>NC_064828.1:40338808-40652419 GCF_024166365.1 Elephas maximus indicus | reverse complement strand
CTTAAGTTATTTATATATGGGAACAGAATTAGTAAACGACATAACTGGGAACCATCTTGTTTAGACTGGTTCTCCCAGAAGCAGGGCCAGAGACAAATGCTTGTGTGAGAGATAATTATGTGGGAGTTGATTCCAGAGAGGAGGAGGGTTGGGTAATAAAAGAGTGAGGGGTTTAAACCCATACAACATTTCATCATCCAGTCAGCCGCGACCATAGATGACTCGTTTTTGAGCCCGAGGAGCCATCTATCCAGGGGCAAATGGGCCCAGCATTTATTTGCTGCACGCAATACCCCAATGTTCAATTGTAACCCCATAAATTTACCCCCTGCCTCATTTTTCTGCAATGCATTTCATGATGGCCAAACATTTTCCTACTGGTATCTCATGTCGGTGAGTCAGAGAACTTCTAGTGCAGTAGGGAAAAAATAGGAAGCTTAGATACAGGTAAAGCACAAACTTAATGTACCTGTCAGAAGCTGGTTAAAATCTGTTCATAACTGGTCACCATGAATCAAGGGTCGGAGTAAGACATGAGGATGAGAAATTTTAAGCTGTGCACATGAAGTTTATAATCATTATTATAGCTGTATCTATCTCACTCTCTACATATATCAGGAATAACATGCCTGTCAATCAAAAACTCTTCTATTGTATCATGTTGGATCATGCAAACTGGGTCCCTCATTTTACAAGTTGACCATTTGGCCCATTTTAATTTTGATACTTGCAACAGAAATTGCAATACTTTTAATGGGAGTTCTAACTCATGAAATTACAGAATATTTTGGAGTTAATCACTGTGTTTTTCTTTTCTAGATTTCAAAGTTTGTGCCAAATACGGCTGTACTGTCTCTTAAATTCTCAGTGAAATCCTTTTGTTTATTGCTCGTATTTTCACACTGTTTATTTCCCCAGTCATTCAATGCAATTTACCATTTCTTTGTTTCTCATTGACTTCTGCATATGCTTTCCTTTTGTACAGGAGGGGAAGTGTTAGAGCGGTAGAGAGCCCTTCAAAATATCAGAAACTGAAGACCTTTGTTTGTTCCTATTACAAATGGTTTATCCATCTGCAGGCTGAAATTGTCCAATAAGACAAACAAAATGTTCTGATCAAATTCTATATGCAAAAGGTAACCAAAAGCATTGTGTTCTATTAGAAATGCAGGTGTTTGACACTATTTAATGGAACACAGTGGTGTCCCACAATCTCTTTGACAACCCCAAGTGTGCCTCCTGAATAGACTTGTGAAAGTTTAATTGGATAGGAGGCTACTCCACGAGGGACCACTAGCACTTTAATAACTAGCTGCAGACCCCTAGTGAGGTTGAATAATTGCAATCAAGGAGCTATAGCCGTTTCCATGACTGCACTTATACTTCTACAGAAAGGCCCATTTTCCCCTACATGACAGTTCACTTTGTATTAATTATAGATTACATGCTTCAGCCCTCTATCATTATGCTAGCATATTCTCATAAAGGATGGTACATTAACCATAAAATACTGTGTTCATTGCATGTATGATTGCTCAACTCTCTGCACTGGGCATGTGTATGGGGAAGAAAGGAGAAAAGAGGTCACTTTGTAAATGTCAGTGGCACCAGATGTGCAAATAACAAATCAAAAGGCAGCAAAGGAGCGACTGGTGTGCTCTCTAAATAAAATGGCGCTATGTTGTGTGCTTTACCCTCTATTTCCATTTTCCTTTTCTGTAACTGCTTGAACACACATTTGTTCAGAGTGCAGTAGGCTTGAAATATAGTTAACATTATACAATTGAATTATTCCAATTCATCGGAAGTGAAAAATCACCTGTAAAACTACTGCTGTCACTCTCCAAACCTCTCTTTCTGTGAACGAACAGTGAACATAGATCTTGCACTGGGGAGTGGAACTCACAAGACATTATCTACGTTGTGCCCATCACTGAGGTACAGGCTTAATGTCTGTACGTTTATTATGGACAAACCTTTCTAAACTAGAAATTCTTATACTCACATTAGAGCTGGAGTGGGTGGCGCAAATGGTTAAGCTCTGGACTACTAACTAAAATGTGAGTGGTTCAAAACCACCCAGAGGTACCTCAGGAGTAGGGCCTGGTGATCTGCTTCCTAAAGTTCATAGCTTTGGAAACCCTGTGGAGTGCAGTTCTACGCTGCAAGCCTGGGGTTGCTATAACTTGGAATCCACCAGACAGCAACTAACAACAACAACAGCAATAAAGGAGAAGCCGATTAGATTTAAGCTCCATTCTGTGTTAGAAACTGGGGGGACTCTACTGAATTTCAAGACCACCTGATGGCAACATTTATGCTCATTGTGCTACATCGTTATTTCTTCAGGGATAAAAGAGTGAGGAAAGTAGGGCAATATTGGAAGAAAAAATTCCTGAAGCCAATAAAATATTTATGACAAAATTTAACCACAACTTTTAAAAACAGAGCTTGGTAGATCAATTTGTTTTTAATTCAAATGTACCACAACTACTTCAAATGTATTTGAGCTGTATCAATACAAAAAGGTATTAAGATTTCCTCAGACTTTTCAGAAAAGTTTGCCCTGATACTTTGTTTTTCTTTAATAGCATATCATGATGAGGATTAGACAGGTTGCTAGTTATTTTCCATCAAACTTTGAATATCTGTATATCTCTCTCATATTCCTGAATATCCATGACCCAGAAGAGGCAGCAAAATTAGATGTTTCAGCAACATGTGGTTTGGTGAGTCAACTGTTAGGATTTGGTGACAAGATTATATATATCTGTTCAGGAAATTGATTCTACTTTGTGTTATAGAAAATTTCAAAATCAGAGAAAATATTATAATATTGATTTTTCCCATTTACCAATTTACCACTTGTTTTTTTTTCTTAAATAAATTGATTCACTACTGTTTTTTAAATATTATTATAAACTCATTGATTTAAATGATTGATTTATGGTTTCCAATTCATTATAGCTATTGTCTTTAGCAGTTCTCAAATTGTTCTATCTTCAGCCAATGGATATTCCTCAACTTATATCGAGCCTCTCGGCCATGAACAGAGCAGTCCTTGATACCATCCTTGGTTTCTGACATAATAGAGTTAAAGCTCATTTTATAGATTTGTTGCCACAGACCAAGGAGCCAGTTATTTGTTCCAAGAAGTCCTGATTCCTTTTAGAGGGGAATATTTAGAGATCATAACCTGGGCACTGGGGGTGATTTTTGCTGGAGGATTGATCACTGTTTTGTGACCTTTTAAGTAGATGAAAACCAAACCCATTACCTTTGAGTTGATTCTGACTCATAACGACCCCATAGGACAGAGTAGAACTGCCCCATAGGATTTCCAAGGAGTAGCTGGTAGATTGGAACTGCTGACGTTTTGATTAGTAGCCATAGCTCTTAATCACTATGCCACCAGGGCTCCTTTCTGTAGATAGATCTAAGAAATCTGTATTTTTAAAAGAAAATTTATTTTAAAAGAAAAAGGTATTTTCCATTCAAACTTACATTGACAAGCTTAATTACTTGGATTTTTCTCAATTTTATTATTTTCTCTTATTATAAAAATCTTGGATTCTAATAGCATCATTGTAATTTATTACCACAATAATAATAATATCAATATTAATACTAACAATATAATCACTGAAAAAAATATAAAGGATTTTACAGTTTCTGAACTTTTAAAAGTCTCAACATCTTACCATCACTTTTCACTATGTGATTTGGACAGGAATCTAGTACACAATTAGGTTCATTTTATTTTGCTTTCATTTTTTAGGTATTTTATGTATATATGCATGTTTTTTGGGAGGAGGGTTTTTATGCTTGTATATACAGGAGTCCTGGGGGTACAAGGGTTAGGCACTCAGCTGTTAACCAAAAGTTCAGTGGTTAGAACCCAGCAGCAGATCTGTGGGAGAAAAGACCTGACCATCAGCTCCCTTAAAGACTGCAGTCTAGGAAACCCTATAGGGCAGTTCTACTCTGTCCTACAGGGTCACTATGAGCCAGAACTGACTCAACTGTACACAACAACAACAGCCACATGTATCTGTGTGATTCCAGCTCATAGCTACCCTATAGGATAGAGTAGAACTGCCCTGTAGGGTTTCCTAGGCTATAAACTTTATGGAAGCAAATGGCCACATCTTTCTTCTGCAGAGTGGCTGGTGTGTTCAAACTGCTGACCTTCCAGTTAGCAGCCAAGAGCATAACCATAGTGCTACCAAGGCTCCTTTAGTCTAGAAAAAACTTGTTTTTATATTTCTCTATACACAATTTTCCTCCACTGTTTTTTTTTTTTTTTTACTTTGTGTTCCTGAACAACTTACACAGCAATGACTAGAGATACTTGTGATTTTTTTTTTCAGTTGCAAAATGTACTATTGTGCAGATGTTCCATAGTTTATTCAACTATCTCTAGTTGATGAGATTTTGGGTTGCTTTTAGTCTTTAGTTATTCCAGCAAGTTTTAATCATCAATGTCTTGACTCAAAATTCATTTCATTGTTTGTAGAGATGATGGTTGGCTGAGGTATCTCTGGTGAGTAAGAGATGGTATAGGAGGCTTGGTGATGCAGTGGTTAAAACACTTAGCTGCTAACCGAAAGGTTGGCAGATTTCTCCCATTAAGATTAATAGCCTTGGAAATCCTATGGGGCAGTTCTACTCTTTCCTACAGGGCCACTGTGAGTTGGAATTGACCCCACAGCAATGGGCTTTTTTTAATCTCATCATGGCAGAATGATTGGTGAAGTTATGTTCAACAAGGAATGTCTCTATAATCCTTATTTTTACATTTATCTATTTAAGATATCTGGTGGGTGTGTTATGAGAATATGTTGTGCACCCTTCTTGTATCATGACCTATTTTGCATACATGTTTGCTAATAGAGAACTTCTCCCCTTCCTTTTTTATTTAAATTTCTTAAAGCTAAAGCTAAGGGATATGAATGTTGGGGAGGAAACCTGTATTTTTCCTTGATATTACCAATGCTTCTCTTTCTTGAGGTATGAACCCATTACCATCAAGTCTATTCCAACTCAGAAGATATTACAAAAAATCAACACATTCCTCCTCTCTTGAAGAAAGCTTAGGTAATGTGTTTCCTGTAATAATGGACAATCAAATACAAGGAAAACTTTTTCTTTTTGAGGTGAAGTTTTGCACAAATGGGTTTGCAAATGGATGATCCACTAGCTAAATTCAACCTACACACATAATGTACATACCCAAATCTCAACACGTTTTGGCAGGGGCATTGACTTATTTGGCCACAGGCCCTGTCAGTCTCTATTGCTTATACTCCTGTCACTTCAGGTATTTGTGATAAATATCTGGCCCATAAAGGCATTTGAGTTTATAGTTTATGCTTAAAATTATTTATTTTTTGTCCAGAATGTGTAAAGTCAAGAGATTATAAAATTTAGATATTACTATTTAAAACCAGATCCAACTTACTAGATTTGATGGAGAAACTTAAGGTATAATTGGCACAGTAATATAATTGAACATAGGTCCTAGAGATGATTTCCATTAAGTATGCTATACATATAAATACATATATGTACAAATATATATGTATTTCCATTAAGTATGATGTGTGTGCATGTGTATATATACATATACGTGTGTGTGTATATATACATACAGTCAGACAATTTTCTGGTCATGATAATCACTGTTGAGAATTTGTTAGTTAAATTTTAGTTGTGAAATTTACTTTCTAATTTTAATAATAATAGCTCATTTTAGAGTGTCAACCACTGTTCTAAGTGCTTTACCTATAAAACATTATTTAATCCTTTCAACAACCCTGTGAGGTACTATTATAGTCCCCATTTTACAGATGAGAAAACTAAGGTCTAGAGAGCTGAAGAAACTAGCTTCCAGTTGACACAACTACTTGATTTGAACCCAGGCAGAGCCAATCCAGAGTCTATGTTCTTAGCAGATCAATATGCTGCCTCATTATATTCTTTCAAATCCACAATTTGGAATATCCCTGGTCAATTCTCCAAACATACCAGTTTTCCTCTATGTATTGCTCTGGTTGTGAAAACATTGCTGTAGCAACTGTGAAGTACTTGATAGGAGAAAACTCACACGTATGACTTGCTTACCCTTTCCCTTTGTCCATGGCATTAACATTTAAAAAATATTTCCATTTAGAAAACATAAGTGTTAACAAGATCAAAGAATGAGGATTAGGAGCAACACTTTTGGGAGCTTTTCTATTTTCTCATAAGTTTCTTGGAAGAAACATATTTTCTGATGGTGCTCCTCAGAATGCTTCCAAGGCTCTCTAACTCAGGGTGCTCGCTGTTATTGCCCAACACAAGCCTTCCGTCCAGGAAGTCCTGGCTACTGATTCACTTTGAATTCACCATTCTTTACATATCTGCATGCCAGCCATCAGATACTCCCCAAATCCCCTCTCCAATGTGAAGTGTTTTCCCTCTTATTTATGCGCTTATCAGTATCGAAAACATTTTCTGAGGTTTAGAAAGAAGTCCATCCACTACAAGAAATGATTATTCTTCTCAGGCATACACTGAATTTTTCCACTTTGAAATCTCATGGTACATATTATTGGTTTCATTCAATTATTTTGTGCCTTACTAACATATACTCTAGCATTTTTATTTAACTTCTCTAGATGTAAATGCCTCATCTCCCCAAATAGATCATTGGCATGTTCAGAGGATGAAATGAATTTTATGTTTAGCTTTTATCTTCTTCCACCCATTGGCTATTGTAGTTATTGTAGTGAGTATGTGTTCACCAAAACATTAATTTCAATTGAAAGGAAGATAGTGTTTTAGTGAGCGGAATTAATTCCATTTCCATTCCATATGTGGGGAAGATATAAAGAGGCAAGCCCACAAATAGAAGACCTTCTTTCCTTCTCTGAAGATTATTATTTTTTTATTTCTTTCAGAGGAGTAAAACATAAGAGGAATTATGCCAGAACAGAGCCTGAGAAGTGGAAAAAAACAAAACAAAACAAAACAAAATTAAGCCATTATAACCTCTTGTGCTGGCTATCTGAAAGTACTGGTCTCTCTCCTCTCACAGCTGCATTGCTAATTAAATTGAATGGGTTCAATTTTAGCTGAACATTAATGGCCTAATTGCATTGCTGTAAGTAATTAAAACCGTATCCTATTTTTTCTGACAGATGGTTTGGTTGAAAGTTTCAACTGCAAAGGATAAAATTCATGTAAGTGGATTCTAGAGCATAGAATTGCTCACTCATATTTTGATAGCCTGGCAAATAATTCATAGTTTTTTAATCCCACTGAATTTTTTGAAAAAAGGTGGATTAAAGCTTCTCAACCAGTGTGACTATATGGATAACCACTTCTTTACAGGAATTGATTCCACCTATCTTCATGTCTTCACTTACTGTGATGGCTCAAGGATTAAATTACCGTAACACTAAACTTGAATGTTAGAACTTCTGTCTAAGGCAAATGATCTTGTTTAAATGAGCAAGCATTTTATTTTACATGGCAAACACCCCTTTGACTCAGCTGTTCTCCCATACTTGTTTATTTTGAAGATGTTAAATGGATTGAAGGAAAATTAGACCTGTATTGTATTAATGAAATGTTCCAGTCCCTGTGGAATTTGTTCGATCAGTTCCACATGGTAGCAAATTTTCAACAGATTGTTAACGATGTTCTACTCCATCACACAGTTATTTTATAAAAATCCAAATTACTCTTTGATAGAAGATTTAGCTTCCGTGAGAACAATTTGTTATACTGAGCAAGTATATGAAACCTCAGAATTGCTTTATACAGAATGTTGTAAGATGGTCAGGTATGATAGTATCAATAGCAACTTCTCTTTCTTTCATTGTGGCTTACTTTAACATACTGTTGTTGTTAGGTGCCATCGAGTAGGTTCCGACTGATAGCAATGCTATGTACAACGGACTGAAACACTGCCCGGCCCTGTGCCATCCTCACTATCATTGATATGCTTGATCCCATTGTTGCAGCCACTGCATCAATCCATTTCTTTGAGGGTCTTCATCTTTTCCACAGACCCTCTACTTTATAAAGCATGATGTCCTTCTCCAGGGGCATCGTCAGGATCCCTCCTGATGACATGTCCGAAGTTGGTGAGATGAAGTTTCACCAACCTCGCTTCCAAAGTGCATTCTAGTTGTACTTCTTCCAAGACAGATTTATTGGTTCTTTTGGCAGTCCATGATATATTCAATATTCTTCACCAACACCATAATTCAAAGGTATCTATTACTCTTCAGTCTTCCTTATTCACTGTCCAGCTTTTGCATGCATATGAGGCAATTGAATACAAAATGGCTTGGGTCAGGTGTATCTTAGATTTGCCCAGTGCAATGCATCATTTGATTTCTTGACTGTTGCTTCCATGGGTGTTGACTGTTGTTGTTGTTAGGTGTTGTCGAGTCAGTTCCAACTCATAGTGATCCTATGTACCACAGAATGAAACACTGCCTGGTCCTGCACCATCGTCACAAACTGTTATGCTTGAGCCCTTGTTGCAGTCACTGTGTCAATCCATCCCATTGACGGTCTTCCTCTTTTCCACTGACCCTGTACTTTACCAAGCATGACGTCCTTAGCCAGGGACTGTTCCCTACTGACAACATGTCCAAAGTATGTAAGACACAGTCTCACCATCCGCGCTTATAAGGAACATTCTGGTTGTACGTCTTCCAAGACAGACTTTTTCATTCTTTTGGCAGTCCATGTTATATTCAATATTCTTCACCAACACCACGATTCAATAGTGTCAGTTCTTCTTCTGTCTTCCTTATTTGTTGTCCAGCTTTCATATGGATATGATGCGATTGAAAATACCATGGCTTGGGTCAGGCGCACCTTAGTCTTCAAGGTGACATCTTTGCTTTTCAATACTTTAAAGAGGCCCTTTGTAGCAGATTTACCCAATGCAATGCGTCTTTGGATTTCTTGACTGCTGCTTCCATGGATGTTGATTGTGGATCCAAGTAAAATGAAATCCTTGAGAACCTCAGTCTTTTCTCCATTTATCTTGATGTGGCTTATTGGTCCAACTGTGAGGATTTTTGTTTTCTTTATGTTGAGGTATAATACATACTGAAGGCTGCAGTCTTTGATCTTCATTAGTAAGTGCTTCAAGTCCTCTTCACTTTCAGCAAGCAAGATTGTGTCATCTGCATAATGCAGGTTGTTAATGAGTCTTCCTCCAATCCTAATGTCCCATTCTTCTTCATAGAGTCGAGCTTCTTGGACTATTTGCTCAACATACAGACTGAACAAGTATGGTGAAAGAATACAACCCCGATGCACACCTTTACTGACTTTAAACCATGCAGTATTCCCTTGTTCTCTTTGAACGACTCCCTCTTGGTCTATGTACAGGTTCCTCATGAGCACAATTCAGTGTTGTGGAATTCCTATTCTTCTCAATGTTATCCAAAGTTTGTTATGATTCACACAGTGGAAAGCCATGTTAAATTTTGCACTACATGTTAGTAACTAAATACAATTAAGCCTGTACATACCCTCCTTATTGTAAACCTTGCATACCATGCTTCCTGGTTAATCTGCCCTTGAATTCCCCTAACAGGGATGTGGCCAAATTGGACAAGCACAAAGATTACAGAATTTCCTTCCAGGTTATTTTACATATTTGTCCAGTGACATCTCCTCTATGCTTGGCTCCAGTTTTTTTTTTTTTTTTTTCAGTTTTGGAAAAATTTTCTTCTTGCTCATGTTTAGATACCTACTGAGAATATTTAGAATGAACATTTAGAATGACATTGCTGATTTTTCGTCAATCTACATGGGCTTGCCATGAGTTAAAATCAACTCAGTGGCAACTGGTGGTACTAGGAGCATCAAGCTTGAAATGCCCTCTCAAGGAACGGGGAGACTTTAAAATATATTTGATGTTTCTATCTTAGCAATCTTATTGTAAAGAGATATTTTATAAGTAGCTAACTCAATTTCTGCAAAGACAAGAATAAAAACTCTAAATTTGTCTTTATTTTGCTATAATTATAAGGGATTTACAGAATCCCTGGTGTATTTTTCTTTTTTGTATGATTGTCATCTAAAAGGTTTTGAAAATAATAATAATAATAACACACACCACCCAGAGTATTGGAAAAACCAGTGGATTCTTCCAAAAGTATTTCTGAAATCAACTTTGGAATGCCTATGGTAATGCTCATTATATCTAATTTAATCTGCTTGGGTTTTGGCATCAAATAACTTAATTTTAGCTTTTTGCTTTGTTTTCCTGACAAGTTGCCAAATAACTGCACGTTATCAGATGATAAATCTTTTTTCTGTAGGGATGTTAGTAATGGGGAATCGTTCGCGTCTAATATTTTGTTGAGGGCACAAAAATTGTATAAACTGTCACTTCTGTAGTAAAGCATCTCAATTAAGTCCAAGAACAGTAACTTAAGCATAATTTTTTTCATAAAATTATACTAGTATCTGGAAGACCTCCAACAACCTATTATTGCAATTATAAATGAAATGTTAAAAAAGTCTTTCTGACAGGCATAAATAAATTGTATGCCTGCATTCTTTCTCTAGAAACATCAATTACTTAACTGTCTATCTGGACTGTAGTCTTCTTTCCATGAGCAGGTTTACTGTTTTAACTACCTTTTAAATAGTATGCAAATGTAAGAGTGAAAAATATCAGTATATTAATATTTGTTCTTTGAAAGATGGATTACCCAGTAAGCAAGGTAAGCACAGGCTTATTTGTACTTACTTTCCAATCTGTAGTGACATGTGGTGAAAAACATGTGAAATTGGTCATTACAGATTAGTAAGTAGTACCAGTAAACCCATGCTTACCTTACTTTCTGGGTAATACACCCCTGTCAGGGACTATAAATTTGAAAAGAGGCTTTGATTCGGTAAGAAGGTGCTGTTGGGTTTAGAAGAGAGAGAGATGCCAGCCATGCCTAGAAGCAGCATCTTTGATGTGGTGAAAAATGTGAAATTGTGCACTACAAATGATCTAGTAAGCAGGGTAAGCGCTGTGCTTACTTTGCCTATTGAATATTCCACCCTTGGTTTTTTGTTTCAAATGATTGTGCTACACTTGCTGTTAAGTCAAAATATTAGCTTTCTTTTGACTCCTTCATCCTTGCGGTTGCTTGGTTTATAACAATAACTGCTCTACCTTTCTACAAAATATATTTTGCCACAAATATGAGCCAGTTTTGGAGTCCTGGTGGCACAGTGGTTAAAAGCTTGTTTTGCTAACCAAAAGGTCACAGTTCGAATCCACCAGCCACTGCTTGGAAACCTTATTGGGCAGTTCTGCCCTGTCGTATAGGGTCTCTGTGAGTCAAAATTGACCTGATGGCAACAGGTTTGGTTACTTGGTAAGAGTCAGTTTAATGAAATATCATTGACATTCTCACATTTATTTAACATTGATCATGAAAATAAGTCTTTTTTGTGAACTTACTGTGTGAAAAGCACTAAAGTTTCACTGAACGATGTGAAAGTCAAAACTGGCACACTCCCTCCCTACATGAATATTACACTCACACAAATGGCTCATTGATTAATTTGTCCTTTAAAATGTCTTTGCAGTTATAAAAATTTATGCACCCATAGGATATGAGGAATTATAAGAGGCTTTGTGTTCTTTCAAGGAGCCCTGGTGGCACAGTGGTTAAGTGCTTGGCTACTAACCATAAATGTCAGTGGTTTGAACCTACCAGCTGCTCCATGGCTGGAAGATGTGGCAGTTGGCTTCTGTAAAGATTACTGCCTTGGAAACCCTATGGGGTAGTTCTACTCTGCCCTATAGAGTCATAATGAGTCTGAATCCACTTGATGGCAATGGGTTTGGTTAACGTTATCTCGTTACTGCCCACATTCACTGATCCATTTAACAGATATTTGCCAGGAACTTCACCAGAGTCCAAGACTAAAATGGGAACAAGAGAGATAAGGTCGCTTGCCCTCATGAAACATATCTTATAGTGGATAAGACAGATAAAAAATGTAAACAAACAAGGGCTTAAGGTAGAAAACAATGAGGTTGGACTTATGTATCTGAGTGGTCGTGAAAGGGTTCTCCTGGACAGCTTGGTGAGATGACACAAGCATATATGAGTGCACTCTAACCAGTTAATCATCCTGTTGCTGATTCTGTTAGTAACCTTATGTGTCGTAGAGGAGAGCTGCTTTCCATACGGTTTTCAAGGCTGTGACCTTTTGGGAGCAAATTGTCAGACCTTTCTTCCAAGGTGCCTCTGCGTGTGTTCAAACCACAATTTGGTTAGTAGTCCAGCATTTAACCATTTGCACCACCCAGGGACTCCTATGTATGCGCTAAACCCACTGCCACCGAGTTAATTCGTACTCACAGTGACCCTATAGGAGAGGGTAGAACTCCCCCATAGGGTTTCCAAGTCTGTAGTCTTTATGGAAGCTGACTGCCCCATCTTTCTCCTGTGGAGAAGCTGGTGGGTTTGAACCGCCAGCCTTTTGGTTAGCAGCCAAGTGTTTAACCAGTATACCACCGGGGCTCCTTAAGTATGTGATAGTACTAATAATGTCTGTGTACAACTATCTAGATAAAGTTTGAAAAAGTTGCTTGCTCTGAGAGGGTGAGGTAATATGTAGTTTTGACTTATATAGAAAACACTTAATAGGGGAAGTACATTTTTACTTAAATGCTAAAGGTAATGATTTAGTAATAAAGCGGATAAAGAGGAAAGCAATTTGAAAGAGTGCGAAAAGACTGAATAGGGAATTTGAAGAGAGTTTCCAGAGAGAATATTGATTTGTTTTATAAAATAAAGGAGAAAAACAAAATACAATCATGTTTTAGGAACAAGCAAATCAAGAAAATAGTGGGAAATGTAAGGACATCCATTACCAGTGTACAATTTTCCTCCCATGATATAAAAACATAATTTTTCTTCTTCAGAAATGACTAGGTAAGTGTCATGGATTGAATTATATCCTCCCAAAAATGTGTGTATCAACTTGGTTAGGCCATGATTCCCAGTATTGTGTCCTCCATTTTGTGATTGTAATTTTATGTTGAGAGGATTAGGGTGGGATTGTAACGCCACCCTTACTCAGGTCACCTCTCTGATCCAAGGTAAAGGGTGTTTCCCTGGGGTGTGGCCTGTACCACCTTTTATCTCTCAAGAGATAAAAGGAAATGGAGGCAAGCAGAGAGTAGGAGATCTTATACCACCAAGAAAGCAGCACCAGGAACAGAGCGTGTCCTTTGGACCTAGGGTCCCTGTAGCGGAGAAGCTCCTCAACCAGGGGAAGATTGAGGACAAGGATCTTCCTCCAGAGCCGACAGAGACAGAAAGCAGTCCCCTGGAGCTGACACCCTGAATTTGGACTTGTAACCTACTAGACTGTGAGAGAATAAATTTCTCTTTGTTAAAGCCATTCATTTGTGGTATTTCTGTTATGGCGGCACTAGATGACTAAGACAGTGTGGAATTCTATTAAAAATATTCATCCTGAAAAAGTACTCCTTAAAATCACAGAAATAAATGTATTTTTTAAAAAAAATTCAGTGTCTGCAATTTCTTATAGGAAAGTTGGGATACAATGAACATAAATGAGCTTAAATACTACAAACTTAATATAATAAAGGAGACCCTGAATGGTGCTGGGATGGTTAGGATTGTGTGTCAGCTTGGCTGGGCCATGATTCTTAGTGTTTATATGTGATCACTCCCATGATTGAATCTGCTGTGTGTAGCCAATCAGTTGAAAGTGAGTTTCCTTGGGGGTGTGGTCTGCATCTGAATATAAGCAGGCGTTCTGGTTTTTTTGCTCTCTCTGGATCCTGCGCTGCCTCCTGTTCCTCTGACCTGGGCTCTTGGGACTTGAGCTATCAGCTTATCTGCAGATCTTGGAATTCTTAGGTCTTCACAGCCTGAGAGCAGAAGCCCCACTCTCTGACCTGCCCATCTTAGGTTTTCCAGCCCCGGCAGCTATGTGAATTGACAGAAGCTTCTATCCTGATACATGGACTGGGGATGTTTCAGCCTCTACAATCGCTTGACCTGTTTCCTTGATATAAATCTCTCTCTCCACATATCTATGCGCTTTACTGGTTTTGCTTCTCTAGAGAACCCAGCCTAAGACAGGTGCAAATGGTTAAGCACTCTACTACTATCCGAAAAGTTAGTGGTTTGAACCTACCCATATCCATACCCATAATTACCTTGAAGACAGGACTGGCGATCTTCACAGCCTTGAAAACCCTATGGAGTATTTCTATTCTGCAAATATGGACTCACCATGAATCAGAATCGACTCAACAGCAACTAACAACAACAGTACAATAAAAGTTTCTTTTAATATTTTGTTACAAAAAATAATTGGAAATATGCTGGCTGATGAGTTGAAACACAAAGGGAAGTTCTACTCTGTCCAATAGGGTCATTAAGAGTCAGTATACTGGCTCAATAGCACACAACACACACACGTAAGTATAATGACAAAAAATGGGAAGGGAGGGTATTTGAAGTTGGTTAGGCAAATTGGGAGGTGTTCGTACCTGAAAATCACCATGTTTACCAGATTCATTTTGATAGGCAGCATTTGTTACTTAAATTAAAATGGCAGTGATAGGGTCAATCAGGCATGCATTTAAGAATACACGTAGATACTAAGGCTGTGGGAAATCCCAAGAGGAGACAACAACATGGAAATTATGAAATGGATTGCTCAAATTAAAAATCAAGCTAAGTAGGCTCCACTCGTATGGAAAGGTATTGGAGCTCCAAATACCACATCAGGGTTTAGAGACAAGATTAGTATCCCTTGAAGGGAAATTGGCAAGTGTCTCAAGGGCTTATGTTTCAAGGTTTGGCCCTCAGCAATAGAAGGTGAGTTCATAAAACCTGGACCATAAATAGCAGAACTCTTAACAGAACTGGACTATGTACTGTGGTGGTGCTGGAAGTGGTAGTGATCTTAGGATACCAAATAAAGATAATAAATTATACCAAAAATAGGCACCAAATTATTGAGATTTGGATTCAAGTTTGGGAATAGATTAGCATTTGACATTACCTTCTAGAATGTATGGCTAAAGCGTCTTAAATACCTATACTTTCAAGAGGTTTCAGGAAGTTGTTGTAGAGCATTCTTCCCACAGATACAAGTACCTTTGATCTGCTATACGGTATGTTTTTGTTGGGTGCTATTGAGTCAATTCCAACTCCTAGCTGCTCCATAGGGTTTTCTTGGCTCTCCTATTCTGTCATATAGGGTACTATGGGTTGGAACTGACTTGACAGCACACAACCAACACCATCAATCTTTATGGAAGCAGATCGCCTGTCCGTTCTCCAGCAGAGCCGCTGGGTGGGTTACAGTTAGTAGACGTGTGCTTAATCGTTGCACCACCAGGGGTATACAGTATACTTGGTATTAAGGATTCACAGATGAAATAGCTGCCTTTCTACTCTTTAGAGAGCCCTGGTGGTGTGGTGGTTAAGAGCTCAACTGCTAACCAAAAGGTTGGCAGTTCGAATCCACCAGCTGTTCCTTGGAAACCCTATGGGGTGGTTCTACTCTGTCCTATAGAGTCACTATGAGTCAGAATCCATTGAAAGACAATGGTGGGTTTTTTTTGATCTGCTTTTTAAAGACTTAGCGCTAATTCTATATTTTTATGCAAATAACACATGCCTTCTACATTTGTTTGCCAACCACTCCCTCCCCTCCTGGAGGTTTTTTCCTAAACTCATTATACTACTTTTTTTTTTTTTTTTTTTACAGCAAGTGAAAAAATTTTGGCATAGTGATGCTTATGAAAATACCTCACAAGGGAGGGAGTGGTTGGTAAACAAACATTGAAGGCATGCATTATTTGCATAAACATACAGTACATTATAAATTATAGAAAAATCTATTATTTTTTGCAATAACTATTTTTGATCAAGTGTCCTGGTTAAAATTGGAAACCTACATGGTAGACAAAGACATTATATACCACAAAAATTCGGTACAAAAGGACCAATTCAATTTATAGACGGAAAAAAAAAGATGCTAATTCTTGCCGTCTCGTTAGAAAAGCAAGAGTTCATTTGCTTTAATTTGTCAGTTCTGCATTTGGGAGATGGTTTCTACAGCTTACGTAACTTGACACAGTATCTAATATATTGCTTTGCTCTCAGTTGGATCCTTGAAAATGCCTGTATAAGTGGAGCTTTTATATCCTTTGATTTCCTAGCAAACACGCATTTGTGTGCATAATGGTGCCTGGGTAATTTTATAGCACTTATATAGCTTCGAATACATAGGAAGATGATCAACGAAAATATCCTCTATAAGAAGACCATCCAAAGAAAAATATTTTCTCCCCTGGAACTATGAATGCCTTCTATCTTGGGCGGCACTAGCTCATGATTTTGTGCAATAAAAAAAATGATCTTTTAAAATTATTTTTTTTCTGCCAATAAGATTTTATAGAGTACAAAGTAATGCTAAGTAATGCTATGATTTTACTGACTACTCTGATTCCTCAATTTACCAAAAGTGCATTCAGTTAAAAAAAAAATTAATTCACCTTAACACCTAAAATCTCAACAGCTGAACTTTTAGAAATATGTCCCAGGGATATCCTGGAAGGTGATTTTACTTGGTATGCAGTGTAAAAAAAAAATAAGACCTGGACAATTAATCAGGTAAGTTTTTTCTCCTGACTTAGGAAAAGAAATAAAAATTAATTTGCTTTAAACACATCCATTAACTATTCAGAAAATAACCAACTGTGCCAGTATACCTGGGATTGAGAACTTTCAGTGATAAAACTGGGACAGTTCAGGGCAAACCGGGATGATTGGTCATCTAGATAAAAATTGGTTCCTTTTCTCTTTCTTGTTGTTAGGCTGTTGGTGTCGTAGATTTGGTTCTGATTCATAGCAACCCTGTGTACAATAGAACAAAACACTGCCCGGTCCTGTGCCATCCTCATAATCCTTGTTATGCTTGAGTCCACTGTTGCAGCCACTGTGTCAATCCATCTCGTTGAGGGTCTTCCTCTTTTTCACTGACCCTCTACTTTACCAAGCATGACGTCCTTCTCCAGGTACTGGTCCCTCCTGATAACATGTCCAAAGTATGTGAAATGAAGTCTTGCCATCCTTGCTACTAATGAGCATTTTAGCTGTACTTCTTCCAAGACAGATTTTATTTGTTCTTCTGTCAGTCCATGGTATATTCAATATCCATAGCCAACACCATTAATTGAAAGGCATCAATTCTTTGGTCTTCCTTATTCACTGTCCAGCTTTTACATACATATAAGACGACTGAAAACACTATGGCTTGGGTCAGGCACATTTTAGTCCTTAAAGCGACACCTTTGTTTTTGAACACTTTGAAGAGGCCCAATGCATTGCATCATTCGATGTCTGTTTTTATTTATTTATTTATTTTTATTGACCTTTAGGTGAAGGTTTACAGAACAAACTAGTTTCTCATCAAACAGTACACACATTGTTGTATGACATTGGTTAACAACCCCACGACATGTCAACACTTTCTCTTCTCAACCCCTGGTTCCCTATTACCAGCTGTCCTGTTTCATTTTACCTTCCAGTCCCTGCCCCAGGCCTGGTGTGCCCCTTTAGTCTTGTTTTGTCCCATGGGACTGTACAATCTTTGGCTGAAGGGTGAACCTCAGGAGTGGCCTCATTACTGAGCTGAAAGGATGTCCGGGGCCATACTCTCAGGGTTTCTCCAGTCTCTGTCAGGCCAGCAAGACGGGTCTTTCTTTTTGAGTTAGAATTTTGTTCTACATTTTTATCCAGCTCTTTGGGACCTGCTATTGTGATCCCTGTCAGAGTAGTCAGTGGTAGTAGCAGGGCCCCATCTAGTTGTACTGGACTCAGTCTGGTGGAGGCCACGTTAGATGTAGGCCATTAGTCCTTTGGATTAATCTTTCCCTTATGTCTTTAGTTTTCTTCATTCTTCCTTGCTCCTGAAGGGGTGAAACCAGTGGAGTATCCTAGATGGCTGCTCACAGGCTTTTAAGACCCCAGACGCTACTCAGCAAAGTAGAATATAGAACATATTCTTTATAAACTGGTATGCTGATTAAGCTAGATGTTCCCTGAGACCATGATCCCCACAGGCCTCATTCCAGCAATTTGGTCCCTCAGGGAGTTTGGTTGTGTCTATAGGGCTACCATGGCCTTGCCTTGCACAGGTTGTGCTGGCTTCCCCAGTATTGTGTACCGTCTTACCCTTCACCAAAGTTACCACCTATCTATTGTCTATTAAGTGTTTTTCCATCCCCACCACTCCCCTCCGTCGTAACCATCAAATATTGTTCTTTTTGTATGTAAACATTTTCATGAGTTTTTACAGTAGTGGTCTTACACAATATTTGTCCTTTTGTGACTGGCTTAGATTGCTCAGCATAATGGCCTCCAGATGCACCCATGTTATGAGATGCTTCATAAATTCATTGCTGTTCTTTAGCGTTGCATAATACTGCATCGTGTGCATGTACCACAGTTTGTTCATCCATTCCTCTGTTGATGGGCATCTAGGCTGTTTCCATCTTTTTGCTGTTATGAACAATGCTCCAATGAACATGGATGTACATATATCTATTCGTGTGATGACTCATTTCTCTAGGATATAATCCTAGGGGTGGGATTGCTGGATCAAACTGTATTTCTATTTCTAGCTTTCTAAGGAAGAGCCATAATGTTTTCCAAAAAGGTTGTATCATTTTGCATTCCCACCAAGAGTGCATAAGAGTTCCGATCTCCCCACAACCTCTCCAACATTTGTTATTTTCTGTTTTATTGATCCGTGCCAGTAATGCTGGAGTGAGATGGTATCTCAGTATGGCTTTGATTTTCATTTCTCTGATGGCTAGAGGTCATGAGCGTTTCCTCGTGTGTCTGTTGGCCACTTGAATGTCTTCTTTGGTGAAGTGTCTGTTCATTTCCTTTGCCCGTTTTTTAATTGGATTATTTGTCTTTTTGTTGTAGAGGTATTGGATTTTCTTGTAGATTTTACAGATTAAACCTTTGTCTGATTTGTAATAGCCAATTTTTTTTTCCCAGTCTGTAGGTTCTCTTCTTACTCTTTTGGTAAAATCTTTTGATGAGCATAAGTGTTTAATTTTTAGAAGATCCCAGTTATCTAGCTTATCCTCTGGAGCTTGTGTGCTGTTCATGGTGATTCGCATCTTGTTAATGCCATATATTAGGGTCTCTAGCATTGATCTTATTTTTTCTTCTATGAACCTCATGGTTTTGGGCTTTATATTTAGGTCTTTGATCCACTTTGAGTTAGTTTTTGTACATGGTGTGAGGTATGGGTCTTGTTTCATATTTTTGCAGATGGACTTCCAGTTTTGCCAGCACCAAAGTCGTTTGATTTCTTGACTGCTGCTTCCATGGGCATTGACTGTGGATCCAAATAAAATGAGATCCTTGACAACTTAGATCTTTCCTCCTTTTATCATAATATTGCTTATTGGTCCATTTGTGAGGATTTTTGTTTTCTTTATGCTGAAGTGTAATCCATACAGAACGCTGTAGTGTTTGATCTTCATCAGTAAATGCTTCAAGTTCTCTTCACTTTCAACAAGCAAGGTTGTGCCACTTGCCTAACGCAGGTTGTTAATGAATCTCCCTCCAGTCCTGATGCTGCATTCTTCTTTATATAGTCTAGCTTCTTGGATTATTTGGTCAGCATACATATTGGATAAGTCCAGTGAAAGTATATAAGCCTGACATATATCTTTTTTGACTTTAAATCACGCAGTACCCCCTTGTTCTGTTGAAGAGCTCTTCTTGAGTCCATATACAAGTTCCTTGTGAGCACAATTAAGTGTTCTGAAATTTCCATTCTTCTCAATGTTACCCATTATTTGTTATGATCCACATAGTCAAATGCCTTTGCAAGTCAATAAAACACAGGTAAACATCTTTCTGGTATTCTCTGCTTTCACCTATTACGCATATGACATCAGCAATGATATCCCTTGTTCCATGTCCTTTTCTGAATCTGGCTGAATTTCTGACAGTTCCCTGGAGATGTACTGCCACAACTGCTTTTGAAAGACCTTTAGCAAATTTTACTTGTACGTAATATTAATGAAATTGTTTGAGGATTTCTGTATCTTGTTGGATCACTTTTCCTAGGAATGGGCACAAATGTGGATCTCTTCCAGTTGACTGGCCAGGTAGCTGTCTTCTAAATTTCTTGGCATAGATGAGTGAGTACTTCCAGCACCGCATCTGTTTGTTGAAACAACTTACTTGGTATTTCCTCAATTTCTGGAGGCTTGTTTTTCACCAAAGCCTTTAATGTAGCTTGGACCTCTTCCTTCTGTATCACAGGTTCTTGATTATATGCTATCTCCTGAAATGTTTGAACTTAGACCAGTTCTTTTTGGTATACTGATTCTGTGTATTCCTTCAATCTTCTTTTGATGTTTTTAATATTTTGCCCATAGAACCCTTCAATATTGCAACTCAAGGCTTGAAATTTTTCTTTAATTCTTTCATCTTGAAAAATGTTGGGCTAATTCTTCTCTTTTGTTTTTTTTATGTCCAGGTCTTTGTACATTTAATTATGATACTTTACTCTGTTGTCTCGATCCATCCTTTGAAATCTTCTATTCAGCTCTTTTATTTCATCTTTTCTTCCTTGTCCTTAGCTGCTCTTCTTTCAAAAGCAAGTTTCAGAGTCTTGTCTGACATCTATTTAGATCTTTCTTTCCTGTCTTTTTAGTGCCCTCTTGCTTTCTACATGTATGATGTCCTTGATGTCATTCCACAACTTATCTGGTCTTTGGTCAGTAGTGTTCAATGCATCAATCCTATTCTTCAGATGGTCTCTAAACTCAGGTGGAATAAACTCAAGGCCATACTTCGGCTCTCTCGGACTTGTTCTAATTTTCTTCAACTTCAGCTTGAACTCACACATGAGCAATTGATGATCTGTTCTGCAGTCAGCCCTGGCCTTGTTCTGACTGATGATATTAAGTTTCTTCACTGTCTCTTTCCACAGATGTAGTCTTAATTACTGTAATTCATTAGGGGAATATATTATGCAAAATTCATGCAAATACTATAGGAATATAATACATGAAATTTTAAAATATACAAATATTGAAGAGGAAGAGCATTTTTTTGGTGAAAATTATAGCCTATTAGTTTGCTATTATTGCACTGATTCTGTATAATAAACTTGCAAAAATTTCAGTGGCATTCAGCAATACACACTTATTCCTTAATCATATGTCTGTAGGCCAGTTGGGCTTGTTCTGACTCAAGCTATGGTTCAGCTGGGTTTGGCTCTATCTGTTCCATTCTAGAGCATAGGCTAAAGAGGCAACAGCCAACTGAGTCATGCCCTTTTTGTAGCAGAAGTTGAAATCTCTTTGCAGAATAAGCAAAAACATGCTTCACTTCTTGAGGCTTAGGCTTGAAACTGCCACACTGTCATTTGTAGCCATGTGGCATTTGACTGAGGAAGTTATTTGCCCAAGTCCAATTTCAAAGAAATAGAGATGTATACTTCTACCATGTAGGTGGGGGCAAGGGAGTAAATAGTTATTAAACAATAATCTAATCTAGAATAATGGCAAAATAGACATCCCAACTGAAAGGGAAAATCTCTATTTTTTTTTTCTTTTTCTAGTAGAGTAGTAAATTGGAAAATTCTGTGCTACTCTGAATAGCAAATTTATTATTTTTTTAATTTACTTGTTTTTGTTATTCCTTACATCAATTATGTCTAACTTTGAGTTGAATTTAAATGATTTCTTGGTGTAGTTATCTGAATTCAATTGTCTTGAAGACATCTAACATTTTTGCATTCTCATTTTTTTGTTGCCAGATAAAATAGGGCACTCGTTTAAATTTAAATTTCAGATAAACAACAAATTTTGTTTTAGCGTAAAGACTTCTCAAATATATCATGATTTATCTGAAATTCAAGCTTAACTGTACTTATGGTATTTTTATTTCTAAATTAAACAATCATACTTTCATTTAATCACTGTTTGACCAACATCCTTTGGATTACTTAGCAAGTCTTTTCTATGTATCAGATGCTGCTAAGGATGTAGAAAATCCAAGTTCCTAACCTCAAGAAGCTTAGTCTAGACTGAGAAATCAATGATTACACTATTTATGAGAAAGTACAAGGAGCACATGAGTTGAAACCTGACCCAGAGTGAGAAGGTTAAGAAAGAACCAGTTTTCCTGGAGGTATTTGGTAAAAGTTAACAGGACAAATGAAATATCAGCTCTAACTGGTACATGAGACTCAAAGATACTTCCACTATCCATGAAAATAAAAGAATGTTCTTTCTGCTTTGTAAGTAGTCACTACATTTTTATATGACAAGTGTATTTGATACCTGATTGTTATGGGGATCTTTGCTTTCTCACGGATTTCCCAAGGTTGAAATATCTGCTTGACCAAGTTCCAGAAAACTCAGTTTCTCCTTCTACTTCATCGTCTTCATCATCTTCTTCTTCTGGTATTTTTTTTACAGTTCCTATTACTATTCCAGTTGTACTCATTTTACTGCAAACTAATATTTGCAAAATCATTTCCGTAGACATTATTCAACTGTTCGACAACTCTGTAAGGAAGCAAACAAGTGAGTATTGTTTTTCACACTTTGTGTTGAATGAAATGGAAGCCCGGAGAATCTAAAAAAAAAATGTACTTTTATTAACAAAACTAGTATGTCTTGAAGCCCCAATTTTACCTCAAATCATCTGATCCACTGACTTTGCTCTTTTTGTTAGATTATAATGTCTCGATTTCCCTTCATCTCACAGTATGATCGCCCTAAAGATACGAATCATCTGAACTTTGGGATATTAGGCAGTATAGAGAGTGGGAAATATTTCTTTTCCTGAGTTTGGTTCCAGACACTAACCATAGCATGAGGCACTCATCAAAATAATTGGACTTTTATTATTTTTCAGCTGTCAATCTAAAAGCAGGTTAGTTGGAGCAAATATAAAAAAGGAGCGAAAGGGTATGTGATCTCACAAAATCTAATTCTTTCCTTGGCCAGGATTATTACATTTTACCTTCTCTATTGCATTTTTATTCCCCTCCTGGATATTTGTCTAATGTATTTTATGATACTACTGTAGAACTGGGATCTACAAAAATTAACAGAAGACTACCTATAAAAACCAATTTTGAGTAGACTATGATACATTCTCGTAAAACAAACCTCATTTTAATTGTTACCTGCTGTTGAATAAAATTGAGTTCCCAGATTTACAGAAATAACATCCAGAAATATTATCTAACATGTTTAATATTCAGAATGCATATCCTGATTTAATCAGTTGTGAATGTTAGGCATTCAAATGAGTGAACTGCACATACATAATCAACAATATATTATTTCTAATTGAGGTAAATGCCAAAATGAGTTTAGCTTAATCTGCAATGTTGAAAATGTTTGTAATTCACTTTCAAATGAATTTTTATTTACTATGCACAGAATTATGGGAAACGAGATTTTGGTTCACAATAAAGCAACTCTTTTTTTCAGTTTAGTTAAATCATAATAGCTTAAATTATACAGAACACTCTGTAGTACCTCTGTAAATTAAATTGGTTGTCTTACCAATAGCATCCTTTTAACTGAGACTGTTTAGTCCTGTTAAGTTCATTTGGACTTCACGTAATTTCTCTCTCCCTCTCTTTCTTTGTCTCTTCTTCCCTCTCCCCCCATTTTTTTTTAAATTTAGTGTTTCAATAATATGAACCAACTTACCACATTGACTTCAGTTAGTCAAACGATGAATTAACCAAAGTTTATTACTTTAGTATGCACTTGTTTTAACAAATTTTTTAGATTGCAACATGTCCCTATATAACCATAAAAATTTAAAGATCGAATTGGTCTCCACTTTGTTAATATAGAAATGTCTGTTAATAAACTTAAAAAAACTCATTTTCAATAATAATCCTAAAATTTGAGAATCCACAAGAAAACTACTAGAGCTATAAACAAATTCAGCAAAGCTGCAGTGTACAAGTCAATGCTGGTGCACCAGCAGTGATCAATCCAAAAGGAAATTAAGAAAAGAATTGAATTTACAGTAACATTTAAAACAATAAAACACCTAGGAATAAATTTAACCAAGCAGATGGAAGGTTTGTGCACTGAAAACTCCAAAACATCCCTGAAGAAAAGTAGAGAGAAACTAAATAAATGGAAAGACATCTTGTGTTCATGGATTGGAAGATTTAATATTGTTAAAATGTCAACATTACCCAAAGTGATCTACGAATTCGATGCAATCCCTATCAAATTTCAACAGCATATTTTGCAGAACCAGAAAAGCTAATTCTCACATTGTATGGAATGTAATGGACCCAGATTAGCTAAAACAATCCTGAAGAAAAAAAAAAGGAGGACTCACACTTCCCTATTTCAAAACTTGCTACAGAACTACATTAATGAAAACGGAGTGGTACTGGCATAAGTTTAGACATATAGACCAATTGAATAGAATTTATTCAGGATATAAACCTATACATGTATAGTCAATTGATTCTTGACAAGAGTTCCAAGATCATTTAATAGGAAAAGAATAATCTCTTCAACAAATGATGCAGAAAAAACTGGATTTCACAAGCAAAAAATGAAGTTGGACCCCCTCCTCTCATCACCTACAAAAATCAGTTCAAAATGGATTGATACTTATATATAAAAAAAAAAAAAATCAAGAGCTAAAACAATAAAATGCTTATGTGAAGAGGCGGTCCTTCACAATAGCCCTATGACCATATCTTCTCTGCTCCTCCTCCTGCTAGCTTCTTCATGCCTCAGAACAAACCAATGCCCCTCCACCAAGCCTAACGGTTTGTCTCAATGTCAACAGGGTTAAAGAGATACGATTCCAGGCCAGGAACCAAAATGCCTCACCACCACCTCCCTTTTGAATGGTTACATTGTGCTCCATGTAATGAGTCATGTAGGCTTTGGGGTACAAAAGTTACTGGGGAGTAGGACTTTGAGGACCCTTGCCTGTGGTGCAAGGTGGGAGCACACATGGTAGAACTTCCCATCCCACTTAACTAGCCTACCAAGCCAGGAGAGATCATGTCCCTTGCCTGCAGTACAAAGTAGGGTATGCATAGAAGTCATCGTCTTTTTCAAGTCAGGGGGAGCGAGCTGAAAAATGAATCACATTTGTTCTTATGTGCTGTCTGCTTCTTTTTGTAAGTAATAAAAGCTACTTTCCATGTGCTAACACTCTGGGAGCATTTTGTGTATCCAGACTCTGATCATATGGACGTGATATTTATGAAGAGATCACTATTAGTGATTGGCATCCTTTTCCTAATGACCTGGCTACTTAGGATCCAGAAACTACCAGGAAGATATCCTATGAGTGTATCACATCATAAAATAAAAAATAGGGGTAAATCTTCTTGACTTTACATTTGGCACAGGCTTATAGGTTTTTACACTTCTTAGATATGACACCAAAAGCATGAACAACAAAGGAAAAAATAAATTTTACTTCATCAAAATTAAAAACTTTTGTGTATCAAAGGGCATTATCAAGAAAATGAAAAGACAACCTACTGAATTAGAGAAAATGTTTGAAAATCATATATCTGATGAGTTTAATATCTCTAATTTTTAAATAACTCCTACATTCAGGAACAAAGGAAAAACCCAATTAAAAAATGGTAAAGGACTTGAATAGACATTTCTCCAAAGAAGATACCCAAATGCTCAGTAAAAGTGTGAAAAGATGGTCAACATCATTAGTCATCAGGAAGTTGCAAATCAAAACCACAATATAGTAACACTTCACACCCACTTGGTTGGCTATTATCAAAAAAATGGAAAGTAACGAGTGCTAACGAAGGTGTGGAGAAATTAGAACTCTCACCTATTGCTGGTGGGAATACAAAATGGTACAGCCACTGTGGAAGACCGTTTGGCGATTCCTAAAAGAGTTAAATATAGGATTACCATATTACCTAGAAATTCCACCTCTAGGTATATATGTAAAATATCGAAAGCAAGGACTAAAACAGATTCTTGCAAACTAATGTTTAAAAAATGTTAATAGCAGCATTATTCACAGTAGCTAAAAGGTGGAAACAACCCAAGAGTCCATGAATATATGAGTGGATAAACAAAATATGCTGTATACATAGAATGAAATAATTTTTAGCCATAAAAAGATATAAAGTTTTGATACTTTCTCAACCTTGAAAATATTATAAGTGAAATAAGCCAGACACAAAATGACAAATATTGTATGATTTCATTTACATAAAATATCTAGAATAGGCAAATTCACAGTGACAATGCAGATTAGAGTTTACCCAAGGGCTGGGGGGAGGGAAGAAGGGGTGTTATTGTTTAATGGTAATGAAAACATTTTAGAAATGGTGATGTTTGCACAATATTATGAATGTTATTGATGCTATTGAGATGCACATTTAAAAATGGTTAAAATGGAGACTTTTATGATATATGTATTTTATGGCAATAGAATTTTAAAAATAATAATAACAAAACAGATTCAGGAACAAAATGCAAAATGTTACAAACTTCTCTAATGTTTAAACCATACTGAGAAACATTGTAAGGCCCCTAAAAAATGAATAGGATATAATCTTAACTTCACGGAACACATATTCAGTGTTCCCATAACAATAGCTGCAGTTCAAAAAAGAAATACAAACAAGAAGTGAAAATAATTACAGAGCTGAAGAAACGGCTTTAATCAGGAAGGGGTCGTATGCCATTTAGTCTAGTGATAAAAATGCGCAGCATTTTTAAATTCGCTGAGCATATTTCATGAAGTGATGAGCAATGTTCATCAGAAAAT
Source organism: Elephas maximus indicus (assembly GCF_024166365.1). Taxonomy (NCBI): domain Eukaryota; kingdom Metazoa; phylum Chordata; class Mammalia; order Proboscidea; family Elephantidae; genus Elephas; species Elephas maximus. The sequence goes on along the minus strand of NC_064828.1, from coordinate 40,625,534 downwards.
AGTATCACTCTACAAATTTTGAAATATTAGGCTACATTATGAAGAAATACTACAATACTTCCTCTCAAGAATGTTTAAGGGTATATGGCTATCTGATTTTAATAAATTATTTAGTTTAAAAATATATTTGCGTACCACACTATCTACCATTAGATGCTTTGAGAGTTGTACACGAAATGTATAAAAATAAAATTTAATGACTTTAGAGACTTATGATATCATTTAAAAAGATACAGAGATTGAAGAAAAATACAAAGTAGCTTACAATCTACTTCCAGTAAGCATTGTGAAGGAAAAAGATGCTTGTGGAAAAAAATTTAGACTGTCATTCAGAAGTCAATTTTTAAGTATGTACTATGCACAGTTGGTGAACCAGAAGAAAATGTTTAAAAATCGTTGAATGTACTTTTATTTTATAGATGACTCACTCAAAGTTCTTTTTGACAGGCTCTTTGTAACAAAAAAGTAAAACTGTTTTATGTTAATGATAATCATCAGCCATTTTAGGCTCCTTTTTTTAAAGGCCCGCTAGACCTAAAATTCTTGGATCGATTGTCCTATCAATGTCTTCCACAGGATGTGACGTAAGAGTGGAAAGTTTCTGGAAGGAAAAGCTCTGCTATAGTTGTTTTTATAGGATAATGTCCATGGTACAGTAAACCCCATTGCCGTCAAGTTGATTCTAACTAATAGCAACATGATAAGATAGAGTAGAACTTTCCCATAGGGTTTCCAAGGAGCAGCTTGTAGATTCAAACTGCTGACCCTTTGGTTAGCAGAGGAGCCCTTAACCATGGCACCACCATGTGGTCCAATTCCTATCAATAGCGTATGAGTCTTTTGGTGATAACCCAACACTGGATTTGTGAATTTTCAGTTTGAGGAAGAAATCAATCTCTTCTTTGGAAACTAGAGAGAAATATAACATCAACTAGCAGAGATCCAATAGAATGGGAAAATTATTGAACGATATCATTAATATCACACATAAGTAAAATTTTGATGAAGATCCTTCAAAAGCAGTTTTATCAGCACACTGGTAGGGAACTGCCAGAAGTTCAAGCCAGATTCAGAAGAGATCACAGAACTTGTAGGCACATAATGGCACATAATAACAACAACATATATATATATAGAGAGACCCTGGTGATGTAGTGATATATATATATGTATATATATATATATAGACCCTGGTGGTGTAGTGCTATATGTATATATAGACCCTGGTGGTGTAGTGCTATATATATATATATATATATATATATATATATATATATATATATATATAGACCCTGGTGGTATAGTGATATATATATATATATATAGACCCTGGTGGTGTAGTGCTATATATATATATAGACCCTGGTGGTGTAGTGCTATATATATATATATATATATAGACCCTCGTGGTGTAGTTATATATATATATATATAGACCGTGGTGGTATAGTGATATATATATATATATATATATAGACTCTGGTGGAGTAGTGGTATATATATATATATATATATATATACACTTCAACCCTAATGGTGTGGTGGTTAAGAACTACAGCTGCTAGGGTCACTATGAGTTGTAATCTACTCTATGGCAATGAGTTTGGTTTGTTTGGGGTACGTATATACATATAACCAGATAAAGCAACATCCACAGCATTAAATAATACCAAAATTATTTTGGATTAAAAATTAGGAAAATCCTGTAAGTATTGTTAGAATTACATAAATTCGCCCATGTCAGTGATTTTAATCTTCGTTCTGACACTGGTAGTTGGGAACCCTTGGTTTTGATGCTCAGATTTCTATCTTTGCCTTTTCTTCTTATGTTCACTTTGACCTTTGACCATTCTATAATCGAGCTTGTTTCTCAAAGCTGAAATATTCTTTTTCTGTTTTATTCACTCTATAGTTGCTTTAGGTGAGTTCTTCTGAATTTACGACCTCAGCTACTATTTAAGAGTTAGTTACTCAAAACCATGTCTTCACCAAGGATTTCCGTGCTGGCTTTCAAAAAAATATATGAACCAGGTTTTCAAAAAATATTTCTTTTAGGATATCCTGTAACACTTTAATGTTTCTAGAATGAAGTAATTATCGTATATTCTCCCCAACTATTTTTTTCTTTCTCTATTCCTGTCTTCATAGGTTGATCCAGTGCATTGGTATTAGCTGGGATCTTTGAATAGCCTTTAAAACCCATGAAATGGTGTGAATTTATTTTGTTCATCAGAGTGGAGTTAATCAGATACTTAAAGAAGCCTATGGCCCAAAGGACACTAAGACTTTATAGACATCGACTGGAAGCATGACACTCTTCTACTGTCTTATATCACTTAACTTCTTATATTCCATCAGAATTCACAGATTAATAGCTGAATTTTTTTATTCTTACACCCTTGAATTATCAGTATTTCTCATGTGGATTATGGCAAATGCCTTCTAACCAATTTTTCTACTTTCTGCTTCTCCACTCTATCGTTCATGCTGCTACTGAAATGGCCTTTCCAAATTTCATATGTGATTTTATCCTTTCCCTGCTCTAAATCCTGCAGTAGGCTCCACTTGGCTTTTTGGGAGGATTTCAAGAACCAGTGGCAATGATATGTCTGAGACTTGCTCCTCTCACTCGTATCACCAACTGAGAAGTGAGATGCAGACATGAATTGGAGAGCATAATATTCTTCAGTCAAGGCATGTTGGACAGAAAATTAAACCTAGCTTTACTTCTCACTATTCAGCTTTTTATACATTCTTTTATCCAGCCATATTGAACTTACTGACGTTATCCAAATTGACCATTCTTTTTCAGTGCCTTTCAATGTGTTATTAGCACTGGGCATGTACTTCCAACATTATCTACTTAACTCCTAATGGTTCTTTAAATTTCTGTTTATATTTTCCTCTTCTCTTGTCCTCAGTCTGATTTAGGTGCCCACTTATGTGCTCCACAAGTATTCTATGCACACTTGTATCACAGCATTTATTACGGTGGTTACATGGGTTAATATTTTTTTGCCCTTCAATAGACCGCAAGCTGAACAGAACAGAGACCTTTCTGTCTGCAACGTGATGATAGCTTTCAATAAACTTTTGATGAATGACTGAATGAATGATTGCTAGTTCTACCATTCATTGGCTGTGTAATTTTGGGGGGGGGGAATGACCTAAATTCATTCAGCGTTATGTTATCTTTCTCAATGTATTTTTCTTATCAGTCATATGGGAATAATAATCAAGTCTGCTTAAAGAGCTGTTGTAAAACATATTAGACATTGACAGTCTATTATGAGATGTGTCACACCATCACTTTCCAATAATGTTCTAGAATTTGCAAGTGACTTTTACTACAAATTAGGGTTTATTCAAGATTATCGTTTGATATTATCACTCTTGCTTATTCACATTTTATTATTTGGAAGATGAATGTATTAAATGCTAGATGCTCTGAAACGTATACCAAAAGGGAACACAGAGTGAACTTTCCCCATTATGAGCAGCGGAAAAAATGGTAACTGCTTATCTGCCCTATAATTTTGCTCCATAAAAGTTTGTGATTGTCTCCTCTACTTTGTAGCTTTACTTCACTTTCCTGAAAAGTGCGATTAGGAGCAAGATAGTTTAAACGATTACTAAGGCTGATGTAACATTTGTGAAAGTGGAGAAGGTCGTATAAGAAACTGGAACAGATGTTTACATTGATGCTTTTTCTTAACTCTGAAATTTCATACTTTCAATTTAAATACTTGGCCGAGGGGAAGAAGAGCTTGCAACTGGTTCAATTACTCCCAAGTATTTGAATATTTTTACAGTACTGAAAATCAGATTCAGGAACAGTTAAGTCTCCTTTACCTTAAGTATAGAGATGTAAGAATAAGACATTTAATGAAGACGTTGGGTGAAGTATGACATGAGATAGGGCTAAGAAGGAAAATCAAGTCTTTTTTTTTTCCTCCTCTTATAAATTTAAGACATTTGAAAAAGATGCTTTTATGTTAACAGTTACTGTTTCAAAATAAAACACAAGTATGTGATTAGTGAAAAATTAAATAGAATACTGTAATTTTCACAATGTGTATTAAAGAGAGGATCTATGGCATTGCCTTTATGGTAAATGTTAAGGATACCGTGAAAATTCATTCCCCCCAACCCCACCAAAGGAGACCATAGTGTTGCAGAGATGGCTAACTATCATTGTAATTTTCTAATAAGTTAGCTTCAAAATGTATCTTAAGAAAGCATATGAGCCAGTTTACCAGCACATAATAGGCAATTGGGAGAAACGGAAGGAACATTCTGAAAAGATAAAAAAAAAAAAAAAAGAATAGCTAAATCCTGAAGAACCTGGATTGTGGCAAACATTTTGATGCCATATAGATACTCTTGACTGTTCCTACCTAGAGCCTTGTTTGTTGTTAGATCCCATCGAGATGGCTCCAATTCATGGCAATCCCATGTACATCAGAGCAACATTTCTGATCCTGCACCATCTTCACTATTACTGGTATGTTTCAGTCCATTGTTGTATTCACTGTGTGATCCACAGGGTTTTCATTGCCTAATTTTTGGAAGCAGATCACCAGACCCTTCTTCCTAGCCTTAGTCTGGAAGCCCTGCTGAAACCTGTCCACATGAGTGACCCTGCTGATATCTGAAATACCAGTGGCATAGCTTTCAGCATTACAGGAACACACAAACCACCACAGTACAAATGCCTGACAGATGGGTGGAAGAACCTTGTTCACAGGGGGCTCTATTGGGCCAAGATCAGGAGTTACTTGCCTAATGAACAAGTTGTTGTCGTTAGGTGCCCTCAAATCGATTCCAACTCATAGTGACCCTATGCACTACAGACCGAAACAATGCCCAGTCCTGCGCCATCTTTACAATTGTTGCTATGCTTGAGCTCATTGTTGCAGCCACTGTGTCAATCCACCTTGTTGTGGCTCTACCTCTTTTCTGCTGACCCTGTACTCTGCCAAGCATGATGTCCTTCTCCAGTGACTGATCCTTCCTGACAAGTCCAAAGCATATAAGACGCAGCTTCACCATCCTTGCTTCTGAGGAACATTCTTGTACTTCTTCCAAGACAGATTTGTTTGTTCTTTTGGTATATTCAATATTCTTCACCAACACCACAATTCAAAGATGTCAATTCTTCTTTCATCTTCCTTATTCATTGTCCAGCTTTCACATGCATATGACGTGATTGAAAATACCATGGCTTGGGTCAGGCACACCTGAGTCTTCAAGGTGACTTCTTTGCTTTTCAACAAAGAGGTCCTTTGCATCAGATTTACCCAATGCAATGCGTTATTTGATTTCTTGACTGTTGCTTCCATGGCTGTTGATTGTGGATCCAAATAAAATGAAATCCTTGACAACTTCAATCTTTTCTCCACGTATCATGATATTGCTCATTGGTCCAGTTGTGACATCTTTGTTTTCTTTATGTTGAGGTGCAATCCATACTGAAGGCTGTGGTCTTTGATCTTCATTAGTAAGTGCTTCAAGTCCTTTTCACTTTCAGCAAGCAAGGTTGTATCATCTATATAACACAGGTTGTTAATGAGTCTTCCTCTAATCCTGATGCCCTGTTCTTCTCTGTCTAGTCCAGCTTCTCAGATTATTTGTTCAGCATACAGATTGAATAGGTATGGTGAAAGGATACAACCCTGACATACAGCTTTCCTGACTTTAAACCACTCAGTATCCCCTTGTTCTGTCTGAACAACTGAGTCTTGATCTGTGTACAGGTTCCTCATGAGCACAGTTAAGTGTTCTGGAATTCCCATTCTTCGCAATGTTGTCCATAGTTTGTTATGATCCACACAGTCGAATGCCTTTGCATAGTCAATAAAACACAGGTAAACATCCTTCTGGTATTCTCTGCTTTCAGCCAGGATCCATCTGACATTAGCAATGATACCCCTGGTTCCACGTCCTCTTCTGAAACCGGCCTGAATTTCTGACAGTTCCCTGTTGAAATAATGCTACAAACGCTTTTGAATGATCTTCAGCAGAATTTTGCTTGCGTGTGATATTAATGATATTGTTCTATAACTTCCGCATTCGGTAAGATCACTTTTCTTGGGAATAGGCATAAATATGGATCTCTTTCAGTCTGTTGGCCAGGAAGCTGTCTTCCATATTTCTTGGCATAGACGAGTGAGGACCTCCAGCACTGCATCGGTTTGTTGAAACATCTCAGTAGATATTCTGTCATTTCCTGGAGCCTTGTTTTTTGCCAGTGCCTTCAGAGCAGCTTGGACTTCTTCCTTCAGTACCGTCAGTTCCTGATCATATGCATATGGTCAGGAACCGATAGTACTAATGAACATATCCTAACTAAATTAGGCTTTTATGCATATGCTTTTAGCTATCCTTCCTTAAAGAGTTACTAGAAGAAAAAGAAGAAAATAAACCTGAATTGTTTATCCTAACCTACGGTACTAATAATTATTTTTAATACTGTACTTGCAAATTATAAATTTCATTATACCTTACTAAAGTAGTTTAACTTTCCTACACCAAAGTTTCTCACCTGGCTCTAGCAACTATCCCCCAAATCTTAATTTCAACAGGTTCTTTAGATATGCAGGTTGAGCAGAGGATATATAGCAAGAAAAACATAAAGCATTAGAATCACACTTTAAGCATATGGTCTGTAGTGCCCTCACTTTCATTTTCTTGGTGATGAAGTTGTTTCAATCTGAAAGATTAACTTTGATGTTGCATTTTCTCTGAATCTGCCTGTGATTCTCTCTTTAAAAACAGTGGCTACTTTTGATATGTCTTCATAACTTAACAAGATGACTTAACACATTCTAATTAAATTTTAAATATTTTTTCTGTTATTTTTCTACAGCTGTAAAAAAAAAATACTTTTTTTTTTTGTACTATGTGGTGGTCTTATCTGTAGAATATAATACAGTTCCTGGACACGTATATACTCTCAAGATATTCTATTGAATGTGTGAGGGAGTAAATGGATATGATTAATAATGATATTAATAACTAACATTATGCTCATTGTATGCCAGACATATTAGTCTAACCACTTTATATAGTTGTATTTAAAATACATATATTCGTTTTTTGGAATAAATCTTTGTATAAACATTTATTAACACACTTATCAAATATTTATCAAGTAACTGCTATGTGCCTGATATTACATATATTTAATCTATTAATATATTTTGAAATCTAAAAACGTATCTATTTTGTGGGCCAAACTTACAAGTTAAAAGGACTTAAAGTAGATCCCTTTTGCATAAAATTAGTTCTAATTTCCTTACATGTTGTTTGAATGTTACTGAGGGAAAACCATTAGAAATAATTACTTCGAAGTCTGGAATTACATTTAGCATGTGGCTTTGCATTTCTTTTTGCATATAAATATACATATTGTTTACATTTGAGCAAGGTGCTGGTAAGTATAGGGAATAAAAATAAACTCTTGGCTGAAAAAAATCAGGAAAAATGTTCAATATTTTCATACTTAGCATGGTTGCTGTTTAGCTATTTGTTTTCGGTGAAAAGGTATTTCAGGGAAAATCGATCTATCTAAACATGACTATATTCATAATCAATTAATTAGAGCAGTGGCAGGTTAAATAGATTGCATATTATCTATATTATGAATAGCAGCATTGTTGGCCTAAAACAAAAACGGAAGCCAGAGATATATTCTTACAACCTATGATGATAAAACAAGGTAAAATATTACATATAGGTTTTTAAGTAATTCATTTCTAGATTAAGTACAGTGGATTTCATGTTGCCTGACCTAAGAGTTACGGCAGGACTTGGAGATGGTATAACAGAGAAGGCCAAGAAATCTGGGGTCTGGTGTGGAATTGCAGATAGTCCAGACTGGGTGGAAACTGACATTTTCCATTTGTGGTCAGAGCAGGAATTTATTACGGATAAGGGAACCAAAACATATAGCAAGAGGCATTTAGCCTCCACTCCAAACCCATTGCCACTGAGTCACTTCTGACTCAAAGTAACCCTACAGGACAGAGTAGAGCTGCCCCACAGAGCTTCCAAAGAGCACCCGGTGGATTTGAACTGCTGATCTTTTGGTTAGCTTCTGTAGCTCTTAACCATTATGCCACCAGGGTTTCCCTAGCCTCCATCCTTAGGGAAATTTAAATAATTAATGTTAAATGAAGATCTTTGGCAATCGAGACTTCAAAAAACTTTAAGTTTTAATCCGATTCTCACATACACTCGTAAGATAAAATATTTAACAGATCAAGCTCAGAAAGGTCACTCTTGTGAGAACAACTTGTAGGAAATCGTACAATAACGGGCAGAAGTAGACTTCTATCCCACTTTTTCTTTTGTCAAATCCTGAATTTTTCCCTAATTTGGAATCATAATCCCTGGAGATTAGCTGACAGAGACAAGAAACTAAAGTTTGTATACTAGCAAAGGGCTAAAGAGACAAGCAAAAGCAAAAATAGCTTTTTAAAGGTGAGCGGAGGTTATAGAAAACATAGGGTTATAGGTCAAATCAAAGATTCTATGCCCGGAGGCGGGGCCAAGATGGCGGACTAGGTGGACTCTACCGCGGATCCCTTTTGCAACAAAGACTCAGAAAAACAAGTGAATCGATCACATACATAACAATCTACGAACTCTGAACAACAAACACAGACTTAGAGACGGAGAACAAACAAATACGGGCAGACAGCGATTGTTTTCAGAACCAGGAGCCAGCGTACCAGGCAGATGACCTTCGGAGCCCGATCTGGGGCAGAGCCCAGGGGGGCAGACGGCACAGACAAGGGGCCCAGCCCTAGCCCCTGAACTCATCCCGGGAGGGAGCCTAGCCGGTTGGCTCGGGCAGCGTAGCGGCGCAGCTGGTGGGAGAAGTACCGGGGAGGCAGTGACTGATCTTGGAGTGGGGAGAGCAGTGTCCCAGCCGGGAAGCCGTCCCGCCGGGAGTTTGGCAGGGAGCGGGCGTGGCGTGAGCGTGGGGATCAGCTATATTTCCCTAAAGTGACCCTGGGGGAGGGGCCCAGACGTTCGTGCGGGCGACACCCACCCAGTTCGCGGGTGCGGCAGGGCACACCGGAGGGAGAAGTCCCCGGGAGGAAGTGACTGGTCTCGGAGCAGGGAGAGCAGTGTCCCAGCCGGGGAGCCGTCCCGCTGGGATTTTGGCGGGCGCAGGCGGGGCGTGAGCAGGGGGACTAGTTATATTCCTCTGAATTGACCCCGGGGGCGGGCCCAGCCATTCGTGCTGGTGACGCCCACCCAGTTCGCGCGAGTGGAGCGGCGCGCCAGAGGGAGAAGTCCCCGAGAGGAAGTGACTGGTCTTGGAGCGGGGAGAGCAGCATCCCAGCCAGGGAGCCGTCCCGCCGGGATTTTGGCGGGCGCGGGCGGAGCGTGAACGTGGGGATCAGCTCTATATTCTGAGGTGCTACACTCCTAGCTCTCTGATCCTTCCCCCACCCTCCCCAGGCGGCTCCATTAACATTTGAATACCCTGAGCCAGAGGGAGAATTCAGATAGGGATCTGACTGCATTTTTTTTTTTAGCTGATTACCTGGAAAAACTAGTTTCCCAGTGATGGCTCGGAGACAGCAGTCCATATCAAACCACATAAAGAAACAGACCATGACAGCTTCTCCAACCCCCCAAACAAAAGAATCAAAATCTTTCCCAAATGAAGATGCAATCCTGGAATTATCAGATACAGAATATAAAAAACTAATTTACAGAATGCTTCAAGACATCACAAATGAAATTAGGCTAACTGCAGAAAAATCCAAGGAACACACTGATAAAACTGTTGAAGAACTCAAAAAGATTATTCAAGAACATAGTGGAAAAATTAATAAGTTGCGAGAATCCATAGAGAGACAACATGTAGAAATCCAAAATATTAACAATAAAATTACAGAATTAGACAACACAATAGGAAGTCAGAGGAGCAGACTCGAGCAATTAGAATGTAGACTGGGACATCTGGAGGAACAGGGAATCAACATCAACATAGCTGAAAAAAAATCAGATAAAAGAATTAAAAAAAATGAAGAAACCCTAAGAATCATGTGGGACTCTAAGAAGAAGGATAACTTGCAAGTGATTGGAGTCCCAGAACAGGGAGGGGGGACAGAAAACACAGAGAAAATAGTTGAAGAACTCCTGACACAAAACTTCCCTGACATCATAAAAGATGAAAGGATATCTATCCAAGATGCTCATCGAACCCCATTTAAGATTGATCCAAAAAGAAAAACACCAAGACATATTATCATCAAACTTGCCAAAACCAAAGACAAACTGAAAATTTTAAAAGCAGCCAGGGAGAAAAGAGAGATTTCCTTCAAGGGAGAATCAATAAGAATAAGTTCAGACTACTCAGCAGAAACCATGCAGGCAAGAAGGGAATGGGACGACGTATACAGAGCACTGAAGGAGAAAAACTGCCAACCAAGGATCATATATCCAGCAAAACTCTCTCTGAAATATGAAGGAGAAATTAAGATATTTACAGATAAACACAAGTTTAGAGAATTTGCAAAAACTAAACCAAGACTGCAAGAAATGCTAAAGGAGATTGTTTGGCCTGATGACCAATAGTATCAGGTACCAGCACAATACAAGGTCACAAAACAGAACTTCCTGATATCAACGCAACTCAAATAGGGAAAGCACAAAAACAAACAAATGAAGATGAATTCTAAAAAATAAATAAATAAACAAAATAATACACATAACAGGGAATCATGGAAATCAATAGATAAACGATCACAATAATCAAAAAGAGGGACTAAATATAGGAGGCATTGAACTGCCAGATGGAGAGTGATACAAGGCGATATAGAACGATACAAGTTAGGTTTTTACTTAGAAAAATAGGGGTAAATAATAAGGTAACCACAAAAAGGAATATCAATTCCATAACTCAAGAAAAAAGCCAAGAAAAACGTAACTACTCAACTAACATAAAGTTAAACATTATGAAAATGAGGATCTCACAATCTACTAAGAAAAACGTCTCAGCACAAAAAAGTATGTGGAAAAACGAAATAGCCAACAACACACATGAAAAGGCATCAAAATGACAGCACTAAAAACATATTTATCTATAATTACGCTGAATGTAAATGGACTAAATGCACCAATAAAGAGACAGAGAGTCACGGACTGGATAAAGAAACACGATCCATCTACATGCTGCCTACGAGAGACACACCTTAGACTTAGAAACACAAACAAACTAAAACTCAAAGGATGGAAAAAATATATCAAGCAAACAATAAGCAAAAAAGAAGAGGAGTAGCAATATTAATTTCTGACAAAATAGACTTTAGACTTAAATCTGCCACAAAAGATAAAGAAAGACACTATATAATGATAAAAGAGACAATTGATCAGGAAGACATAACCATATTAAATATTTACGCACCCAATGACAGGGCTGCAAGATACATAAATCAAATTTTAACAGAATTGAAAAGTGAGATAGACACCTCCACATTTATACGAGGAGACTTCAACACACCACTTTCGGAGAAGGACAGGACATCCAGTAAGAAGCTCAATAGAGACACGGAAGACCTACTTACAACAATCAACCAACTTGACCTCATTGACTTATACAGAACTCTCCACCCAACTGCTGCAAAATATACTTTTTTTTCTAGTGCACATGAAACATTCTCTAGAATAGACCACATATTAGGTCATAAAACAAATCTTTGCAGAATCCAAAACATGGAAATATTACAAAGCATCTTCTCAGACCACAAGGCAATAAAACTAGAAATCAATAACAGAAAAACTAGGGAAAAGAAATCAAATACTTGGAAAATGAACAATACCCTCCTGAAAAAAGACTGGGTTATAGAAGACATCAAGGAGGGAATAAGGAAATTCTTAGAAAGCAACGAGAATGAAAATACTTCCTATCAAAACCTCTGGGAGAAAGCAAAAGCAGTGCTCAGAGGTCAATTTATATCGATAAATGCACACATACAAAAAGAAGAAAGAGCCAAAATCAGAGAACTATCCCGACAACTTGAACAAATAGAAAGTGAGCAACAAAAGAACCCATCAGGCACCAGAAGAAAACAAATAATAAAAATTAGAGCTGAACTAAATGAATTAGAGAACAGAAAAACAATTGAAAGAATTAACAAAGCCAAAAGCTGGTTCTTTGAAAAAATTAACAAAATTGATAAACCATTGGCTAGACTGACTAAAGAAAAACACGAAAGGAAACAAATAACCCGAATAAGAAACGAGAAGGACCACATCACAACAGAGCCAAATGAAATTAAAAGAATCATTTCAGATTACTACGAAAAATTGTACTCTAACACATTTGAAAACCTAGAAGAAATGGATAAATTCTTGGAAAAATACTACCTACCTAAACTAACACATTCAGAAGTAGAACAACTAAATAGACCCATAACAAAAAAAAAGAGATTGAAACGGTAATCAAAAAACTTCCAACAAAAAAAAGTCCTGGCCCAGACGGCTTCACTGCAGAGTTCTACCAAACCTTCAGAGAAGACTTAACACCACTACTACTGAAGGTATTTCAAAGCATAGAAAAAGAAGGAATACTACCCAACTCATTCTATGAAGCTACCATCTCCCTGATACCAAAACCAGGTAAAGACAGCACAAAAAAAGAAAATTTTAGACCTGTATCCCTCATGAACATAGATGCAAAAATCCTCAACAAAATTCTAGCCAATAGAATCCAACAACACATCAAAAAAATAATTCACCCTGATCAAGTGGGATTTATACCAGGTATGCAAGGCTGGTTTAATATCAGAAAAACCATTAATGTAATCCAACACATAAATAAAACAAAAGATAAAAATCACATGATCTTATCAATAGATGCAGAAAAGGCATTTGACAAAGTTCAACACCCATTTATGATAAAAACTCTTACCAAAATAGGAATTGAAGGAAAATTCCTCAACATAATAAAGGGCATCTATGCAAAGCCAACAGCCAATATCACTCTAAATGGAGAGAACCTGAAAGCATTTCCCTTGAGAACGGGAACCAGACAAGGATGCCCTTTATCACCGCTCTTATTCAGCATCGTGCTGGAAGTCCTAGCCAGGGCAATTAGGCTAGACAAAGAAATAAAGGGTATCCAGATTGGCAAGGAGGAAGTAAAGCTATCACTATTTGCAGATGACATGATTGTATACATGGAAAACCCTAAGGAATCCTCCAGAAAACTACTGAAACTAATAGAAGAGTTTGGAAGAGTCTCAGGTTATAAAATAAACATACAAAAATCACTTGGATTCCTCTACATCAACAAAAAGAACACCGAATAAGAAATAACCAAATCAATACCATTCACAGTAGCCCCCAAGAAGATAAAATACTTAGGAATAAATCTTACCAAGGATGTAAAAGACCTATACAAAGAAAACTATAAAGCTCTGCTACAAGAAATTCAAAAGGACATACTTAAGTGGAAAAACATACCCTGCTCATGGATAGGAAGACTTAACATAGTAAAAATGTCTATTCTACCAAAAGCCATCTTTACATATAACGCCCTTCCAATCCAAATACCAATGTCATATTTTAAGGTGATAGAGAAACAAATCACCAATTTCATATGGAAGGGAAAGAACCCCCGGATAAGCAAAGCATTACTGAAAAAGAAGAAGAAAGTGGGAGGCCTCACTCTACCTGATTTCAGAACCTATTATACAGCTACAGTAGTCAAAACAGCCTGGTACTGGTACAACAACAGGCACATAGACCAATGGAACAGAATTGAGAACCCAGATATAAATCCATCCATGTATGAGCAGCTGATATTTGACAAAGGACCAATGTCAGTCAATTGGGGAAATGATAGTCTTTTTAACAAATGGTGCTGGCATAACTGGATATCCATTTGCAAAAGAATGAAACAGGACCCATACCTCACACCATGCACAAAAACTAACTCCAAGTGGATCAAAGACCTAAACATAAAGACTAAAACGATAAAAATCATGGAAGAAAAAATAGGGACAACCCTAGGAGCGCTAATACAGGGCATAAACAGAATACAAAACATTACCAAAAATGATGAAAAGAAACCAGATAACTAAAAAACTAGGAACTCCTAAAAATCAAACACCTATGCTCATCTAAAGACTTCACCAAAAGAGTAAAAAGACCACCTACAGACTGGGAAAGAATATTCAGCTATGACATCTCAGACCAGCACCTGATCTCTAAAATCTACATGATTCTGTCAAAACTCAACCACAAAAAGACAAACAACCCAATCAAGAAGTGGGCAAAGGATATGAACACACATTTCACTAAAGAAGATATTCAGGCAGCCAACAGATACATGAGAAAATGCTCCCGATCATTAGCCATTAGAGAAATGCAAATTAAAACTACGATGAGATTCAATCTCACACCAACTAGATTGGCATTAATCCAAAAAACACAAAATAATAAATGTTGGAGAGGCTGTGGAGAGATTGGAACTCTCATACACTGCTGGTGGGATTGTAAAATGGTACAACCACTTTGGAAATCCATCTGGCGTTATCTTAAACAGTTAGAAATAGAACTACCATACAACCCAGAAATCCCACTCCTCGGAATATACCCTAGAGATACAAGAGCCTTCACACAAACAGATATATGCACACCCATGTTTATTGCAGCTCTGTTTACAATAGCAAAAAGCTGGAAGCAACCAAGATGTCCGTCAACGGATGAATGGGTAAATAAATTGTGGTATATTCACACAATGGAATACTACGCATCGATAAAGAACAGTGATGAATCTCTGAAACATTTCATAACATGGAGGAATCTGGAAGGCATTATGCTGAGTGAAATGAGTCAGAGGCAAAAGGACAAATATTGTGTAAGACCACTATTATAAGACCTTGAGAAATAGAAAAAACGGAGAAGAACACATACTTTTGTGGTTACAAGGGGGGGGGAGGGAGGGAGGGAGGGAGAGGGTTTTTTATTGATCAATCAGTAGATAAGAACTGCTTTGGGTGAAGGGAAAGACAACACTCAATACAAGGAAGGTCAGCCTAATTGGACTGGACTAAAAGCAAAGAGGTTTCCAGGATAAAATGAAAGCTTCAAAGGTCAGCGGAGCAGGGGCTGGGGTCTGGGGAACTTGGTTTGAGGGGACTTCTAAGTCAATGGGCAAAATAATTCTATTATGAAAACATTCTGCATCCCACTTTGAAATGTGGCGTCTGGGGTCCTAAACGCCAACAAGCGGCCATCTAAGATACATCAATTGGTCTCAGCTCACCTGGAGCAAAAGCAAAGGAAGAACACCAAGGTCACAGGACAACTAAGAACCCAAGAGACAGAAAGGGCCACATGAACCAGAGACCTACATTATCCTGAGACCAGAAGAACTAGTTGGTGCCTGGCCACAATCGATGTCTGCCCTGTCAGGGAGCACAACAGACAACTCCTGAGGGAGCAGGAGACCAATGGGATACAGACCCCAAATTCTCATAAAAAGACCATACTTAATGGTATGACTGCGACTAGAGGAATCCCGGAGGCAATGCTCCCCAGACCTTCTGATGGCACAGGACAGGAACCATCCCCGAAGACAAATCATCAGACATGAAAAGGACTGGTCAGCCGGGGGGAGAGAGATGCTGATGAAGAGTGAGCTAATTAAATCAGGTGGACACTGGAGAGTGTGTTGGCAACTCTTGACTGGAGGGGGGATGGGAAGATAGAGAGAGAGGGAAGACGGCAAAATTGTCACGAAACGAGAGACTGAAAGGGCTGACTCAATAGGGGGAGAGCAAGTGGGAGAAGGGAGTAAGATGTATGTAAACTTACATGTGACAGACTGATTGGAATGGTAAATGTTCACTTGAAGCTTAATAAAAATTAATTAAAAAAAAAAAGATTCTATGCCTTAAGTGGGCAAATCCAGGGTAATAGAAAATGTGGCTACTCAGAGAAAAATGAATTCTAATCTTGAATGAAAGGCTACACAACCAAAGTATTCTATTTCCCTCCTGGGTCTGGGTTAGTTGATGGTGGTCAGCAGGTAAACTTGGCTGGGGATAAGAAGGGAGTTAGTGGGCCCAAATGCTATTTTTAACAGTTGTGAGATAGTTGGAAATTCATATTGTTTTAGACCAAAGAATCATTTGTTTTGTCTAAATTTTAGTACTCTTCACCACTTAGGAAGGTGTTTTTTGTTTTTTTTCCATGAATTTAATATTCTAGTGTCCGGAGTTTTGTATTTAAAATTAAGTTTTAGGTTTGGATTAAAACTTTGAAGAAGGTGATAATTCTAAAGCAAATTTTCTATACCTGAGCACTATTGACTTTTGGAGATAATTCTTTGTTGTGGGAGTCTGTTTCGTTCATTGTAGAAAGATTAGCCACGTTCCTGGCCTTTGTCTATGAGTCGGAATTGACTTGATGGCAACAGGGTTGGTTTGGGTATTCATCCGTTAGGTATCAGTAGAACTCACACTCCACCTCCACAAGTAGTGACAACCAAAAAAATATTATCAGACATTGCTAAATGTTCCTGAGGGTCAAATTTGTCCCTGTTTGAAAACTGCTGTTCTAAAGGTACTCTGTTTTGATACTGAATCATCAAACCCACTGCCGTCGAGTCGATTCCGACTCATAGTAACCTTACAGGATAGGATAGAACTGCTCCACATAGTTTCCAAGGAGTGCCTGGTGGATTCGAGCTGCCCACCTTTTGGTTAACAGCCGTGGCTCTCAACAGCTACGCCACCAGGGTTTCCCCTGAATTATCAGAAATGATAATTCTCATCTATTACATACTCACAAGAGAACTTTTAGACATGTAATAGATGAGAATTTAAGACAATTTCAGATTTAAATGGAAGTTTAGACAATTTGAGATTTAAACAGAAGTTTTCAATTTCTAGGAATAAACTAATTAAAACACTTAGACTGTCATCATAGTCTTTGAATCAGAAGGAGACCAAAGATTTTGCTAAAATGTGACAGTCTTGATAGTAAGTGCTCTATTCTCATTATGGAGAATACTTTTTATTCCTCAACCCATTATCATCAAGTCAATCCTGACTCATAGCGACCCTACAGGACAGAGTAAAACTGCCCCATAGGGTTTCCAAGGCTATTATCTTTAGGGAAGCAGACTGCCATATCTTTCTGCCACAGAGCAGCTGGTGGGTTCGAACCGACGAACTTTCGGTTAGCAGCGAGTGCTTAACCATTGTGCCACCAGAGCTCCTTTTTATTCCTTACCGGGCCTGTTTCCTAGTGAATATTTCTATAGAAAATTTTCCATGAGTGTAAAGGAGGAAATCAGTAGAACTAAAAATCACATAAGGACTTCTAAACCCAAAGCCTATCGAAATGTGTTCTAAGTTTCTCAATCTAAATTCTTCTCTTTCTATCATGCTATTTACCATACTTAAGGAAAATGCACAGCCTGTTTTCCTTATTGTTAGGGGCCCCACGCATGGTTGTGGCCATTTCAAACTGTATATAAGTATATGCTTTTAGGCTTGGAACTCTTAACTATTTCCTCAAACCGTGTAATCTGCAAAACCTTTTAAAACAGATAAGGATACTGCCTTGTGGTTATTAATTTCAGTTCAGCTAAGCATTAATTTCCTTAAATTCCCTTTACCAAACACAAAAAGACAATGAGAGATAGGAGAATAATTTAAACACTCCTGTGGTGTATGCAGAATGGCAGAGCTGTGCATCCGTATTTTACTGCAGACGATTGTATATACCAAGAGGATAATTTTTTTTTTTTTTTCGGGAGACTCCAGCAGATAAATTTTTATTGGTGTTAATAATTCAGCAGCTTGTTATAATGAAACCACTTCACATTAAGCTTTTCCTTGCTCTGCCTTAAATGCAGGCAGAGATATTCCACTGGATACTACTAAGATCTAATGTGAACTGGAGGTTTCCCAGTTTAGGATGAGTTGTAGCTCTTCAAGGAACTGAGCCCATTGTTAGGGGATTTGTTTCAACATTTGCCAGAAAAAGAAACGCTAAGCAGAGAAGAGGGTAAAGGAACAAAGAAAATAATAGAGCTTTGCTGGTCATTATGTTGATCCGAGAGGAGATTTCATAGTCACAGAACATCTGGAGGTTAGTTTTCAAGTTGCTCCTTCAGGGCCTATAACAAAGATTAAAATTTATATAGGACAGATATAATTCCTAATCAAGTTTAAGGGGTGTTACAAGTTTTCACATTTGGCAGCTCTATATATTATATGTAGAATAGAAAATAAGATCATATAAAGTCTAAACTTTTTTTTTTTTTTGGAGATATGAAAGGCTAGTTCATTTAAAATCTGGGGGAAAAAAAAGGTTTTATGGGACTCCATAGAATTGTTCCTGACTTAGCAGCTTAATTGTGTAACTCTTAATAACTTTCTTTTGGAGGAATAAGCTCACTTGTCTAGTGATACTCTGTCCTTGGGTTGAGGTGCTCTCAGTCTTTACTTGGCAGTAATCAGGTGCTGGCCCTACAGTTTCTGCTGCCAACCTTGCTCCCATGTCACCTCAGCCCTCCCCACTCTCACCACCACTTTTGACTTATATCAAGCTTTGTACTGAACCTTGGCGTGCAGTAATTTGGGCCTTGTTTAAAAGTTTTGTTCTTGTCTAATATCAAAGGGGGCTCTCAGGATGAGTTTCCATGGGAAATATTTCAGGAAATTCAAATGAAGCTTATAAGTATTTTATTCAGACTTCTGATTTGATGTGATATCTGGCTTGCAGTTCCAGCTTCTTTTTAGAATACATAGGAAGAGAAAAGAGATCAATATTCCCAACCCTAAAACTGACAACTACCTAAGGTTAAAATCTGGGAGAAATTTAAAATACATCTAATGCCAGTGAAGCCAGATTGAGAAAAGCATATTCAGACCATCTGAGGGAAAGTTATAAAAACATCAGAATCTTTCCCCACTGCCTGTATCCTGGCTCAGTGTCTTTACCAACCAATGCATTGGGCAATAGCACATCTCTGCCCCTCGGGAACCAATTTCTGAAGCAGTCAGATTAGTATGGGCCTCCAGCCTGCCAATTATTTTTAACTCCATTAGCAATTGACAGAATGTATTTTTTGTTATGAATCCACGCTACATTAATAGAGCAAAAAGCACCCCTTGAAACTTACTTGATCCCACTCCCCTCCTGTTAGTAATTTGGCAAGCCATTGCAGGCCATTTGACTATGTATTTGCATGTTTATGAATATATGTACATATATATAACCACAAAAGTATGTTTTCCTATGTGTGCTATCATGGATTGAATTATGTCCCCCCCCCAAAAATGTGTGTATCAACTTGGTTAAGCCATGATTCCCAGTATTCTGTGGTCTTCCTCCATTTTGTGATTGTAATTTTATACTAAAGAGGATTAGGGTGGGATTGTAACACCCCTATCAGGTCATATACCTGATCTAATGTAAAGGGATTTTTTCTGGGATGTGGCCTGCACCACCTTTCATCTCTCAAAAGATAAAAGGAAAGGGAAGCAAGCAGAGAGTTGGAGACCTCATACCACCAAGAAAGCAGAACCAGGAGCAGAGCACATCCTTTGGACCCGGGTTCCCTGCCCCTGAGAAGATCCTCAGCCAGGGGAAGATTGAGGACAAGGACCTTCCTCCAGAGCTGACAGAAAGAGAAAGCCTTCCCCTGGAGCCGAAACCCTGAATTTGGACTTCTAACTACTAGGCTGTGAAAAAATAAATTTCTCTTTGTTAAAGCCATTACTTGTGGTATTTCTGTTATAGCAGCACTAGATAACTAAGACATGTACATACATGTGTACACACCCTTTCTCTGATGTCATAAATAAAAACATAGCATATATTCCTTTGGTATCTTTCTTTCTTGTTTTGTTGTGCTTTGGAGAATTTTTATGCCATTAGAAAAGAACTTCTGCATAGTAATCCAGTGTACTAATATACCATAGTTTCTTTAACTACTTTTCTGTTTACGTACAGACTTTAAAATATTTCTAATTTTTAAATTACAAAGTTGCAGTGTTTAAATCAAGTCTTTTTGTTCACATGAATGACTATTTCTTTAGGAATAATACCTATAGGCTGCTTTATCAATCTACTATCACGTCAATAGTGGATAAGAGTTTTATTTATCTACATACTTGCAAAAACAGAATCTTATCAGTTTTTCCCCCAAAATGTTCTAAACTGAAAGACAAGCATGTCTTATTTTAATTGCCTTTTTGCCAATTTTTAGTGACGTTAAGCTTCTTGCCGTTTGTATTTCATCCTTTGTGATTGCCTGTGGCTATCCTCTGTCCATTCTTTTATTGGATTGTTTGCCTTTTTCTTACTGCTTTATGAGGATTCTTTTTATATTCTGCTAGTTATCTTTTATGCCCATTCAGAAACTATAGTTCCCAGAAAACAGCTTAACAGGAAATGGAAGTAGGGGCGGGGATCAACAATGACACATTATATTCTGGGGATCTTAACTCTACAAATAAATGATTACGAGTGGGGATTTAAAAGAACCGTAGTACCATTTAGAGCTAGGAATTGTAGTGTTTTATGAACTTGATTTATTCAACATATGAGAAAATCAAACAGGAATGAAGGAGAATATACACCTGATAAAATAAAATAAAATAATTTTTTATTTATTTATTTTTTTTATGAGAGAATTGGATGGAGAGCTTTATATATCAGTTTTCCCTTTGGCCATAAATCTGAGTGAGAGAGTCAGCTTTCACAAGTTGATGAGAGTGAGGCAAAGCGCAATCTTTCGAGTTTATATATTGACAAATACAGAAAATTTGTATGGACAGAGGAAGAAAAAACACAACATGACAGCAGGAAGACTAAAAAGAAGGATTGAAGTTTTCATAGCCAAAATTGCACTTGGTAAATTCATATATTAGGGTCCCCTGTTGGCGTTAGGCTTTATCATGAGATAATAATTAGTGCCATTCTCTTTTTTTTAGTCTTTTATCACAGTATACTTTATAACAGTGGAATGCACAAATCTTAATATACAGTTTAATAAATTTTGACAATGCCCCATCAAGATGTATAATATTAGTATCTCCTCAGAAAATTTTCCTAGCCTTTTCCAATATATCGATCTTCAAGTAGGTTAAGGTATGCAATTTTCTATTTGCTTTATTTTTTAGATGCAAATTCCCTTATGAAACCTTCTGACTTTTATGTTGCTTATATTTTCCTCTATTTTCTTGAACAGATTACACAAAAGTATTTGTCTGCTAATTCCTATATCTGAATCACCTGTGGCCTGTTTTTAATGTCTGTTTATATTTCTTTGTACTAGTCCTGTCTCTTGGCATATCTGCTAATTTTCAATTAAATATCAGACATTTTATTAAAAAAAATTATAGAATACAGATAATTTTTTAAAATTTATTTTTTCTAGATAGTGTCCATCTTTTGCTCTGATAAGCAGCTACATAGAGACTGATGACTTTGATCCAATTAGGGGTAGAACTGATTTGAGTCTGGCTTGCAGTTCTGGTAAGATTTCTGGTTTAAACATGTTCCAAGGACATAACCCTCCAGGCGTTTCAACCAAAAGTCTGGTGTATTCACTGGAGTCCCTCCCTCTGGCACATTCTGAACACTAATCCTTGACTTTATAGCACCAAAAGATTGCCAAAACTCAACCCATTTTTTTTTTCTTGACTTTATCAGTTTAGTTTTTAGCCTTTTTACCTATTGCACCTTTAAAATTTTGTGAAAGTCTCTAGAAGGAAAAACGTTCAAGACTTTGAGACTTTCATGTTTCCAATGTTATCTTCATTTCCATTAGACTGCCTATATTTGATCTGGTTTCTGTGTCCTCCATAAGTAACCCACTACTTAGTCAAAGTCTGCATTGTTAGCCTTTTGCCCTTGTCCAGGATTCACAAAAACTCCCAGAAAAAAATTAGAATGCCATCTTGTCTCTCCCATTTCTCCACTTTCCAGAAATCTTCTTCTCTCTAGTCCCTCATTGCTTTGCTGCCTTTAAGTATAGTGTTTTCTTATCATATCTGGGAACAATGGTCTGCTACAAAGTAATCCGGTAGTTCAAATTCACCAGGTACTCTTTGGAAACCCTATGGAGCAGTTCTGCTCTGTCCTGTAGGGTTACTATGAGTCAGAATTGACTCAACAGCAATGAGTTTGTTTGTTTGTTTTTTAATTAGGCAAAAAATTATACACATGAATGGTAGGGTGGCATCAGAGTCTTGATTTGTAACAGAAATACATGAAAACTAACTTTCTGAGAAGAAAGAATTATGAGTATAGAATGATATGTCTACCTAATTTTTGTTTGACAATACAGACAATTACATTTTTAGAATGTAAAACTGCAGAAAAATATGGGTAAATACGTATCATTTCTTGGGAGAAAAAAAGTGACCAGACACTCTAGCCAAATTTAAGAAAGAAAAGGATAAAATGAAATACAAAAACAAATATAACAATATGGTGAAAGGAGAAGTAAGTAATCAAACTATGAAAACATATAATGGTTTATGGTGTTGTTGGGTGCCATGGAGTTGATTCTGACTCATAGCAATCGTATGTGCCAGAGCAGAACTGCCCCCTAGGGTTTTCTAGGCAGATACACCATGTCTTTCTCCTGCTATAAAGTGTTTTGATAATATAAATGCAAAAGCAAAAGTTTTGGTTAAGAAATAATCTTAAGCAAAGGACTAGGTACCTCTCCATTCTGTTGTACATGTGGTTGCTATAAGTTGGAGCCAATTTGATGGTAACTAATTACAAGAAGAACATTATAACAACTCTTTAAATCAGATTCTCATTTCCCCAAGTGTTTTTTGTTATTGCAGCTTATTTCAATTATTGTTGTTGTTTGTTTAGTTACTCTTCTGCATTAGTTATGTAAAGTCTGTATTCTTTGCCATGTGGGGTCAAATACAATCTTTGTTCCAATGGTATAGTGGTCACCCAACAACTGTTTGGAAAATCAAAATTACCGCAATGTATAAATGTCCCAGTCTTTGCTGAGAAACTCTGTGCACGTTGGGCCAGCATTCAACACTCAGCCAGGAAGTTTAAAATTCTCTGCTAGTCCTCACTTCCTTCTTGAGCACAGCCTGGATATCAGCATGGGGTGAGAGCTAGATCCTTCTCAGGTTTTTCCTGAGCATTAGTACAGCCCTGGATATATGAATGGCCTTGCAAATTGAGAAAAATGCTTGAAATTTTCAAAGCCCTTATTCTTCAAAGCACTTGAATCCACAATCAATGCCCATGGAAGCGACAGTCAAAAAATCAAATGATGTATTGTGTCGGGCACATCTTCTGCAAAAGATCTCTTTAAAGTGTTAAAAATCAAAGATGTCACTTTGAGGACTAAGGAGTGGCTGACCCAAGCCATGGTATTTTCAGTCAACTCTTATGCACCTGAAAACAGGGCAATGAATAAGGAGGACAGTAGAAGAATTGATGTCTTTGAATTATGGTGGAGGGAAAGAATATTGAATACACCATGGACTGCTGGAAGAACAGACAAATCTGTGTTGAATGAAGTACAACTAGAATGCTCCTTAGAAACAGGGATGGCAAGACTTCCTTTCACATACTTTGGGCACATTGTCAGGTGGGATTAGTCCCTGGAGAAGGACATCATGCTTGGTAAATTAGAGGATCAGCCAAAAAAGGAAGACCCTTAAGGAGATGGATTGACACAGTGGCTGCAGCAACGAGCTCCAAAGCAGCAATGATTATGAGGATGACACAGGATTGGGCAATGTTTTGTTTTGTTGTACATAGGGTCACTATGAGTCAGAAATGTACAGCATCCAGCAACAAAACAATAATTTCTTGACAAAGATTGTAAGAAGAAAGCTAAATTTTAATTTTTTTAAAATATGGTATTCCACTAGTGGAGAACTGAGCAGATACACATTTTTAACATTTTTTCCATATATTTTTGATATAATAGTGAAACATTCCTGGCTTATAAAAGGATCCTTAATGAAGAAAAGAGATCTGAAAGTACATGTATATTGACTACCTGTCTAGGAAGTCAGATGTTTTGTCCTTTCTGTGGTTAGTTTACATACTTGATTGTATCACTGTCATTTTCCACGTTGTTACAAAAGATGTCTCAGATTAGTCTTTAAGAAAACATTATCTGCTACTTTATTTCCTCCATGTATTAATTGGTGACAATTTCCACGTCAGAAATTGAAAGGTATCAGACAAATGAGAAAAATCTGACATGTCATCTTACCTGATATTAAACATTCCCTACAGCTTGTCTTATCGTAGATATATAGTCATAAGAGAAAAAATATGTTTTTGATCATTAAAAAATCTTTGGGAAATTTTGCTTTCTAAATTATGGAATACTTAAAATATACAAAGAGCCACAAATGATAACAAATATTCACATACTCTCTGTACTTCAGTAAGAGAATAACCCCCCCATCGAAAAAACAGGAATAAAGCAAAATAAAAAAACCAAGAATGTAAAACATGATGAGAGCAGAAGAGAGGGAAGCCGCAAAATGTTGTAGGTATAATGCAGATGAGTAAGTGATGACTAACTTAACAACCTGGAGAAAGCTAAAATATCGGTCTGCAAGAGAAACAGAAAGGGGGAAGTCCAAAAGAAGTAACGAGTGATGTGACAATCTGGAAGAAGAGAAATGTCAGAAGAGCAGCAAGGAGATCTTGGTGTCTGGAGTGGAGTGAGAAGAGGGAGAGCAACATTAAATTATATCCATAAATAATTACAGGGAATAGTGGTGAAGAAAAGGCCATATAAAACTTTGTAGGCCATGGTTAGTTCTTTGGATATTATTCTGAGTGATTGGAAGCTATTAGAGGGCTTTGAGAAAAATAATAACCGCCTGACATCATATTTTTGAAGGGTTCTTCTGACTGCTCTGGAGAGAACAAAGTATAAGGAGGCATTAGGGATTAATTGTGTCTCCCAAATAGATATGTTGAAGTCCTAACCCCTGTGCCTGTAAATGTGACCCTCTTTGGAGACAAGGTATGTCTTTGAAAGTGTTATCAGTTAAGGAGGTCATACCTGAGTAGGTTCGGTCCTAATCCCTTCTTAGTGGTGTCTTATAAAAGGTAGAGAACAGACATTGAGAGATGTACATACAGGGGAAGACAGACACCCTATGAAGATGCATCTACAAGCTAAGCAGAACCACCAGAAGCTAGGAGTTCCTCTCTCAGAGGCCCCAGAAAGAACTACTGTTGCAAATACCCTGATTTGGATTTCTAGTACACAGAACTGTGAGACTATAAGTTTCTGTTCTTTAAAACCACCCACATTGTGGTATTTTTTGTGGCAGTCCTAGGAAACGGAGAGGAGGCAAAGGTGGAAGAGTAAAATCAATTAGCAGGCTATTGTAATCCAGATGAGAAAAGGTGATGTTTTCAGTATTGGTGGTAAAAAGTGGTCAAATTTTGTACGTATGTGAAAGGTAGAACCAACAGAAATTAGAGATGGGTTTAAAAAAAAAAAAGAGAAGTAAAGAATTTTGCCAACATTTTTGGCTTAAGCAATAAGAAGTAAGGAGCTGGCATTGGTCAAGATACTGGTCAGTGAGAGGAAAAGGATTTTGATAGAATATTTTTAGGTTAATTTTGCACGTTACCTATGAGACAGTTATTAGACATCTAATTGGAGTAGTTACCAGACATCTAGTTGTTGATGTTGGTTGTCATCGAATTGATTCCAACTCATAATGACCCCAAGTGACAGAGCAGAATTGGCCCGTAGAGTTTTCTTGACCGTTATTTCTATGGAAGAAGATGTCTAGGTCTTTCTCCGGAAGAGCTGCTGAGTGGGTCACAACTGCCAACCTTTTGCTTAGCAGCCAGCCTTTAACCATTTTTCCCACTGGGCTTCTTGGAGATGTAGACTAGCCTATAATTTATATTTCGAGGGAGAGTTCCAGACATAAGACCTAAATTTTCAAGTTTTTTTTTTTTTTAATTTAATTTATATTTGACGTGATGATATTGAATGTGTTGATCAAGCGGGGAGAGGATAGGTAAAGAAGAGAAGAAGTCCTAAGATTTTTCCCTGGGTTGCTGAAGTTGAGATGACAGAAATTAGGAGAAGAATCAGGAGAGGGGACTGAGAAGAAACAGCTAATCTCATAGAAGACAAAGCAGAAGGGGAAGAAATACCTGAATTC
Organism: Elephas maximus indicus; assembly: GCF_024166365.1. NCBI lineage: Eukaryota > Metazoa > Chordata > Mammalia > Proboscidea > Elephantidae > Elephas > Elephas maximus. The sequence goes on along the minus strand of NC_064828.1, from coordinate 40,599,339 downwards.
AAGTGAAGAGCGTCTTCCCAGGGGAGAAAGAGCTACTCTGTCAGTAGTTCCTGGTATGTTGTGTGTAATAAGGACCACTAGATTGTGGAGGTCACTGCCGACCTGAATAAGAGCCATTTCTGTGGAGAAGTGAAGAATAAAATCCAGATTCAGTTGCATTCAGGAGAGAATAATAGAAAAATTAAATACAAGAAACTTCCATATTTACTGTTTACTTACTTACATTATTAACTATAATGCCACATTAGCATGGCCATTTCTCTCACAAACAATAGAAAATACATCCAAGTATTTTAAGAGCTTTCTAAAAATAATGTGCCTGAAACTGGGTTAAAAGAAATGATGCTTCATAATTAATGAAAACTGTACTCTAGATAATGACTCTAAATGAAATGGAAAGATTTGACAAATTCCGCATTTAAGCCTAAGGTTAATGCTTAACTTTGAAATCTGTTTTAAAAAGAGCTTTTTCAATGAAGTATGTTTCAATGAACATAAAGCCTGTCCTAGTCCAATTCACAGTTAATACATAACTTTCATAACTTGTCTCCATTAGTTGTAATAGTAGTAGTAGTGAGTGCTGTTGAGTCCATTCTGACTCATAGAGACCATGTATGACAGAATAGAACTGCCCTCTAGGGTTCCTCAAGCTGTAATCTTTATGGGTGCAGATTGCCAAGTCTTTTCTCCTACAGAACAGCTGATGGGTTCCAACTGACATTTTGGTCAGCAGCCGAGCTCTTAACCATTGTGCCACCAAGGCTTCTGTACTAGCACTCCAAAATCCATTGCCATGGTGTTGATTCCGACTCATAGCGACCCTTTAGGACAGAGTAGAACTGCCCTGTAGGGTTTCCAAAGAACGCGGGTGGATTCGAACTGCTGACCTTTTGGTTAGCAGCCATAGCTCTTAACCACTGTGCAACCAGGGCTCCACTGTAGTAGCAGTAGTAGTGGTAGTAAAAGAACAAAGTAGAAATAGATAAAGCTGGGAGAGTGAATAATCAAATTGTGCAAAATGGTCAGATACTGATCATTTGTGGCAATTATGACATTTCAATCACATACCTGTTTTATATAGCTTTTCTCAAGTCTTTATTTAAAAATAGTAAATCAAGAATAATTAAATGAGTATTTCACATTTCAACTGATAATTTTAACCTTTATTTCACTTTTTAAGCTTTTCAATAGGTTTTAAACTGTTGGAATAATATAGTTTTGCACAATCTCCATAATATTAATCAAATCAAGGGCATCTTTTTAAGATACAGCATACATGACACCCTAGTGTCATGGTGCTCAAGTGTTCTATGTAAGTGACACTGAAAGTTAAAAATTATGAAATATTATAAGTAATTATATAACAATTTCAGGGCATTTATAGTATTGAAACTTAATCTTTAATATTCATATCAAAAACATATATAACTGCAATGAAGAGCTTTGAGCAAACACCTCATGTTATCTGAAACACATTTAGTCAAGACAAATAAATAGTAACCCTGATACGTAAATTCTTGGCTCAAATATTATGAATAACCAAAGCCCTTTACCAGCTAAATCTAATATACTACATACAATTGTTTGTGCCTATATAAACTTTTCTGTTTTATTCTAATGATTCATTGACTTACGTGGAGTAGATTTATAAAATCAAAGTTTTTGATGCCTTGAGACCCTTTGCAATCACTTATGAGCTCATCCTTATAACAAATACAATATGCAGCACTGGTTAGCCGTGTGAGACACAGGACTGTGTGATTGCTGTATGTCGAGTACAAACAATCAGATCAGGAGAAAAAATGCTTTAACTACATACCAACACTCAAATGAAAATAATACAGTGATTTGATAGCTGCATAGCTACCGTTAATGTTGCATATGTCTTGTTACAGATGTGTTTATAATTTCAGATCCTGCATAAAACAATTAGTATGGATTTGTTAATGCAAAGCTGTATTATTAAATTATTCCAAAAAACTCGTTGCCTTCGAGTTGATTCCAATGCATAGCAACACTATAGAACAGAGTAGAACTGCCCCGTAGGGTTTCCAAAGAGCGGCTGGTGGACTCCAGCTGCTGACCTTTTGATTAGCAGCTGTTCTCTTCAACCACTGTGCCACCAGGGCCCTGAAAAAGCCACTATTAAATTTGTGGGTTCTTTAAAACCACTATTATGAACAGACAAATTCACAACTTTGTGATAAATATTAGACATACATGCATAAATACATAGATACATAACACTCATGTATTTTTTCTCCAGAAAATTAAAAGAAAAAAAAAAAAGCCTTCTTTATGAAAGTCACGTTATTTTGGCATCAATGCTTTGGCAATTCTTGATGTTTCCCCTGACAATAACTCAGATTGTTGCAATACAGTCTGTATGTTTGATTATTTGGATACCTGTCATGCATAACTGGAGGGTGGCTGTAAAAAACAGGATTAATCAAAGTAGGATTATAATTTTCTGCAACACCTGTTTCGACCAGCTGCCTCTGGTTGTAGATCCTTTTCCTCTAGTCCTCCCAAATTACGCAATAAAGCAATTTAGAAGTCAGCAGAGTCCAGTGTCACTATGCCAGAATGGAAACCGGGCGTTAGAGCAGAGGAACCTTTGAGTTACCTGATTTAATTTGTTTAGATTTTTCCAGGAAGAGCAGGGCAAGCAGATAATATAATAAATTGAGGTATCATGAAAAAGCCTTTATTTTGAAAACATTATACTATTTTCTTCTTTTTTTAAAATTTAAACTTCACGTTGAGCAGATAATTCACAAGAGAAGGAAGAATTAACTATCTAAGCTATAAAATCTTAATTCATGGAGTAAAATTAAATCAGCATTATGATAATATAAGTTTACTGAAAAAATATGACTATTTCTTTTTAAAAGGTTTTATCAATTTCTTGAAGTATTTTTATTTATAATATATTGCACAAAGAGTAAAATATTTAAACTTTATCTAAAATGAATGACAATCATCAATAAATTATAAATGATAGCCATTTAGCAAGTACATTCTAAAAGGAGTAAATATCTTAATATATCAGCAAAATCGAACTTGAAAAACATTGCGGAGTATTAATTCTTATCACATTTCTAGAGCGCATTCCTATTAAAGACAACACAGTAGACTGTGATTTTTGAATGAATATTGGTTCCACATTGCCATTAAGGCTGCAACAATGGGCTCAAGCATAACAACAATTTTAAGGATGGCTCAGGACTGGGCAGTGTTTCGTTCTGTGGTATATAGGGTCGCTGTGACTCGGAACTGACTCGACGGCACCTGACAACAACAACATTGCCATTAAGTGGTTGCAGTCTGTTTGAAATAAAAAGGTTTTTCAGAAGATTAAAACAAATTTTCAAGCAATTTTGGAACGCCACAACTCGCAGGTGTTTCGTGAGTCAATTGTAGGTTCAAAAGTCTTAACAAAAACCATTTCACAGTATATGTAAATTTAATTCCAATTATGTTTGTAATAAATATAGCTAGATATTTCAGCTGACCCATACTTTAAAAGTGGAAATAGCAACCATTAAAATGTGTTAACTATTATTGCATTTACTCATGGAATAGAGCTAATCTAAGTTGAGTCTCTAATATTCCTATCCCAAAATGTGCGAGGTATATGAAATAAACTGTTGGTGAAATGGAATTGGCTTTTAAAAAATAGAATGGGAATAGGGTCAATTAAATTAAATATGATTTAAGAAATAACTTTGATCACTTGTGAAGTATTATGAGTTATCTAAGTGAAGTGTATGACACTGTATCAGTCCTGAAGAAGCTTGTAGTGTTGTCAGAGATAAAATATTTTAATAGGTATATCAAATATTGAAATTCATATAAACCTGGAAATGTCAGACGAGAACACTGAGTGAAGTAGGGAAGTTAATCAGGCTCTTCTGTGAAAGAGCTCAAGATATGTATGTGTTTGATGGACTTCACTGCAATGAATGTGATGCCACAAGGATCATTCTCTTGGCTCCTGATATGTGGCACAGTTGACAGTTCACTGTCAGAAGTAACTTAAAACTTATTAAAACATTTCAAAGGCTTCTGCCAGGTGTCTGTAATATATGATCTACATATATATAGTAATATTTATAAAATGGCTGCATATGGGTGTATGTAAAAAGAGAGATGCATGTATATGAATTGGGAGAAATAATCATCATGATTTTTAATTTTAATATACTTTACCCAAATCTTCCATATGCTCTTGAATGCTATAATGTGAAAATGCTAATCTTCAATTTATCTCGTTTAAAGTTTCTTTGAGTTTCATAGCTTAATTTAATTCAGAAGTAAACAAATATTCTCAAGTGGATAATCCTATTGTGTTTTCTGCTCTGGAATGAACCCCAATCATATTCTTCCCCATACCTTGAAATATGCACTAATATAATTAAGGATCTTTTAATGTAATAAAAATGCTCATTGTCTAGTTAATGAAAACAAAGATTGGCAAGGAAGATACATATATAAAACAACTGAGCTAAGAAGATTTTACTTTAGCTCATTAGATTAGTATTCAAGGTGGTTTCAATTATAAAAAATCTTCTCTTTTTATTAGCCACAAATGATGGAAGGGAAGAATTGTCCTTAGTATAAACACGTTTTAGAATTCTTAATTGCCTTCTAGAATCACATCCTTTATGGATTGTGAATTGAGTTCGTCATGCATTAAAAACACAGGGCTGTAGTTGAAAATATGTTTTAAAGCCAACATCAGAAAAGTCAATTTTTAGCTTTGCTTTATTTTAGAAAAAAAATTTATCTTGTATATATGTTCTAGTTCATTTGCAAGATGAACGAATTGGGCTGTATCACATACTTCTGATTTATGGAAATCTTTGGAAAGTAATTTTAAATAGCAGTGTAAATAACAGACTATATCTAAAACTACTTTACTAGGAATCAAACACATAATATGTTTGGACCTAATCAGGTAGAATATATTTAGCTTAGTTTAGTTGTTAATTATGTAATTTCCTTAGGAAAAATCCTGAGGTATGTGGGATAAAGAAGTACACTACATGTTGTAAGACCTCCACTTGACTCCTCTTTTTATTTTGGAGTTCATTCAACATACATTTCACAAATATTCATTGACTGCCTTTAATGTGCAGGCCATTTGGCAAAGCATTTTGGTCTTTCTTTTAGCTCTGGTTTCCTCATCTGTAAAAAAAATATTTGGACTAGAATCACTTTAAAGACTCTGCATTATAAAATGGTGAACTCAGATAATCTTTTAAATGCTGTTGAAAAATTAAAGCACAGCATTGTGTCTAGGTACACTTCTCAATAATGTTTCTGCTCTAATCAAGGACCACTGAAAACTGAGGCAATGCTAAATGAGTTTCTAGAGTAATAAATAAGAGAAATGCAATGCAAAATATTGTGTGTGGGGGAAGTGTGTATGTGTGTGGGAAGTGTGTGTGTATGCGGGTTGTGTAAAAACCAAAAAACCTGTTGTGTCGATTCCAACTCATAGTGACCCTATAAGACAGAACAGAACTGCCCCATGGGGTTTCCAGTAAGTGCCTGGTGGATTCAATCTGTCAACCTTTCGGTCAGCAGCTGTAGCTCTTAACCACCACACCACCAGCGTTTCCAGTAGGGAGCACTAAAGTTTAAACCCATTTTTGTTATACCTTATTTTATTCATGTATCTGCCATAGTTTTTTCCTGTACTCATGGTGCTGGATACTGTTACAAAAAAAAAAAAAAGGCAACCAAGGTAAATTGGTACCAGTACATAGAGTTCAACCAGGAGGACCACGACTCCGACTGGCACATCTATTAGCCACCTCATTCCTCCATTCTCCAAAAAGTTATTTAAAAGATTCTCTGTTTTCAAGCTTCTGACCAAAATATGCCATCACTTTATCTTAACACTCTTAGAAAATCACATCTTTTTCATTTCAGTGAAAATTATGATCTGTAAGGCAAAATTTTTCTCAAATTCTTAGAAGTATCGTGCTGTCTTAATTAGTGCTGCTATAACAGAAATACCACAAATGGATGGCTGCAACAACAATTTATTCTCTCACAGTCTAGGAGACTGGAAGTCAGAATTCAGGGTGCCAGCTCCAGGAGAAGTTTTTCTCTTTCTGTCTGATCTAGAGGAAGGCCTTTGTCTTCAATCTTTCCCTGGTCTAGGAGCTTCTCAGTGCAGGAACTCCTAGTCCAAGGGACATGCTCTGTCCTGGCACTTGTTTCTTGACGGTAATGAGGTCCTGTCTGTCTGCTCCCTTCTCTCTTTTATACATCAAAAGAGATTGACTCAAGATACAACCTAATCTTGTAGATTGAGTCCTGCCTCATTAGCATAACTGCCTCATTAACATCATAGAGGTAGGATTTACAACACGTAGGAAAATTACATCAGATGACAAAATGGTTGACAATCACACAATACTGGGAATCATGGCCTAGCCAAATTGACACACATTTTGGGGGAACATAATTCAATCCATAATTCAACATGTTCTATGTTCACTTAATAATATTTCTATAATTTCCAGGCTTTTTAAACGTATGAACATTTTTGTATTACTGATAATGGAAAGCTCAATCCCCACCATTCCTTGAATGTTTTAGTTATAGGTCATGCTAACTCTTTCAATACTATTTCTGACATAATTTTAGTAATTTCAATATTCATTTAGATAACCTTTCTAATAACTGTCTTTTACTTCCCTTCAAAGTTCTTGCTTATTCTTTAGCTTCTGACTCCCATGATCGTAGTCATTAACAATGACTGCAAGCTCTACATGATCTTAACTTAAACACCCCAATCTCTGGCCTCTACTACCTGCATTTTCAGCCCATTCTTTTTTGTATTGCAAATTCTAAAATCACTTGACTCTACTGGGCCTATAATCCATTGATCCTCTCACCTTTCTCCTGTCTTTTATCCATCTCCTACATAGCCTCACTCCTCTCATTTATCATCTTAAATCTCAGAGTTATAAATATCATGTATAGTATACATATCCCTCTACATGAGTCCTCTGCTTTGTAGTGGCAAAACCAAAGCTCTGGTAAACCCAAATCTGTGCCTACTTTTTGACTGCTTCTGGGAATGTTAGGTAAACATGACTTATATTAAAAATGCAATTATGCTTACTGGTATCATGTTAAATTTGTGAATGCTAGCCTCAAGTGGACCATTAAAGCTACTTGGGGGCCCTGGAGATGCAGCGGTTAAGCATTTGGCTACTAACCAAAAGGTCAGCAGTTCTTATTTACCAGCCACTCCTTGGAAACTCTTTAAGACAGTTCTACTCTGTTCTATAGGGTCACTATGAGTCAGGATCGACTTGCCGGCAATGGATTTGGTTTCTGTTTTTGGTTTTATAACCACTAGTTTCCCTTGTTCATTCATCATTTTATTTTCCTAGAAGAGAATCTTGTAACTTTTCCTTTCTCTGCTCAAACCTCCAATATTTTCTTATCTTCACTCAAAATTCATGACTTTAATTCTTATTTTACTAAAATCTATTAGAAAATCAGTTCCCACCATCATATTCACCTCCTATATACATCTATGTCCACATATTCTACCTAGTCCAGTGGACAAATCCCCCCTTGCTCCTAGCTCAGGCCAACATCTTCACCTTTGTACTAAATTCCATCACCTCTCACCTATTCCAGGTCATTCTTCCAACAAATACACCTTCTCTTCTTCGGTCATTATTTTCTCCTTATGTTACTGAATCATTCGCTACCAAAAAACAAACAAAAAGAAAACAAAAAAATTAACTATTATTTCTCTCATCCTCAAAAACAACAATAATAAAAAACTTTCTAGGAGACCCAATTCTCTTCCAGTTATGATTCTACTGATCCAGTTTCTCTTTTTCACGTACAAAGGAACTTCCCTTCCCTTCAAAATATCTTTGAAAACATTGCCCATAAAATATACCTCCAATTCACTACCCATTCACTTCTTAAACAACTTCAGCCAGGCTTTTGCCCCACCAGTGTTCTTATCAAGGTCACTAGAGACTTTTGCATTGCTAAACCCATGTTCAATTTTCAGTTCCCATCTTGCTTATTCTGTTAGTACCATTTGAGAAAGTTGATTCTCCTCTCCTTCTTGAAGTACATTTTTCACTTAGTTATCCAGTAGACTTGCTGGTTTTAAGAGCTCCCTCTTTTGCTGCTCCTTCTCAGTCTTCTTGGGCGGTCCTTCATAATCTTCATGATTCCAAAACTTTAGTGTGAGCAGTGGTGAGACCCAGATTTTCAATCTCTTCAATTTATATATACCCTCACTCTGTTAACAATTCCTTCTTCAGTAGTTGTAAGTAAAAAAAAAAAAAAGTAGCATCTTCATATTGATGGACCCTACATTTTTATCTCCAATATTGACCTTTCCTCTGCACTCAAAACTTGCTTAGTCATCTGCTGACTTGACATCTCTGTTTGGAAGTAAAATAAGTATTTAAAAACCTGTATGTCCCAAACTGAAATACAGATAGTCATCAGAAGTTCCAAATTTGATCCTTTTTCAGATTTCCCATTTTAATAAATGCAAACTCCATCTTTGCTGATGATTAGGCACAAATCTAGATTGTTTTTTTTGAGTCATTTTCTCATACTGAAAATTGATCCATCAGCAAACTCTTTGTAAGTGTCAGAACCTAATCACTTCTCACTATGTCCGTTATTACCACCTTTGTCTAAATCAGAAATATCTGTTGTCTGGGCTTATTGCAGTTGTCTGTTGATTGATCTTATTGCCTCTACTCTTCCACTCTTAAAATCACAGCACTCATAGTAATTATTTTAAAACACAGATCAGATTAGTCATTCCTCTGCTCAAAACCCATTAGTGGAAGATGGTATTATGGTATGGTATAGTAAGGACTTTGGCAAAAACTCTTCTGCAGGAAACAATAAAACTGGACAAAATTGTCAAAAACAACCATTTCAGGGCTTTGGAGATAGACCAATATCAAACAACAAATTGAGAAGCATTTTTTTTTTCCATAAAATTTTGCCATCTCAAGGTAAGAACAATAGATACCAGTGGTTTTCTTATCTGCAGCTGCTACTATCCTCCTTAGCATGGTAGGATGGTACTTCTACCAGGGTGAGACATGCTGAGAAAGCCAGCAAATTTACCACTGGAAGGGTCTCACTTAATTTGGAACTAAAGGGAAAAAAGTACAAAAACTGCATGCCAGACAACATTGACAGCAAAAGGATTAACACCAGTGGCAAATGAACAGAGAAGTCCAGAAGCTCTGCTAGTCTGATGTTGTATCATCACTTGGGCCAATCAATGGACCTGGAAAAGAGACAGGCATAGAGGTGATGATAGGCCCTCTACACATGCCTAGCTGCCTTCTATGTGCATAGGTAAGGAAGAATGAAGACAGCCAAAACTGTTACACAAGCCTAACTGACCAGGAGGCTGCAAGCATATAGGCAGAGGAGATACATACTATCCATCGGAAAATAGTGAAAGCTTCAGAAGCTCAAGGTCTTTAAGGAGAGTAACTCACCAACAATTCTCTGACAATAATGTTATGCATACAAAGGGGCAACTCCTAGGAGGTCAGGCTTAAAATGAAACCAACCAAACAAACAAACAAAAGAAAAACAAGTAAATTGGTGAATGATCATTACAGGAGAGACGGGCTCTACAGATTTAGTCTAAATATATTTCTAAACAAAGAAACAAAACAAAAACAAAAAATTAAAAAAAAATTGGGGAGAGAGAGAGGATCAGTACCTAAAGCTGTTAAATTATCTAAATTGTTCATTTTCAGAAAAATTTAAAAAACATACAAAGGGACAGAAAAATGTGATCCATACTAAAAAAAGAAAAAATGCAGCAAGTAGAAATAGTCTCAGAGCAGGCACAGTTGGTGAAATTAGTAGATAAATACTTCAAAGACTCTATTACAATATGTCCACTGAGCTAAACGAAACCATATGTAAAGGAAAGCCTGATGATAATAACAGCACATAGAGAATTTCAATGAGACATGAAACTATTAAAAAAAAAAAAGGCAAATCTGGAGTTGAAAAGTACAACAAAAAGTTCATATTTGACTAAATAGCCAACTCGAGACAGTATAAGAAAGAATTAATGAACTCGAAGGTAGATCAACAGAAACTACTCTAAACAGCTTAGAGAGAGAGAAAAAAAAAAATGAATAGAGCCTCAGTGTTCAGTGAGCTATGATCAACATTTGTATCCCAGTAAGAAGTAGAGAGAGAGAAGGGGAAAGAAAGATATTGAAGAAGTAATGGTTGTAAACTTCATAAATTTGATGAAAAACATTGATCTACTGATCCAAAAGTACAATATAGTCAAGGGGGAAAAACATAAAGAGATCCATATGTAGACACATTATACTTAAAATGTTGGAAGAGAGAGAGAGAGAACGTTGAAAGATACAAAAGGAAAACAACCCATCATATTTAGGGAAAGACAATGTGCTTCAACAGCTGTCTACCTTTCAGAAAAAATGAAGGCCTGAAGGCAGTTTAACATCATATACAAAGTGCTGGGGAAAAAGAAAAACAAAAACTATTACCCCAAAATTCTATATCCAGTAAATTATCCCTTGAAATACAGGTAGAATAAAGACATTCCCAATTAAACAAAGACTGAGAGAATTTGTTACATTATATCTGCTTTGCAAGAAATACTAAAGGAAGTGCCTCCTCCTGAAGTGTTCTTCCTCCAGAGAGCTGACTTTCTTAGTATGGTCATGCCTGGAAAGCCCACCTGAAGTTGTAAACCCAGACCTCTGTCATTTCCTATGCCCCTTCCTTACTTCATTTATCTCCTGTGTGCTATCATTATCTTGCATACTATTTGTTTGATGACTGTCTCCTCACCAGAATGTAAACTCCATGAGAGCAATATTTCTGCCCATTTTCTTCAATTCTATGCACTCAGGAAGGTTCTCCACAAAAGGAGAGATTTCTTTTTATATGTCTGTATATTTTGTGTATTCACATGTGTGAGTCACTCATTGGAAATACATGGCACACTTAGAAAAGTTAAACCGAAGATAATTACAGGATTATCTACAGTGGGCTAACCATTAGGGAATGATGAAGAAACCAAGGATTATCAAGGATGAGAGGCAATTATAACTCCTAGGTCTGAAGAGACAAAGGAAGGGAATCACATAACCAGCATTTTGAGAGCTGGAGGTATAGAGGATCTTCCACCTAACTGGAGATGTAGATACTTCTAGGCCCCTGGCAATACAGAGCAGGGGTGTGCAGATAAATATGTCAAACTCTCCTCCCCGGTCTGATCTCTAGCCGGCGCCTTCCATTGACAGAGACTAGTCAGAAACCCAATACGGTGGATACAGTCTTCCCCGGCCTGGAACAGTCAGAGAAATGTAGAGACTGAATTAGGGGGAAAAAAAAAAAAGCGAGGATAGCCGGCTATCTCCATATCTTTCTAAGGAGTTAGTATTGAGCTAGCTTATTACCGAATTATGACATCAAAAAATGATTGTGAATATCTTGAACTTCTAATTTGTGACTATTTTAGGTAAAAGGTTCAGATTTTTTTAAAGAAATGTACCAGAAATTACACATCTGCTTAGTGTTGATGGCTTCAGAATAGTTGCCTTCCAAAGATAAACACTTAATCGAATACTCACCTCTTTTCTCAAGATTTTTTGTGAATTTCCTACTTTGCATTTTTAAAAAATTGTATTGTTCCCTTTATTTAAAAGCCATTGCTCTTTAAGGATAAATTACATTTTTGGTAAACAGTAAAGTTGTTATAAACAAAGCTAATTAATAAAGTCAGTGGTAATTTTGGGATTTTTCTGTGTGTATGTGCTAGGCAAAAATCAGGGAAACTGACCAGAGACTAATTCTCTAAAATAAGCCCCGCATTAAAGAGGTCGTGGTATTTTATTTTTAAACCGCATATATAGAATCAAACACATGAGACAATACAGTATCCAGGGGCAGGGGAAACAAAACTCAGTGCTTAATTCACTGTATATTGACCTGACAGTACCATAAAAGTTTAAAGAATGTTTATATTTAATGTAAATATTCAGTTTCCATATTCAGCAAATTTCAACCAGTATTTTGATCTGAAATGTCTCTTGATGGTAACAAGCAGAAGCACCTTATTAATCTTTTGGAGCTCATTAATGACATAACATAATTAAGCTGTGTTTGGATAATTAATTAACAGTGTGTTCCTTTGGTGGTTTAATCAAAAACACTTTTAAAAGGTTGAATGTTATATCTCTTTTCAAAAAATACATGATTACCTTTGCCCCATTTTCCTGAGGTAAGAACTAATGTTGGTAAAGTAAGAAAATTTTAAAATACAGATTTGGGGCTGAATATTGTTACTTCGTATTTTTAGCTATGTGATTTTGGTGTGTAATTTAACACCTTCTAAGGTTTTTAAGTGCTACGGCTGCTAACCAAAGGGTTGGCAGTTCAAATCCACCAGGCACTCCTTGGAAACTCTATGGGGCAGTTCTACTCTGGCCTATAGGGTCGCTATGAGTCGGAATCGACTTGATGGCACTGGGCTGGGCGCTGGGCCAAGGTTTTTGGGAAGCTTCCCTTGGAAACCCTGGCTGCATAGTGGTTAAGAGCTACGGCTGCTAACCAAAAGTGTGGCAGTTCTAATCCACCAGGCACTCCTTGGAAACTCTATGGGCCAGTTCTACTCTGTCTTACAGGGTCCCTATGAGTTGGAATCAACTTGATGGCAGTGGGTTTTTTTTTAAGTCTCACTTGCATTTTTTTGCATTATCTTTAAAATGATAATAATAAAATTCTGTGTCCAAAAGCAGCATGAGGATGAAAGTATATAATAAATGTAAAGATCTTAGAATACTGTCTCATTTTAATTTTGTCCTTATTATGTGGAAAAGGCAGATGAGTAAATGTATTCAGGCTCCAAAGATTTTGGATTATAGGATGCTATCATGGAAATGCTGGTATTTATCTTCTCAATTGCCTTTCTTCCATAGTTGCAATTGAATTAAATTTTAATGTCTGCTATTTTTGCTGATAGCATACGTGAATTTGAGAGAATAAGTAAATAAGTTTAATCTTGGAATTACAAAATCATTTTCTTACTTTAAAGTCAGGGCGGAATAAGTAGATTTTACTTAATTAATCCACTGTATTTCTAAACAATCTTTGAAATTTACTTTTTGGATAAAAATATCTTGGTGGCAAAATTGAACTTTCAAAATAAATAATTATAAAAACAACGAAGTATTATTAAAATAACCATGAACCAAGAAACCGTTGATTTATAATCTAATTTTAGTTCTCTTAACTATTTATTTGCGTGACTTTGGACAAGTTATAAAACATCCTGGGGTTTAGGTTTTTCATTTGTAAAATGATACAGTAACTTCTAAGGCCTCTTTCAAGTCTAGCATGCATAGGTACACATGCTTTGGACTAGAGATGCCATATTTCATGCCTGTTTCTAATTTGTTTGGTCAAGTAACTGAGCATACCTCTCTAAGCCTCAAGTTACTCGTTCAAGAAATGTGTTTAATAATAGTACCTATCTCATAAGTGTTTGATGATTAAAAGGTGTAATAGATGAAAAAAGTTTATCACAGTTCTTGGACCATAAAAAGATGTTTCAAAATATTCTTTATGATAATACACAAATTTTATAGCAATGACATATTCCTTCATTTTTCCTCTCCATGGTATAAGGTAAATAAAAACAGAACACACTACATTCATTCTCTTAGCCATGGATTGCGTGATAAATGAAAATAGATAATACGATAATATTTGTTTTCTTTTCTTTTCCTTCTAAATTGTAATTTTTCAGAGCCCCCCCCTTCCTCCGCCCCCAAACACACACACCTTTTTTGTTTGGTTTATTGCTAGGCTATCCAAATGCCTATGAAGTTGTCAAGTTACATATAGTGTGGTTCAGTTATAAGATTTTTTATAAATGTGGTATTATTGGGCCTCAAATTCCAACTTTTTTGAATTTTAAAGTTGATCAAATATATTTAGTTAATAATTGACTAGCTTTTAATTTTCTAATGCCAATGAGCATAGTTTTGAACTTAATTACTTTTAGCATCATCATTTCATAAAGACACAAAGAAAACAGAGGCAATAACAGCAACCCTTTGTGAAGCCGTACCTCTGAGGAAAATATTCAGGCTCACTCCTATTGATTCAGCTGAATGCATGGCCTGGCAGTCTTTGTGTATTGTCAATAATGAAATTACCCACAAGTAACACTGGAAAAAAGAAATGATTTCCATGAAATGCATGATCATTTCAAGCTACATTCTCCAGAAAGCACATCATGCCTTTTTATTCTAACTAGACTGATTATTATTGCAAGTCTTTGGCTAGATGATGACTGTAGGACTTTGAGACATAGATACCATTTTCACTCATCCTTCACATTCCTGAAAAACAATTAGTTTCCTGAAGAGCAATTAGTTGTTTAAAGATTTACCATGGTTCAATGGACATGGTATATATCCATATGTCATAGTCTGTATTATATCTATCTGTATATTATATACATATTTATATATTGCTTTCCTACTACCATATTTATATTTATATTATATACGTATTTATATATTTTTTCCTACTACCATATCTACTAGTGAGATAGCTACAAAATATAACAAAATCTGTCTAATTTACAAAGGAGAATTAGCAGTCATCCACTTTAATTACTGCACAACCAGGGCTCCTATGAAATAATTCTTTATTAAAAAAAAACAAATTTTAGAAATTTGATTCCAAGGAAGTATAAAGTTTGATTTGGTTATACATTAAATGAGTATCACCTTTATTATGATTCCTATTTATTTTGTGCTTCATTCAAAGTAACTTCTGGGAATCAGGCTTTATTCTCTATCCTCACTTTGCAAATTAATATAAGGTTAATAAAGATGTTCGCAAAATCCCAATTCTAATTATTTAGTTATCATACCACTGATTTCCTTGGGGGCTACCAAGCTAAGTGTTTGCTTTATTTTTTCATTAAATATGTTATGTTTTTCTAAACTCTAAATTGTATTTTTAGCAATACATAGCACTTCATTTTTTCTTTCAAATGATTTGGAAGTTATATTTAGAGTTTAATGACTTACAGTCTTTTTTTTAGTTTGAATATTTTAGATAGAAGAGTAGCAATATATGAATCTAAGAATGATCTGCAACCTATGAAAATGTCTAACACTTTGACATAAAGAAACAATGACACTGTTTTATTAATCCATCTCATTGAGGGCCTTCCTCTTTTTCTCTGACCCTCCATTTTACCAAGCATGACATCCTTCTCCAGCGACTGGTCCCTCTTTATAATATGTCCAAAGTATGTGAAACTTTGTCTTGCCATCATAGCTTCTAAGGAGCATTCTAGCTGAACTTCCTCCAAGGCAGATTTGTTTGTTCTTCTGGCAATCCATGGTATATTCAATATTCTTTGCCAATACCATAATTCAAAGATAACAATTCTTCTTTGGGCTTCCTTATTCATTGTCCAGCTTTCGAATGCATCTCAGGCGATTGAAAATACCATGGCTTGGATAGGGCGCAACTTACCAGGCCTTCTTCGTCTCAGCTTTCAAGCTTCCTATAAGAAAACTTTGCCTGAGTGGAAAAACTGGTAGGTCTCTCCTGACTATTCTTATTCAGAAAAGAGACAAGAACCTGACGGATTCTCTCTGATAACACCATGAGTTATTTAATAGTGTGTTCTTCAATCTGAAAACATTCAAGGAGTTCACAGATAAATTTTTTTTAATGATTTTGATTTTATTTCTCTCTTCTTTTTTGGTCTGATGAAATACTTTACATGGTTTCTTTCCATTTCAGTGTGTTGGGATTTGTTTTGAGGGTCATAATACAATCTATCTCATGAATGTTCTGTGTGTGATTAGAAATAATGTATATTCTCTTGTCAGGTAATGCATTCTATAATTGATAAGTAAGAGAAAGTTGTTCAAGTCTTCTATATCCTTACTGATTTTTTATTTGCTTGTTCTACCAATTACTGAGAGAAGTGAATGGGAATCTACAACTATAATACAACAACTCTAATTGTGTCTTTCCATATCTTTTCTTTGATTTTATGCACATGAACCTTTTTCATTATGTTGAAAAGGAGCCCTGGTGGCCTAGTAGTTAAGAGCTTGGCTGCTAAATGCAAGGCAGGCTGTTTGAATCCATCAGAAATTCAGCTGGAGAAAGATGTGATGGTCTGCTCCCTTAAAGATTACTGCCTAGGAAACGTAGGGGACAGTTCTACTCTGTCCCGTAGGGTCGCTATGAGTGGGAATCAACTTGAGGGCTCACAACAACAACGTTATATGCATACACAGTTAAAATTGTTTTGTTTGTTTGATGATTTGGCCCCTTTATCATTATGTTGTTTATCCTCGGTAAATCTTTTCTTTGAACTTGATTTAGGTAATAATTTAGTCACTCCAGCTTTCTTTGGTTAGGGTTTGTGTACTTTCCCTACTTAAAAAAAAAAAAAAATTTTTTTTTACAGGGTGTTTATTGGTTCTCTTATCCTGCCCCCATTCTTTCTTGTTAGTACCTGGTAAAGGAACATGAACAAAAGCTGGCGAGAGTATGTAGACTTCATTTTTGTTTGGGGTCTACAAGAGTTTCACAACCTTCAGGCTAGCCGATACTCTGCCGATAAGAATTTCATAAAATTTCAGTTGTTTTTGTCTTGCTTACTTTTATGGCTTCTACCTCTTGCTCGCATGCTCTGACAAAGCCGAAAAAGTTCTTTTATCCTATCTCTCTTAGAGGGCTTGTCATCCTGTGGAATTCAGTTTACCTGGCTGCCTGCCTCACAAGTCCAGTTTTCTACTGGGTTAAAAAAAAAAAAAGTCATAATTTTGTAGACTATCTGAATTTTTCTTCTTGTTAGGGAGGGAATAAAGTCTTTTTCATTTTGTTTTTAATATCCAAAGTAGGAGCAAAGACTCACAAATTATCCTTTCAAAAAAATTACATTGGGTTTCATGTAGCAAAGTTGAATCAAGTATATTAGTAATTTTCTACTTATATTAAGATGTTGGCAGTACTAGTGGTAATACTCAAGAAGTTGCATGTCCATAAAAACTCTCCTTCCAGCACCTTCAATCTATTTATTAATAATATTGAGAACTAATATATCCAAAACACCTACTATTTGTGAAACACTGTACATATTGCATTAATTACAAGCATGTTATCCCATTTTATAACACTGGAGAAGTTCCTATTATTACCCTCATTTTATGTATGAGAAACTGAGACTTAGATTTATCAAAACTTTAGCCCAGGTAGTCATTAAAATGGCAGAGATGGTATCTGAACTGGAGGTTTACATCTCCAGACTCTAAATATAGAATAAAAACACCTTTCTGGTCTATAAATTTGGAAAAGAAGGTCTTTGATTGATATGGAGTTAAACCAACCCAGATATGGAGTTAAGCAGTATTAATATGTATAGATATATTTATGTAGTTAGTTAATTGTCCTTTACCAATGGAATATTTGTTCACTTTACCTTAATTATCCTTCTTCCCAGATATCCTTTGCAGTGTCATAATAATATATTATATATTCTCATGAATAGAGGAAGAAATGGAATGTGAAGTTGTTCTTATTCTAAGTGACATATTGGGATGTTGTCTTGTTCTCTTCATTTTTGATTCATTAACTGAAAAAAAAAAAAGGCCCATTGCCATTGAGTCAAGTCCATTAACTACAAAAAATAAGTTTTGTGCTGTTTTTTAACAGCGACTTTTAAACCTTTTTTTATCCACTAACTATGGTAAGGCGTATACATTTTTACCTCATTGGTCGTTTCTCCTCTAAACCCCAAAATATGTATGGATGTGTATAGCAAAGTCTTCAGAAAATAATACTTATACTTTCCATATATGGCACACTGTTGTGCTCTTTTGTAGTCCATTAAAAATGTGATTGTAATCCACTAAATTCATTTCACTGTATTTCTGTACTAGTTGTAGCATGTAACTCCCGTTACAAAGTGCCTCACCGTAGTAGATATAATAATTAACTTTCCTTCCTCTCTTCTTTTTTTCCTTCCTTCTCTTCCTTCCTTCCTCTTTCCATGTGTATACCAACTGTGTGTTAATTTATCAACCAGCTTGTCAGATTGGCTGATTTAGGTGATCTGACTAGAGAGGGAAATGACTTCTTTTCTCAATTGTCCTTCATTTCATCCTTCTCTGCGGCATCTTTCCTCTTCCGACATCTGTTCATAAACAGTGAGCAAAACAACAATTATTATCCCCTGTAAAGTGGCAATTTTCTGGTCAAAAGAAAAAGATTAAAAAGAATTTGTGGCCAGCTGTGCTTTGTTTTGTTTATATCCCTGAGAAGTATGCTCCATTCAAAGATTTATTTACTCCTAAAATTTCTGATTTAGATTTTGCTGAGCTTGTCTTAAAGATACATTTCATACAGTATAGTTTGCTATAATTTTTTAAAATTTTGGTGAACCATACTTATGTGTGACCTTCATTAATATGGTGATTTATTTAAATGTAATTTGCTAATTAAGAATATTTAAAATGAGAGTGTGCCTAAATTACTCTTACCGATTATCTATATAAGAAATTATTGAAATGATAAATTACCATAATCAACAATCATTACTGAAATCAGATAACAAGCATCTTTAAAATGCCGACTGACTAGATTTTTGGAATGTTTTTCTTCTGGGATATAAATTTGTTCCTAAGCATTTTTCCATTTAGGAGATTTATTGGTCATAATGTCTATATCATAACATAAACTGGATATCTTACTAATGCCATTAATGTGTTCCTGATAAAAATGATAAAGATGTCAGAAAGCAGTATATGCATTTTCTATTCTCAGTCTGAATTTTATCCTCCAAAGAAGCCCTAGTGGTACAATGGTTAACATCTTGGCTGCTAACCACAAAGTCGGCAGTTTGAATCCACTAGTGGTTCCTTGGAAACCCTATGGGACAGTTCCACTCTGCCCTATACGGTCGCTTTGAGTTGGAATTGACTCGACGGCAATGGGTTTTTTTGTTTTGGTAAGCAAGGCAATGGAAATGGAAAGAATGTCAGGAGATTCCAATTCCATACCCTCCCTTCAGGAAATCCTAGTAATTAAAAGCAAATTGTTGGAAATTCTTTTCTTGAAGCTCTTCAGGAACCCAAATTTTATGACCTACATCATTGGCCACTTAGCCATTTGTCCTTTAATCAGTGATTTAAGTTGTTTTTTTTCTAAATATCTAATGACGTATCTCTTATTTTCAATGAATCATTTATTTCCTCTTACTCAATAACTACCATTGCTATTATCGTAATAAGGAATCTTTCATATATTCTAAGGCAATAATTAAATTGCCGGTTAGTCTTCCCTCTTCTAAGCTAACCAGCTCATTTCTTTCTCTATCCTGTGACTTTAACGTCCCCCCCGCCCCCAGCATATACTTTAATGAGCTAAGTGACTTGAACAGTGTATCAGTCATAGGCAGTGCAGGAAACAGAAATAATTCTAGGTATTTAAAGTAACGATAATAATAATATACAGCATTTGGTTCTTCCTAAATTGTTGGAAGGGAATAGAAGTTGTGGGGCATCACTAGAGAATACCTTACAATACCTTAGATAATGATACATCACGATAAACTTAAAATAAAAATTTTACTTAATGATAACATGTTGGAATGTTACTTCTAAAATTGAAAATAAGACAAGGATGCTAGCTGTCATCACTTCTACTTAATATTGTATTTGAGGTCTTAGTTAGATAAGAAAAATAATTAAGAGAATAAGCATTGGAAATAAGTAATAAACCTGCTATTATTTGCAGACCACTATGATTATTCTTGCCGAAAACCCAAAAGACTCAACAGAAAAAATCACACAGGGAAAAAAAAAATGGTAAATGTCATGTTGGAAATAGCATTTTAGGAATACACATTTGATTGAGATATGCAAAATGAGTTTTAAGTGAGAGAAATGAAGTTAAGAGACCAACTGAACCAAAAACTCATTGCTGTAGAGTAAATTCTGACTCATAGTGACCCTGTAGGACAGAGTAAAACTCTCCATAAGATTTGCAAGGAGCGAAGGGGGTCTGAATTAAAACTGAGTTGAATGAAAAAGGGGAACAAGAGAGGCATTTGGAGAAAAACTTTTGCACATTTAACTGAATCATGCTGAATATCCATGAACAAATCACATATCCTCTAATTGCAGAGTCCTAAGTTACAACTAATTGTTGATTTTACTATTGTAGTTCTTCGCATTCCCATGGGCCTATGGTTCTAGAGTAACATATGCCTTGGTGTGTGCGGGTGTGGAGTGGGGCAAATTTGAGTGGGGAGACAGAGGAATTGAGGCTTCCATTCTCACTTTTCCTTATGCTGTACAAAATGTTTTTATATAGTTTTTGCTTGTCTGTCCTCCTCTGCTACAGTAATCAGAAATGCAATAATCAAGATACTGCTAGAGTTTATACACAAGAACAATTTTTATTCCTTTTTGAGTACCTTTCAATATTGCCTTCACTCCCCGCTCTGTCTAATAATTTACCCATAGCTTGTTCAGCCTGTTGATACAGGGTCACTTATGTTTTCTTGAGCATGCTCACACTTCTTTTTCTCTCTCTCTCCTCCCACTCATTTTTTTTTTTTTTTAGCATAGGAGAAGAGAATTGGAGTGATTAATTATTAATTCTTTACCTTGTAGAATAGTAACATCTGGATCCATGATAGCTACTCTTTTTTAGAACCTATGTTATTAATCCTATAGGGTTGCCATGAGTCGGAATTGACTCGACGGCCCTGTTCTGGGTTTTATGTTATTAAATCCCCCATCACTCTCTATTCATCTATTTTTTACAAGAACATACTGTTATGTATTAGCTTTATATTCTTATAATTTTCTATTTATGTTCAGAAGTATTTTTTATCACAGTAATAGATAACCATGATTTTGAGGAAAAAAATGATACTCTAAAGAAAGCTTATTATCAGAAATATAAGTGTCCTGACCTACATCTTCCCAACTCTGTGTTTCTTCAATTTAATCTTTAATCTGTTTATTCCGGTACTTACTTCCATATTTGTAAACAATATTCTTCATATATTCCTTTTTTAATTTGTCCATGTGAGATGTTTTTCTGTTGATTTTCTACTAGGGCAATAAGAATTTAGCTTGCTTGACCAGAACTCTGAAGTTACCTTTTGACTTCCCTTCCTGCATTCAATAAAGTGTGTCACAACTTTTGGCTAAACATGTATTTAGTGTTTACTTTTTACTGACTATGACTCTATGACTATAGTGAGAAAGAAATATGCTTGGGTTTCCTTTTCATGGTTCTTCCTGGAGTTCACAGCCTCTTGCTCTTTTTGCTTACTTTTCTATGAAACGTCTTCCAAAAATTTGAGGACAATTTTAAAATCCTACTGAATATTTTACAAAATAGTTAAGCACATTAGGGACTCTACATGTCTTTATTTTTTCCCTCTTTGAAGACCTTCTTCTTGAGCACTCTCTCTGGCCTTCCGAACTGAACTGGTTGATGTTATGCCATGCCCTTGCCTTTCTTGGGGTATACTTTATTTTTGTGGAAAAAACAAAAAACAAACCTCAGGAACTTATTTTGATAATTTGCTTATCAGAAAATATTCTTATTTCACCCTTGCAATTAATTATTTGCTTGCATTCCGATTTACAAGTTCAAAATCATTTTATTAAAAATTAGTAAACCATTTACCTATTGTCTCCTAGCTTTCAATGCTGCTTTTCTGACTTGGGATTCTTGTATGTGACCTCTTCTATTCCCTCTTGCAGTTTTTATGATCTTCTCCTTGTCTGCAGTTTTCTAAAATGTCATAACGAAATGTCCTAATGTAGGACTTTAGGGGATTTTGGTAAATCCTTTCAGTCTGAAAATGAATATCCTTAAATTCTGTGGATTTTATTTGAATGCTTTTTCTGATTATTCCCCAGCCTTTATTTGTTTGAAGATTATTCTACTTTTGATCTTCTTGTGCTGATGCTCTAATTTCTTGAATTGTCTATTATTTTTCATTGATTTTAGTTTTATTCTAATCTTCATATTTTCCTTAATGGTAATTTCCATTTCTTGTGCAGAATGGGGCTTGTGAATGGGAGGTTTTACTATAGAAAATTCTCTCTGGCCCTTTACATTGAGAAATACTAAACTTTCATTATCTATAGGTCTTTCTCTTATGCCAGTGTACTTCTTCAGATAGAATTCCTCCATCTTCCATGAAGAATGTATATTTGGCTGCCAGAATACTTAGAACATGATGGGCTAAGTGGCTTAAGTGTGTCAGTACTGGGATTAAAAACAAAGACAAAAACAAAAATAGTCTAGCCGATTGTTACGGATTGAATTGTGTCCCCCCAAAATATGTGTCAACTTGACTAGTCCATGATTCCCAGTGTTGTGTGGTTGTCCTCCATTTTGTGACCTGATATGATTATCCTAAGTGTGGTAAATTCTAACCTTTGTGATGTAAATGAGGCAGGATTAGAGGCAGTGATGTTGATGAGGCAGGACTCAATCTACAGAATTAGGTTGTATCTTGAGTCAGTCTCTCTTGAGATATAAAAGACAGAATCCAGCAGAGAGAAGAGAGACCTCATGCCACCAAGAAAGAAGCTCCCGGAGCAGAGTGTATCTTTTGAACCTTAGATCCCTGTGCTGAGAAGCTCCTAAACCAAGGGAAGATTAATGACGAGGGCCTTTCTCCAGAGCCAGTAGAGAAAGAAAGCCTTCCCCAGAAACTGACATCGTGAATTCAGACTTCCAGCCTCCCAAACAGTGAAAGAATAAATTTCTGTTTGTTAAAGCCATCCACTTGTGCTATTTCTGTTATAAGAGCATTTGATAACTAAGACAATGATCTTTCAAGTTTCAGCATTCTTTGTCTCCAAGTATTAAAGTTGGTTGGTGATAGAATATAACTAGACATAGCAGAAATATGGGAATTAGGAAGTAAATTTTTTTGCTCTTCACTATTGAATTTGATGTGCTGTTGAGAAACCCAAGTGAGAATACCAGTTAGCTGGAGATGTATCAGTGTGATACTTAAGTAGGACTTAATTTAAAATTTAAAAAGATGCCCTTTAGCATTAATTACTAATTACTTTTTTAAAATCTTAAATTGTATGACCATTTTTAGAGCAACTGATGTTGTTTTTTGGTACACACCAATGTCTTGAAAAAACAAAGCCTGCTTGGCCTACTTTTCATCTTAAACACATGTATAATATTCTGGTGGCCATTAATAGCACGTATTGTTTTAGAGTACTATCTTTATCTAATTACACCAGAACCATGAAAATACTAGACAACAAAGCCTAAGAAAGAAAATGCGCTGACAAATTAGTGCAAATACTAATCCACTTAAGCTATTAATACAAAGACTATGGAGCCTTATTTTCACATGCAGTGTTTAGTAGAATCAGAACATCAGGGCAGCATGCACAGAGGGCATTCTTCCTCAGCAATGAGGATCGTCCTCTGCATTTGGCCACTGCTACAGTTTAGATGTTTGCTGTGATGCCATCTGTTAAGGTTGATTGTGCAGTGACCTTAGGCAGTCTGAAACCTGTTCAATTGAGCCCATATATAGAGTGCTGGGTGGGAACCAGGAGGACAGATGGTAGGGTTGGAGATGAGGAACTTGTTTGTTACAGCTGATGAAAATCATTCCTCTTGCCAAAGCCATTAAGCACGATATCCTTGGCACAGCGTTTCTCAACAAATAGAATGTCCCACTTGGTGGGTTAGCTGCAGGTGAACTGAAGCATTCAACAGCCGATGACTATTTAGGTTTGCCTACTACTTTACTTTTACATCCCTGACACCCTAAGATCAACTCAGTGTTCAGCAACAGGACGATCTTTGTGCTCAGAATTCACAGAATATCACATACGTAGTTTTTAAAATATGCATACATGAAGGTGAGTGCAACTGGACTATAACTCTGCAGCTAATTAACAGAGTTTATAAATATCTTCAATTGAATGGGACCAAATAGAAATGGAAAATGTCTGTAAGGAATCAGAGTTAAAAATTAAAATAAATCCATTTTTACTTTTCATATCCATATACATGCTTCAGGAAGACTTCTGACTTCCAGTTGTTGAAAAAGAAATGTACTCAAATCATTTTACAGGAAATAAATGTGTGTATGATCAGACAAGGTAATTACTGTGAAGTGTTTTTCACAACTTGAGAAACTGAAAAATTTCACCCACCCACATAGTCTTTCTCTCTCCATATCTGACAGCCCTAAAATGCTTTCACCAGTAGGATGACTATCTAAGCTACAAGATAATTTTAAAACATTTTCTTAAGCAAAAAACATTTTTAAAAGTCAAAATTCAGTATGAAAAGAAGCGAACAACACAGATCATATCAATTTTCAAATTTAAAAAGAAAGCATAAAGTTTGGAAGTTCCTTTCACTGGTCAAATCTCCTGCTTCCTTAAAAGTTTCACCTCAAGCATAACACACGTACAGCTTATACTAAATGTTACTAGGAAAGTAGGGGAAGTCCCTGGGTGGTGCAAATGATAAAGTGCTTGGTTCTAACCAAAATTTTGGTGGTTGGAACCTGCCCAGAGGTCCCTGGGAAGAAGGGTCTGGGGATCTGCTTCTGGAAGGTGGAAGCCTTGAAAATACTATGGAGTGAAGCTTTACTTTGCACACATGGTGTTTCCATGAGTTGGAAGCAACTATACTGTAGCTAACAACAACAATGTTAGAATGGGCAATATACTCTGAGATAGTTGTGAGCAGTCCGTCATTGTTTTTAGGTGCCTTCAACTCGGTTCCTACTCATAGTGACCCTTTGTACAACAGGACGAAACACTACCCCATCCTGCAGCTTCATCAAAATTGTTAGGCATGACCCCATTGTTTCAGCCACTGTGTCAATCCATCTCATTGAGAGTCTTCCCCTTTTTCACTGATCCTCTACTTTACCAACCATGATGTCCTTCTCCAGGGACTGGTCCCTCCTGATAACAAGTCCAAAGTATGTGAGACAAAGTGTCACCATCCTTGCTTCTAATGAGCATTCTGGCTATACTTCTTCCAAGACAGTCCATGGCATATTCTGGCAGTCCACGGTATATTCAATATATTCTTCATCAGCATCATAATTCAAAGGTGTCAATTCTTCTTCAGTCTTCTTTACTCATTGTCCAGATTTCACATGCATATAAAAAACCAAACCCATTGCTGTCAAGCTGATATGGGCTTATAGCAACCTTATAGGACAGAGTAGAACTGCCCCATAGGGTTTCCAAGGAGCAGCTGGTGAATTCCAACTGCTGACCTTTTGGTTAGCAGCCAAATGCTTAAACACTTCACCACCAGGGCCCCCTCACATGCAAATAAGGCAATGGAACACACCATGCTTTGGGTCAGGGGCACCTTGGTCCTCATAGTGGCATCTTTGCTTTTCAACACTCTAAAGGGGTCTTTTGCAGCAGATTTGCCTAATGCAATGCATTGTTTGATTCTTTAACTGCTGCTTCCAGGGGTGTTGATTATGGATCCAAGTAAAATGAAATCCTTGACAGCCTCAATATTTTCTCTGTTTATCATGATGTTGCTTATTGGTCCAGTTGTGAAGATTTTTGTTTTCTCTATGTTGAGGTGTAATCCATACTGGAGGCTGTAGTATTTGTTCTTCATCAGTAAATGCTTCTAGTCCTCTTCACTTTCAGCAAGCAGGGTTGTGTCATTTGCACACATTGCACATAGTTAATGAGTCTTCCTCCAATCTTGATGACACCTTCTTCATATAGTCTGGCTTGTCGGATTATTTTCTCCACATGCAGATTGAATAAGTATGGTGGAATGGTATAACTCTGATGCACACCTTTCTTAACTTTAAACCACATAGTATCCCCTCATTCTGTTTGAATGACTGCTTCTTGGTCTAAGTACAGGTTTCTTATGAGCACAAATAAGTGTTCTGGAATTCGATACTTCACAATGTTATCCACAATTTGTTATGATCCACATAGTCGAATGCCTTTGCATAGTCAATAAAACACAGGTAAACATCTTTCCGGTATTCTGTGCTTTCACTAAGAATCCATCTGACATCAGCAATAATATCCCTTGTTCCGCTTCCTCTTCTGAATCCAGTTTGAATTTCCGGCAGTCCCCTGTTGGTATACTGCTGCGACTGCTTTTGAAAGATCTTCAGCAAAATTTTACTTGTTTGTGATATTAGTGATATTGTTCCATAACTTCCATATTCTGTTGGATCACCATTCTTTGGAATGGGTACAAATATGAATCTCTTCCAGGTGGTTGCCAGGTAGCTGTCTTCCAAATTTCTTGGCATAGGCAAGTGAGCACTTCCAGCGCTGCATCCATTTGTTGAAATATCTCAATTAGTATTCCATAAATTCCTGCAGTCTTGCTTTTTGCCAATGCCTTCAATGCAGCTTAGAACTCTTCCTTCAGTACCATTGGTTCTTAATCATATGCTATGCCCTAAAATGGCTGAACATTGACCAATTCTTTTTGGTACACTGACTCTGTGTATTCCTTCCATCTTCTTCTGATGCTTTCTGAGTCATTCAATATTTTCCTCTTAGAATCCTTCAATATTGCAACTCTAGGCTTGAATTTTTTCTTCAGTTCTTTCAGCTTGAGATATGCAGAGCATGTTCTTTTGTTTTTTTTTTAGCTCCAGGTCTTTGCACGTTTCATTATAATACTTTACTTTGTCTTCTAGAGCCACCCATTGAAATCTTCTGTTCTGCTTCTTTTACTTCATCATTTCTTCTTTTTGTGTAAGCTAAAAAGGGTTTTTTTTTTTTTAATCATCGTTTAAGAGCAACTTTCAGTCTTTTTGACACCGCTGTTCATCTTTTCTTTCTTTTTAATGGCCTCTTGCTTTCTCTGCTTATGAAGTCCTTGATGTCATTCTACAACTCGTGTGGTCTTTGGTCATTAGTGTTCAATGTTTCAGATTTATTCTTGAAGTGGTCTTTAAATTCAGGTAGGTTATACTCAAGGTCATACTTCAGCACTCATGGACTTGTTCTAATTTTCTTCAACTTCAAGTGGAGCTTACAAATGGGTGTTTGATGGTCTGATCCACAGCCTACCCCTGGTCTTGTTCTAACTGATGATGCTGAGCTTCTCTTTTCACAGATGTAGTAAATTTGACTCATGTTTATTCCATCTGGCAAGGACCACTATATTATTGCCATTTATACTGTTAAAAAAAGGTATTTGCAATGAAGGAGTTGTTGGTCTTAGAAAATTCTAACCTGTGGTCTCCAGCATTGTTTCTATCACCAATGCCATGTTTTCCAACTACCAACCCTTCTCCTTTTTTTCTAACTTTTGCTTTCCAGTCACCAGTAAATACCAATGCATCTTGATTGCATATTTGATCAATTTCAGGCTGCAGAAGCTGGTAAAAATCTTCAGTTTCTTAATCTTTGACCTTAGTGGTTGGTGCATAAGTTTGAATAATAGTCGTATTAACTGGTCTTCCTTGTAGGTGTATGGATATTGTCCTATCATTGATGACACTGTACTTCAGAATAGATCTTGAAATGTTCTTTTTGAAGATAAACTCAATGCCATTTCTTTTCGATTTGTCATTCCTGGCATAGACCATCTGCTTGTCTGATTCAAAATGGACAGTACCAGTCCATTTCAGCTCTAGGATATCTGTGTTTATGCATTCCATTTCAATTTTGACAACTTCCAATTTTCCTAGATTCGTACTTAGTACATTCCACATTATGATTATTATTGTATGTTTGCAGCTGTTTCTTCCCATTTTGAGTCATGCCACATCAACAGATGAAGGTCCTGGAAGCTTGACTGCATCCACATCTTTAAGGTCAACTCTACTTTGAGGAGGTAGCTCTTCCTCAGTCATGTTTTGAGTGCCTTCTAACCTGAGGGGCTCATCTTCAAGCACTATACCAGACAATGTTCTGCTGCTATCTATAAATTTTCACTGGCCAATTTTTTCAGAAGTAGATGGCCAGGTCCTTCCTAGTATGTCTTTGTCTGAAAGCTCTGCTGAGACCTGTCCACCAAGCGTGACCCTGTTGGCAATTGATATACCGGTGGCAAAGCTTCCAGTATCACAGAACAAGCAAGCCACCACAGTACAACAAACTGACAGACACCTGGTGAAATCTGTCATTGGAAGCATGCAAACAGAAAATGCATGGCAACATTCCTGGGATATCTCTATACTGGTATCTTTGTAGCATTGTAGAAGTTGAATTAGATTCCCTCAAAGGTTCGATCTTAAAACTCTTTGAAGTCACAATTTCTTATAAATTTATTAATCATGTTTTCTATGCATCTGTTCCTATATTTTATTGTTTTCCTTAGTTTTCAGTTCTGTCACATGTTCTTTATTCCTTATCTGGCTGTTAATTGTTGATTCCATGACTCATAGGGAATGTAAAAATTATGGAGAAATTTGAGGCTCTGGACCAAGTTGTTGTTGTTGTTGTTAGGTGCCATCGGGTCGGTTTCGACTCATAGCTACCCTATGTACAACAGAACAAAATACTCCCTGATCTTGTGCCATCCTCACAATTGTTATGCTTAAGCCCATTGTTGCAGCCACTGTGTCAGTCCATCTCATTGAGGGTCTTCCACTTTTTCACTATTTTATCAAGCTTGATATCCTTCTCCAAAGAGTGCTCCAACACGTCCAAAGTATGTGAAACCTCTCTACAATGGGTAACCCTGCTGGTATTTGAATACCGGTGGCTTAGCTTCCGGGATCACAGCAACACACAAGCCCCCACAGTACGTTAAACTGACAGGTATATGGGGTGGATCCTGTTAGCTTCTTCCAAAAACAATATTTTTGCTTTTGAATGGCTTTAACCTAGGGCACTAGCTATTTCAGATTACCTTAATCCAATCAGATGCTGACTTGATTTAAAACTAGACTTTAGCTTCTGTGAATAATTATTTCTAGTTCAAATTTTCTTTTAGAAAGAAACATTTTTAGGTACCAAACCAAAGAATGGAGGTGCTTTCCCAGGTTTCTCTTTTACCCTACTCTCTGGAGTCTCTAATTTACTCTTTCTTCTAGTATGGAGACTTTATAGGGTCTCTTTTGTTGCCCTATCACAATGAGCCAGTGGAAGTTCAATTTAGTTCCTCAGCCTTCTATGCCGAACTTTCAAAGTCAGCAATGGAGTAAAAGTAGACCGAAATACCAAATTTCTCTCCCTGGAATTGCATTCATTTTTAGATCTAAGCTCCAGAATTCCTCACTATATTGGTAGCCTGATTTCCCTTCAAACAGGTCAAAAATATCTGGCAGGGTTTTCTAGTAATTTTCAGTGGAAAGTTAGCCCAAATCACTCAGTCTATCACTATAGACTCAACTGTGTCAGTTTCCTGAAGACCTACAGATGAGCTACAAGCCAAAAGTCTTGTACCTAGAAAACTGTCAAATAGAAGGCCAATGAGAAATAGGGCAACACTCTGTTATTCCTCTAGTCTGGTTAGTCTACTCACCCATTTTCTTGAAAAGAAAATATAAGTCTTAAGAAAGCTCTTTGATGAATGATATCTTGTAGACATCTGAACAGGTTTAGAGACAAATTCATGGAAATAACTTTGTGCAGAAACTTTGGTTGCCATCTCTACTAGCTCCTTCCTGATCTTTTTTTTTCCCCCCGGTACTGAAATAGATGAACAAAGAATTAAAAGCTAGAGTAGCTAATTCAGAAGCCTATAGAAGACAGCTTTGGAGACAAAATAGTCAATTTACAGAGTACTTGTTATTAAATACTTATTTCTATATTTTTACTAAGCTATAAGTAGATTTACTAGTCTGAATGGACTAGATTTGTGCCTCAGTAACAAATGACATGCAAATCTCAGTAGCTTATTGGAAAAAAAATCAAGAAATTGTGTTTATTTCCTGCTCATGCTACGTGTTCAGCATAAGTCAGATGGAAGTTTTTCTCTTAGTTACTTAGAAACCCAGACTGATTGAGACTTCATTTTTAAAAAGGGGCAAGTGAGCATGGTTATTAATGTTTTCTCAAGGAAATGGTATACATTATATCTACTTAAATTATATTGGCCAAATTCAAAATTATATCATTATGAAATTTTAGAAGATGGTTGACTCGGATCCCTCTTGCAACAAAGACTCGGAAAAACAAGTGAATTGATCACATACATGACAATCTATGAACTCTGAACATTAAACACAGATCTAGAGAGTTGACCTGAGTGACAGAGACTGAGAAAGAACAACCATGGGGAAGCAGCGACTGTTTTCGGAGCCAGGACCCAGCTTCCCAGTCAGGAAACCTTGGCGCCGGGCTTTGGACTGGGCTCAGGAGAGTTGAGCTTGGCATCCTGAGAAGGCAAACAGGGGACGCAGCCCTAGCCCCCAGAAGTGACCTCAGGGGAAGCCCAGCCAGTGCACGCAGGCAGCACAGCGACGTGGCTGACAAAAGAAGGAGTCACTGGGAGGCAGCGACTGGTTTTGGAGCCTGGAGTGTGGCGTCCCAGCCGGGGAACCTTGGAACTGAGCTTTGGACTGGGAGCGGAGAAACTAACCACGGCTTCTGAGACAGCACAAGCACAGGGCATGGGCCTGACCCTCCAGGGCAATCTCGACCCAGCCAACGCACACAGGCGAAACACCCCTCCAGAATCTGAGATAAAACAGTCATCACCAAACAAGATAAGTAACTTTGTCTATATTCCGGGGTGTTACTCTCTCCTATTTATCTGAACCCTCCCCTCCCCTTCCCAGGCGGCTTCATTAACATTGGAATTTCCTGAGCCAGAGAGTGAAGTGTGCTGCAGTTTTTTTTTTTTGGTCTTTTCCTAACCCATTCTCCTGGCCTGAGAGAAGCAGCTACAAAAAAACCCAGGGACCAAAAATCCTTCCCTAATTGGACTAAAAACACAGCACCAGCTCCAGCCAAAAATATGTGATCCACAGTCTTGGGCTTTCATCCCTACAGGGAGCAAGGTGGCTATTATAATGCAAAGGCAATTCGGATAGGGATCTGACTGTAATTGTTTTAGCGGATTACTGGAAAGACAAGTTTCCCAGGCCTGATATCTCTCACTGACCCAAAACAGGGAACTGAGGGCTGAAGCTCCCCCCAGACGACCTAGCCTCCTGCCTTAGGGGTCTAAGGAAGGTGACACCCACCAATCTGTAGAGGTACTTGCATTGGGGGCCTAAGGTACAGCTGTGGAGCCCACCCACCAAAGTGCTTTAGGAATAGAGACAGACCTACCTCACTGGCACTTGGGGGAAGCCTGTCAGCATCCTGCCCCCCCTGGAGTGTGAAACCCTGCTGCCACTAGAATGTGGTGCACACAACTATCACCACTACTTCTCTAGGTGGATAGGTGACAGTCTGCACTACACACTTGGTGACCCAAAATGAGATTCTACTCAAGAACAGTGAATGGACTCTTAGGCTTATATATCTCTTAACAACCCAAACGAGCTGGTAATAGGACATAAGTGATTCAAGGGCTACAACAATCAAGACAGCACAATCTAGTAGCCCATCTACATATATTGAAAGAAAACGAAACAAAATAAGACTCAGTGAGCAAATATAGAAAAAATCACTACAATATCTTAGAGATGGCTCAGAGACAGCAGTCGATATCAAACCACATAAAGAAGCAGACCAAGATTGGTTCTACAACTCCCCAAACTACAGAATCAAAATCTTTCCCAAATGAAGATACAATCCTGGAATTGCAAGATACAGAATATAAAAAAATAATTTACGGAATGCTTCAAGACATCAGGGATGACCTCAGAAATGAAATAAGGCAATCTACAGAGAAAGCCAAGGAGCATACTGATAAAGCAGTTGAAGAACTCAAAAAGATTATTCAAGAACATAGTGGAAAAATTAATAAGCTGCAAGAATCCATAGAGAGACAGCATTCAGAAATCCAAAAGATTAACAGTAAAATTACAGAATTAGACAACTCAATAGGAAGTCAGAGGAGCAGCAATTGGAATGCAGGATGGGGGATCTGGAGGACCAGGGAATTGACACCAATCTAGCTGAAAAAAAAATCAGATAAAAGGATTTTAAAAAATGAAGAAACCCTAAGAATCATGTGGGACCTTATCAAGAAGAATAACTTGCGTGTGATTGGAGTCCCAGAACAGGGAGGGATGACAGAAATTACAGAGAGAATAGTCGAAGATCTGTTGGCAGAAAACTTCCCTGACATCATGAAAGATGAAAGGATACTTATCCAAGATGCTCATCGAACCCCATTTAAGATTGATCCAAAAAGAAAATCACCAAGACATATTATCATCAAACTTGCCAAAACCAAAGATAAAGGGAAAATTTTAAAAGCAGCCAGGGATAAAAGAAAGGTCTCCTACAAAGGAGAATCAATAAGTTCAGACTACTCAGCAGAAACCATGCAGTCAAGAAGGCAATGGGATGACACATATAGGACACTGAAGGAGAAAAACTGCCAGCCAAGGACCATATATCCAGCAAAACTCTTTCTGAAATATGAAGGTGAAATTAAGATATTTACAGATAAACAGAAGTTTAGAGAATTTTCAAAAACCAAACCAAAGCTGCAAGAAATACTAAAGGAAATTGGTCAGAAAACCAATAATATCAGATACCAGCACAACATAAGGTCACAGAACAGAATATCCTGATATTAACTCAAATAGGGAAATCACAAAAACAAATTAAGATTAATTTTAAAAAGAAAAAAAACACTCAAAACAGGGAATCATTGAAATCAATACGTAAAAGATCACAATAATCAAAAAGACAGACTAAATACAGGTGGCATAGAACTGCCATATGGAGAGGGAAACAAGGCAATATAGGACAATACAAGTTAGGTTTTTACTTAGAAAAATAGGGGTAAATATTAAGGTAACCACAAAGAGGTATAACAACTCCATAACTCAAAAAAAAAAAAAACAAGAAAAACATAATGACTTAGCAAACATAAAGGTAAAGACTATGAAAATGAGGAACACACAATTTACAAAGAAAAATGTCTCAGCACAAAAAAGTAAGTGGAAAAATGAAATTGTCAACAACACACATAAAAAGGCATCAAAATGACAGCACTAAACCCATACTTATCTATAATTAGGCTGAATGTAAATGGACTAAAAGCACCAATAAAGAGACAGAGAGTCTCAGACTGGATAAAGAAACACGATCTGTCTATAAGCTGCCTACAAGAGACACACCTTAGATTTAAAGACACAAACAAACTAAAACTTAAAGGATGGAAAAAAACATATCAAGCAAACAAGCAAAAAGAGCAGGAGTAGCAATATTAATTTCTGACAAATTAGACTTTAAAGTTAAATCCACCACAAAGGATAAAGAAGAACACTACATAATGATTAAAGGGACAATTGACCAGGAAGATATAACCATATTAAATATTTATGCACCCAAAGACAGGGCTGCAAGATACATAAAACAAACTTGAACAGAACTGAAAAGTGAGATAGACACCTCCACAATTATAGTAGGAGACTTCAACACACCACTTTCGGAGAAGGACAGGACATCCAGTAAGAAGCTCAATAGAGACATGGAAGACCTAATTGCTACAATCAACCAACTTGACCTCATTGACTTATACAGAACTCTCCACCCAACTGCTGCAAAGTATACTTTTTTGTCTAGCGCACATGGAATATTCTCTAGAATAGACCACATATTAGGTCATAAAACAAACCTTTGCAGAACCCCAAACATGGAAATATTACAAAGCATCTTCTCAGACCACAAGGCCATAAAGGTGAAAATCAATAACAGAAAAATTAGGGAAAAGGTCAAATACTTGGAAAATGAACAATACCCTCCTGAAAAAAGACTGGGTTATAGAAGACATTAAGGAGGGAATAAAGAAATTCATAGAATGGAACGGGAATGAAAACACTTCCTATCAAAACTTCTGGGACACAGCAAAAGCAGTGCTCAGAGGCCAATTTATATCAATAAATGCACACATACAAAAAGAAGAAAGAGCCAAAATCAGAGAACTGTCCCTACAACTTGAAAAAAATAGAAAGTGAGCAACAAAAGAATCCATCAGGCACCAGAAGAAAACAAATAATAAAAATTAGAGCTGAACTAAATAAATTAGAGAACAGAAAAACAATAGAAAGAATTAACAAAGCCAAAAGCTGGTTCCTTGAAAAAATTAACAAAATTAATAAACCATTGGCCAGACTGACTAAAGAAAAACAGGAAAGGAAACAAATAACCCGAATAGGAAACAAGATGGGCCACATCACAACAGACCCAATTGAAATTAAAAGAATCATATCAGATTATTACAAAAAATTGTACTCTAACAAATTTGCAAACCTAGAAGAAATGGAAGAATTCCTACAAAAACACTATCTGCCTAAACTAACACAATCAGAAGTAGAACAACTAAATAGACCCACAACAAAAAAAGAGATTGAAATGGTAATCAAAAAACTCCCAACAAACAAAAGCCCTGGCCCAGATGGCTTTACTGCAGAGTTCTACCAAACTTTCAGAGAAGAGTTAACACCATTACTACTAAAGGTATTTCAAAGCATAGAAAATGACAGAATACTACCTCATTCTATGAAGCCACCTTATCCCTGATACCAAAACCGGGTAAAGATATCACACACACAAAAAAAATTACAGACCTATATCCTTCATGAACATAGATGCAAAAATCCTCAACAAAATTCTAGCCCATAGAATTCAACAACATATCAAAAAAATAATCCACCATGATCAAGTGGGATTTATACCAGGTAAGCAAAGCTGGTTTAATATTAGAAAAACCATTAATGTAATCCACCATATAAATAAAACAAAAGACAAAAACCACATGATCTTATCAATTGATGCAGAAAAGGCATTTGACAAAGTCCAACACCCATTTATGATAAAAACTCTCGGAGGCGGAGCCAAGATGGCGGACTAGGCAGACGCTACCTCGGATCCCTCTTACAACAAAGACACGGAAAAACAAGTGAATCGATCACATACATAACAATCTACGAACCCTGAACAACAAACACAGATTTAGAGACGGAGAACGAACTAATACGGGGAAGCAGCGATTGTTTCCAGAGCCTGGAGCCAGCGTACCAGTCAGGTACGGCACAAGCACAGAGACCTGCTCCACCCCCCTGAACTAACCCCGGGAGGGGGACTAGCCGGTTCCACGGGCGGCGTGGGACGCAGCCGTTAGGAGAAGTCCCCGGGAGGCAGTGACTGATCTTGGAGCAGAAAGAGCAGCATCCGAGCCGGGGAACCGTCCCACAGGGATTTGGACTGCACGCAGGTACGCCATAAACACGGAGAGTTGCTCCACCCCCTGAACTAACCCCGGGAAGGTGACCATCCGGGTCGCGCGGGCGGCGTGGGACGCAGCCGGTAGGAGAAGTCCCCGGGAGGCAGCGACTGGTATTGGAGCGGGGAGAACAGCGTTCCAGCCGGGACACTCGGTCGCGGCACAAGCACGGGGAGCTACTCCACCCATCTGAACTAACCCCGGGAGGGGGCCCACCTGGTTCACGGGGGCGGCACGGCCACGCGGCTGGAGGGACGAGAAGTCCCCGGGAGGCAGCGACTGATTTTGGAGTCGAGAGTGCACCGTCCCAGTAGGGGAGCCTTGACGCTGGGCGTGGGGCTGGAAGCGGAGGATCTGACCGTGACTCCAGCGGGCCAGACCCCCCGGGGGCAATCTCCACACAGACAGCACACATAGGCGACGCGCCCGCGGGAATCTCAGATATAATAGTCATTCCAAGCAAGACAAGCAACTCTGGCTATATTCTGAGGTGCTACTCTCCTATCTCTCTGTTCCCTCCCCCACCCTCCCCAGGCGGCTTCATTAACATCTGAATAGCCTGAGCCAGAAGGAGAACTCTGATAGGGATCTGACTGCAGTTTTTTTTTAGCGGATTTTCTGGAAAAACTAGTTTCCCAGTGATGGCTCGGAGACAACAATCCATATCAAACCACTTAAAGAAGCAGACCGTGACAGCTTCTCCAACTCCCCAAACAAAAGAATCAAAATCTTTCCCAAATGAAGATACAATTTTGGAATTATCAGATACAGAATATAAAAAACTAATTTACAGAATGCTTAATGATATCACAAATGAAATTAGGATATCTGCAGAAAAAGCCAAGGAACACACTGATAAAACTGTTGAAGAACTCAAAAAGATTATTCAAGAACATACTGGAAAAATTAATAAGTTGCAAGAATCCATAGAGAGACAACATGTAGAAATCCAAAAGATTAACAATAAAATAACAGAATTAGACAACACACTAGGAAGTCAGAGGAGCAGACTCGAGCAATTAGAATGCAGACTGGGACATCTGGAGGACCAGGGAATCAACACCAACATAGCTGAAAAAAAATCAGATAAAAGAATTAAAAAAAATGAAGAAACCCTAAGAATTATGTGGGACTCTATCAAGAAGGATAACCTGCGGGTGATTGGAGTCCCAGAACAGGGAGGGGGGACAGAAAACACAGAGAAAATAGTTGAAGAACTTCTGACAGAAAACTTCCCTGACATCATGAAAGACGAAAGGATATCTATCCAAGATGCTCATCGAACCCCATTTAAGATTGATCCAAAAAGAAAAACACCAAGACATATTATCATCAAACTCACCAAAACCAAAGATAAACAGAAAATTTTAAAAGCAGCCAGGGAGAAAAGAAAGGTTTCCTTCAAGGGAGAATCAATAAGAATATGTTCTGACTACTCAGCAGAAACCATGCAGGCAAGAAGGGAATGGGACGACATATACAGAACACTGAAGGAGAAAAACTGCCAACCAAGGATCATATATCCAGCAAAACTCTCTCTGAAATATGAAGGCGAAATTAAGATATTTACAGACAAACACAAGTTTAGAGAATTTGCAAAAACCAAACCAAAGCTACAAGAAATACTAAAGGATATTGTTTGGTCAGAGAACCAATAATATCAGATATCAGCACAACACAAGGTCACAAAACAGAACGTCCTGATATCAACTCAAATAGGGAAATCACAAAAACAAACAAATTAAGATTAATTAAAAAAAAAATACACATAACAGGGAATCATGGAAGTCAATAGGTAAAAGATCACAATAATCAAAAAGAGGGACTAAATACAGGAGGCATTGAACTGCCATATGGAGAGTGATACAAGGCGATATAGAACAATACAAGTTAGGTTTTTACTTAGAAAAATAGGGGTATATAATGAGGTAACCACAAAAAGGTATAACAACTCTATAACTCAAGACAAAAACCAAGAAAAACGTAACGACTCAACTAACATAAAGTCAAACACTATGAAAGTGAGGATCTCACAATTTACTAAGAAAAACGCCTCAGCACAAAAAAGTATGTGGAAAAATGAAATTGTCAACAACACACATAAAAAGGCATCAAAATGACAGCACTAAAAACTTATTTATCTATAATTACCCTGAATGTAAATGGACTAAATGCACCAATAAAGAGACAGAGAGTCACAGACTGGATAAAGAAACACGATCCATCTATATGCTGCCTACAAGAGACACACCTTAGACTTAGAGACACAAACAAACTAAAACTCAAAGGATGGAAAAAAGTATATCAAGCAAACAATAAGCAAAAAAGAAGAGGAGTAGCAATATTAATTTCTGACAAAATAGACTTTAGACTTAAATCCACCACAAAGGATAAAGAAGGACACTATATAATGATAAAAGGTACAATTGATCAGGAAGACATAACCATATTAAATATTTACACACCCAATGACAGGGCTGCAAGATATATAAATCAAATTTTAACAGAACTGAAAAGCGAGATAGATACCTCCACAATTATAGTAGGAGACTTCAACACACCCCTTTCGGAGAAGGACAGGACATCCAGTAAGAAGCTCAACAGAGACACGGAAGATCTAATTACAACAATCAACCAACTTGACCTCATTGACTTATACAGAACTCTCCACCCAACTGCTGCAAAATATACTTTTTTTTCTAGCGCACATGGAACATTCTCTAGAATAGACCACATATTAGGTCATAAAA
Organism: Elephas maximus indicus; assembly: GCF_024166365.1. Lineage (NCBI taxonomy): Eukaryota > Metazoa > Chordata > Mammalia > Proboscidea > Elephantidae > Elephas > Elephas maximus. The sequence goes on along the minus strand of NC_064828.1, from coordinate 40,561,171 downwards.
CAAACCTTTGCAGAGTCCAAAACATCGAAATATTACAAAGCATCTTCTCAGACCACAAGGCAATAAAACTAGAGATCAATAACAGAAGAACGAGGGAAAAGAAATCAAATACTTGGAAAATGAACAATACCCTCCTGAAAAAAGACTGGGTTATAGAAGACATCAAGGAGGGAATAAGGAAATTCATAGAAAGCAACGAGAATGAAAATACTTCCTATCAAAACCTCTGGGACACAGCAAAAGCAGTGCTCAGAGGTCAATTTATATCAATAAATGCACACATACAAAAAGAAGAAAGAGCCAAAATCAGAGAACTGTCCCTACAACTTGAACAAATAGAAAGTGAGCAACAAAAGAATCCATCAGGCACCAGAAGAAAACAAATAATAAAAATTAGAGCTGAACTAAACGAATTAGAGAACAGAAAAACAATTGAAAGAATTAACAAAGCCAAAAGCTGGTTCTTTGAAAAAATTAACAAAATTGATAAACCATTGGCTAGACTGACTAAAGAAATACAGGAAAGGAAACAAATAACCCGAATAAGAAATGAGAAGGACCACATCACAACAGAACCAAATGAAATTAAAAGAATCATTTCAGATTATTATGAAAAATTGTACTCTAACAAATTTGAAAACCTAGAAGAAATGGATGAATTCCTTGAAAAACACTACCTACCTAAACTAACACATTCAGAAGCAGAACAACTAAATAGACCCATAACAAAAAAAGAGATTGAAACGGTAATCAAAAAACTCCCAACAAAAAAAAGTCATGGCCCGGACGGCTTCACTGCAGAGTTCTACCAAATTTTCAGAGAAGAGTTAACACCACTACTACTAAAGGTATTCCAAAGCATAGAAAATGACGGAATACTACCCAACTCATTCTATGAAGCCACCATCTCCCTGATACCAAAACCAGGTAAAGACATTACAAAAAAAGAAAATTGTAGACCTATATCCCTCATGAACATTGATGCAAAAATCCTCAACAAAATTCTAGCCAATAGAATCCAACAACACATCAAAAAAATAATTCACCCTGATCAAGTGGGATTTATACCAGGTATGCAAGGCTGGTTTAATATCAGAAAAACCATTAATGTAATCCATCACATAAATAAAATAAAAGACAAAAACCACATGATCTTATCAATTGATGCAGAAAAGGCATTTGACAAAGTCCAACACCCATTTATGATAAAAACTCTTACCAAAATAGGAATTGAAGGAAAATTCCTCAACATAATAAAGGGCATCTATGCAAAGCCAACGGCCAATATCACTCTAAATGGAGAGAACCTGAAAGCATTTCCCTTGAGAACGGGAACCAGACAAGGATGCCCTTTATCACCGCTCTTATTCAACATCGTGTTGGAAGTCTTAGCCAGGGCAATCAGGCTAGACAAAGAAATAAAAGGTATCCGGATTGGCAAGGAAGAAGTAAAGTTATCACTATTTGCAGATGACATGATTATATACACAGAAAACCCTAAGGAATCCTCCAGAAAACTACTGAAACTAATAGAAGAGTTTGGCAGAGTCTCAGGTTATAAAATAAACATACAAAAATCACTTGGATTCCTCTACATCAACAAAAAGAACACCGAAGAGGAAATAACCAAATCAATACCATTCACAGTAGCCCCCAAGAAGATAAGATACTTAGGAATAAATCTTACCAAGGATGTAAAAGACCTATACAAAGAAAACTACAAAGCTCTACTACAAGAAATTCAAAAGGACATACTTAAGTGGAAAAACATACCTTGCTCATGGATAGGAAGACTTAACATAGTAAAAATGTCTATTCTACCAAAAGCCATCTATACATTTAACGCACTTCCGATCCAAATTCCAATGTCATATTTTAAGGGGATAGAGAAACAAATCACCAATTTCATATGGAAGGGAAAGAAGCCCCGGATAAGCAAAGCACTACTGAAAAAGAAGAAGAAAGTGGGAGGCCTCACCTTACCTGACTTCAGAACCTATTATACAGCCACAGTAGTCAAAACAGCCTGGTATTGGTACAACAACAGACACATAGACCAATGGAACAGAATTGAGAACCCAGACATAGACCCATCCACATATGAGCAGCTGATATTTGACAAAGGACCAGTGTCAATTAACTGGGGAAAAGACAGCCTTTTTAACAAATGGTGCTGGCATAACTGGATATCCATTTGCAAAAAAATGAAACAGGACCCATACCTCACACCATGCACAAAAACTAACTCCAAGTGGATCAAAGACCTAAACATAAAGACTAAAACGATAAAGATCATGGAAGAAAAAATTGGGACAACCCTAGGAGCCCTAATACAAGGTATAAACAGAATACAAAACATTACCAAAAATGATGAAGAGAAACCCGATAACTGGGAGCTCCTAAAAATCAAACACCTATGCTCATCTAAAGACTTCACCAAAAGAGTAAAAAGACCACCTACAGATTGGGAAAGAATTTTCAGCTATGACATCTCCGACCAGCGCCTGATCTCTAAAATCTACATGATTCTGTCAAAACTCAACCACAAAAAGACAAACAACCCAATCAAGAAGTGGGCAAAGGATATGAACACACATTTCTCTAAAGAAGATATTCAGGCAGCCAACAGATACATGAGAAAATGCTCTCGATCATTAGCCATTAGAGAAATGCAAATTAAAACTACGATGAGATTCCATCTCACACCAGCAAGGCTGGCATTAATCCAAAAAACACAAAATAATAAATGTTGGAGAGGCTGCGGAGAGATTGGAACTCTCATACACTGCTGGTGGGAATGTAAAATGGTACAACCACTTTGGAAATCTATCTGGCGTTATCTTAAACAGTTAGAAATAGAACTACCATACAACCCAGAAATCCCACTCCTCGGAATATACCCTAGAGATACAAGAGCCTTCATACAAACAGATATATGCACACCCATGTTTATTGCAGCTCTGTTTACAATAGCAAAAAGTTGGAAGCAACCAAGGTGTCCATCAACGGATGAATGGGTAAATAAATTGTGGTATATTCACACAATGGAATACTACGCATCGATAAAGAACAGTGACGAATCTCTGAAACATTTCATAACATGGAGGAACCTGGAAGGCATTATGCTGAGCGAAATGAGTCAGAGGCAAAAGGACAAATATTGTATAAGACCACTATTATAAGATCTTGAGAAATAGTAAACCTGAGAAGAACACATACTTTTGTGGTTACGAGGGGCGGAGGGAGGGAGGGTGGGAGAGGGTTTTTTTATTGATTAATCAGTAGATAAGAACTGCTTTAGGTGAAGGGAAAGACAACACTCAATACATGGAAGGTCAGCTCAATTGGACTGGACCAAAAGCAAAGAAGTTTCCGGGATAAAATGAATGCTTCAAAGCTCAGCGGAGCAAGCGCGGGGGTCTGGGGAACATGGTTTGCGGGGACTTCTAAGTCAATTGGCAAAATAATTCTATTATGAAATCATTCTGCATCCCACTTTGAAATGTGGCGTCTGGGGTCTTAAATGCTAACAAGCAGCCATCTAAGATGCAGCAATTGGTCTCAACCCACCTGGAGCAAAGGAAAATGAAGAACACCAAGCCCACATGACAACTAAGAGCCCAAGAGACAGAAAGGGCCACATGAACCAGAGACCTACATCATCCTGAGACCAGAAGAACTAGTTGGTGCCCGGCCACAATCGATGACTGCCCTGACAGGGAGCTCAGCAGAGGACCCCTGAGGGAGCAGGAGAGCAGTGGGATGCAGACCCCAAATTCTCATAAGAAGACCAAACTTAATGGTCTGACTGAGACTGGAGGAATCCCGGCGGTCATGCTCTCCAGACCTTCTGTTGACACAGGACAGGAACCATCCCTGAAGACAACTCATCAGACATGAAAGGGACTGGTCAGCGGGTGGGAGAGAGACGCTGATGAAGAGTGAGCTAATTATATCAGGTGTACACTTGAGATTGTGTTGGCAACTCTTGTCTGGAGGGGGGATGGGAGGATAGAGAGAGAGGGAAGCCGGCAAAATTGTCAAGAAAGGAGAGACTGAAAGGGCTGACTCAAGACGGGGAGAGTAAGTGGGAGTAGGGAGTGAGATGTATGTAAACTTATATGTGACAGACTGATTGGATTTGTAAACGTTCACTTGAAGCTTAATAAAAGTTATTATAAAAAAAAAAAAAAAAAAAAAAAACTCTCAGCAAAATAGGAATTGAAGGAAAATTACTCAACATTATAAAGGGCATCTATACAAAGCCAACAGCCAACATCATTCTCAATGGAGAGAGCCTGAAAGCATTTCCCTTGAGAACGGGAACCAGACAAGGATGCCCCCTTATCACCGCTCTTATTCAACATTGTGCTAGAGGTCCTAGCCAGAGCAATTAGGCTAGACAAAGAAACAAAGGGCATCCGGATTGGCAAGGAGGAAGTCAAATTATCTCTATTTGCAGATAACATGATCTTATACACAGAAAACCCTAAGGAATCCTCCAGAAAACTACTGAAACTAATAGAAGAGTTTGGCAGAGTCTCAGGTTATAACATAAACATACAAAAATCACTTGGATTCCTCTACATCAACAAAAAGAACATCGAAGAGGAAATCACCAAATGAATACCATTCAGTAGCCCCCAAGAAGATAAAATACTTAGGAATAAATCTTACCAAAGATGTAAAAGACCTATACAAAGAAAACTACAAAGCACTAGAGCAAGAAACTAAAAAGGACTTACATAAGTGGAAAAACATACCTTGCTCGTGAATAGGAAGACTTAACATAGTAAAAAAGTCTATTCTACCAAAAGCCATCTATACATACAATGCACTTCCGATCCAAATTCCAAGGACATTTTTTAATGTGATGGAGAAACAAATCACCAACTTCATATGGAAGGCAAAGAAGCCCCGGATAAGTAAAACATTACTGAAAAAGAAGAAAGTGGGAGGCCTCACTCTACCTGATTGTAGAACATATTATACAGCCACAGTAGTCAAAACAACCTGGTCCTGGTACAACAACAGGCACATAGACCAATGGAACAGAATTGAGAACCCAGATATAAATCCATCCACGTATGAGCAGCTGATATTTGACAAAGGCCCAGTGTCAGTTAATTGGGGAAAAGGTAGTCTTTTTAACAAATGGTGCTGGCAGAACTGGATATCCATTTGCAAAAAAATGAAACAGGACCCATACCTCACAGCATGCACAAAAACTAACTCCAAGGGGATCAAAGACCTAAACATAAAGACTAAAACGAAAAAGATCATGGAAGAAAAAATTGGGACAACATTAGGAGGCCTAATACAAGGCATAAACATAATACAGAACATTACCAAAAATGACGAAGAGAAACCAGATAGCTGGGAGCTCCTAAAAATCAAACACCTATGCTCATCTAAAGACTTCACCAAAAGAGTAAAAAGACCACCTACAGATTGGGAAAGAATTTTCAGCTATGACATCTCCGACCAGCACCTGATCTCTCAAATCTATCTGATTCTGTTAAAACTCAACCACAAAAAGACAAACAACCCAATCAAGAAGTGGGCAAAGGATATGAAAACACACTTCACTAAAGAAGATATTCGGGCAGCTAACAGATACATGAGAAAATGCTCTCGATCATTATCCATTAGAGAAATGCAAATTAAAACTATGATGAGATTCCATCTCACTCTAACAAGGCTGGCATTAATCCAAAAAACACAAAATAATAAATGTTGGAGAGGCTGTGGAGAGATTGGAACTCTTATACACTGCTGGTGGGAATGTAAAATGGTACAACCACTTTGGAAATCTATCTGGCATTTTCTTAAAAAGTTAGAACTACAATACAACCCAGAAATCCCACTCCTCGGAATATACCCTAGAGAAATAAGAGCCTTCACACAAACAGATATATGCACACCCATGTTTATTGCAGCTCTGTTTACAATAGCAAAAAGCTGGAAGCAACCATGGTGTCCATCAAAGGATGAATGGTTAAATAAATTGTGGTACATTCACACAATGGAATACTATGCATCGATAAAGAACAGTGACGAATCTGTGAAACATTTCATAACATGGAGGAACCTGGAAGGCATTATGCTGAGTGAAATTAGTCAGAGGCAAAAGGACAAATATTGTATAAGACCACTATTATAAGATCTTGAGAAATAGTATAAACTGAGAAGAACACATGCTTTTGTGGTTACGAGGGGGGAGGGAGGGTGGGAGAGGGTTCTTTACTGATTAGTTAGTAGATAAGAACTACTTTAGGTGAAGGGAAGGACAATACTCAATACACGGAAGGTCAGCTCAACTGGACTGGACCAAAAGCAAAGAAGTTTCCGAGATAAACTGAATGCTTCAAAGGTCAGCGGAGCAAGGGCGGGGGTTTGGGGACTATGGCTTAAGGGGACTTCTAAGTCAATTGGCAAAATAATTCCATTATGAAAACATTTTGAATCCCACTTTGAAATGTGGCATCTGGGGTCTTAAATGCTAACAAGCGGCCATCTAAGATTCATCAATTGGTCTCAACCCACCTGGATCAAAGGAGAATGAAGAACACCAAGGGCACACGATAACGATGAGCCCAAGAGACAGAAAGGGCCACATGAACCAGAGACTTACATCATCTTGAGACCAGAAGAACTAGATGGTGCCTGGCCACAACCGATGACTGCCCTGACAGGGAGCACAACCTAGAACCCCTGAGGGAGCAGGAGATCAGTGGGATGCAGACCCCAAATTCTCATAAAAAGGCGAGACTTAATGGTCTGACTGAGACTAGAGGAATCCCGGCGGTCATGGTCCCCAAAACTTCTGTTGGCCCAGGACAGGAACCATTCCCGAAGACAACTCATCAGACATGGAAGGGACTGGACAATGGGTTGGAGAGAGACGCTGATGAAGAGTGAGCTACTTGTATCAGGTGGACACTTGAGACTGTGTTGACATCTCCTGTCTGGAGGGGAGATAGGAGGGTAGAGAGGGTTAGAAACTGGCAAAATTGTCACGAAAGGAGAGACTGGAAGGGCTGACTCATTAGGGGGAGAGTAAGTGGGAATATGGAGTAAGGTGTATATAAGCTTATAGATGACAGAATGACTTGATTTGTAAACTTTCACTTAAAGCACAATAAAAATTATTTTAAAAATTATATCATCATATCTAACGTAAAAGGCTAGTAGAAGTTCTATACTTGCACGTGTTTGTAATGGAGCATGGTGAAAATATTTAGTGATTAGTGGATAGGTTGTGGTCGTCATTAATGCTTTATACCAAGTATTTTAATCTCTCTCCTTTCCAGGCACAAAATGGGACCTGTTCCTTTGCAATAAGATATTGAGTCTTGCTTTTGTCAATGATATGTGAGTGGAAGTGATATTCAGGTAGAGGCTTAAAGATCCAGTAAGCAATTTTCTACTCTTGCTCACCCTCTTCCACAATGTTCCAGGTAGATCCATCAGCCTAGATTCAAGAGTCAATCTTTAATGGACATGTAACATGAGCGAGAAATTAATCTTTGCTTTTTAAACCTTCTAAAAGTTTTGGCTAACTGATACTGCAGAATAATTTGCTTATCCTGACTGACTCAGCATATAATGCATGCATGTATGATATTGGAATTATTTTTCAAGTTGACAAAGTATAAAATGAAACATAGAAATATTAATTAATTAATTTTTTTTTTTTTTTAGGTGGAGACAATTTTTTTTTTGTGCTTTAGGTGAAATTTACAGTTCAAGTTAATTTCTCATTCAAAAATTCATACACATATTGTTTTATGACCTTGGTTGCAATTCCCACAATGTGACAGCATGCTCTACCTTTCTACCCTGGGCTCCTTGTGTCCATTTGCCCAGTGTCTGTCCCTTCCTGCCTTCCCGTCTTGCTCTTGGACAGGAGTTGTACATTTGGTCTCCAATATTTGATTGAACTCAGAAGCACGTTCCTCAAGTGTGTTATTTTTGGTTTTCTCGGCCTGCTTAATCTTTGTCTGAAAAGTTGGCTTCAGGAATGGTTTCACTTCTGGGTTGGCAGAGTGCCTGGGGTCCATAGTTTTGGGGGTTCCTCCAGTCTCTATCAGACCAGTAAGTCTGGTTTTTTCCTTGAATTTCAATTCTGTTCTACACTTTTCCTCCACCCTGTCTGGGACTCTGTCTCGTGAACTGTGTCAGAGGGATCATTGATGGTAGCTGAGCACCATCTGGTTCTTCTGGCCTCAGGTTGGTGAAGCCTCTGGTTCATGTGGTCCTTTAGTCATTTGTGCTAATATTTTCCTTGTGTTTTTGAGTTTCTTCGTTGGCCTTTGCTCCAGATGGGGTGAGATCATTGGATGTATCTTAGATGGCTGCTCGCAAGCTTTTAAGACCCAAGATGCTACTCACTAAAATGGAATGTAGAACATTTACTTTATGAACTATGTTTTGCCAATTGACCTAAACGTCCTCCAAGACTATGGTCCCTAGTTCCCACCCCCAGTAGCTCGGCTTCTTAAAGTGTTTGGATGTGTCTAGGAAACTTGCAGGCTTTTACTTTGATCCAATTGTACTTGCTTCCCCTATATCGTGTGTTGTCCTTCCCTTCACTGAAGTTGACACTTGTCTACTATTTAGTTAACAATTTCCACTTCCCCCCCTTCACCTTGGTAACCATCAAAGAATGCTTTTTTCTGTGTGTAAACCTTTTCCTGAATTCTTACAATAGTGGCATTATACAATATTTGCCTTTTGTGAATGACTTATTTCACTCAGCATAATGCCTTCCAGACTCATCCATGTTGTGAGATGTTTTGGGAATTCATCATTGTTATTTATCATTGCATAGTATTCCATTTTGTGTATATACAATAATTTGTTTATACATTCATCTGTTGATGAACATTTAGGTTGGTTCCATCTTTTTGCTATTCTGAATACTACTGCTTTTGGTTTGAAAATAAAAACATGACATCTTTCCCCCTACACTAGGAAGTCAAAGATTTATCTTGTTTTTCAGACTGCATTATGTAATGCATTGAATCCTTTCTTTAGAAGTGATATTTATTTTAATACAGTTTTATCAAGAAAACCAGCTGTTTACAAAATCAGATACTTGTAAATAGGGATATAATCTTAGCACAGTGTTTTTTTTTTTAATAACCGCGCCCAGTGTCTTCTTTGTAAAATTATATTTCAACGCTGTTGTGTATACTATTAACACATTGTTTTGCAGTTCAATACCTTTAAATTTTAGCCCTATCTTTAAACTATAAACATTAATTGAGCAACATATCCAGTTTGCCTGATAAAGATGCCTCTTCTTTCCTTCTCTTCTTTTAAGCCATTTTCAAACATCAAGGAGAATGAGAAACAGAAATTCCATTACTTATGGAATTGGGAAACACTTAAAACCATTAAACTCCAAATATAATGTCTTAGGATGAGTTCTCTAGAAGAACAAACCAGTAAAATATATACATATATATATAGAGAGAGAGAGAGCGATTTATATCAAGGAAACAGCTCATGTGATTGTAGGGGCTGGAACATCCCAAATTTGTGGATCAGGATAGAGGCTTCTGATTTATGCAGCTGCAGGGGCTGGCCAATCTAAGATCAGCAGGTCAGAGAGCAGGACTCTTGCTCACAGGCTGTGAAGATTGAAAAATTCCAAGATCAGCAAGTAAGCTGCTAGCTCAAGTCCCAAGAACCAGAGGTCAGATGAACAAGAGGCAGCTGCAGGATCCAGAACAAGCCAAAAGCCTTGGCAAGGTGAGCAGGAAAGAAGTAGGCGGCTGAGAGTGGAGACATGAAGGCTGAGGGAGTAGTGAGGTCCCACAGGCCCTGCCCTCACCAGTATCACTCAGCAGATTCCATCGGAGGGGGGGAATCACATATCAAATTTCAGCAGAGAAGTGATCACATTAGACAACTGCCAAAACACCGAGAATAATGGCCCAGCCAAGTTTATACACAATCTTAACCATCACATATATTAAGATGAATTTCAAAATGCAATGAATATTTGACTAGGATGAGAAAGAGCACTCAGAAAAGTAGCTAGTAGTTGAATACCTAGAGCAGAGATACCAAACTAGACTGCTCTCTAGAGGACAAAACTAAGTTATCTTTGATGGAAATAGCAAGTCCTATGTGCATGTGTGTGTGTGTAACTTCGTGTGCAGCTGTGAATACTTAAACACACATATAAACCCTGGACCATGTGGCGTAGTGGTTAAGGGCTTGGCTGCTAAACAAAAGGTGGGTAGTTCAAATCCACTAGGTGCTCCTTGGAAACCCTATTGGGCAGTTCTACTGTGCCCTACAGGGTCACTATAAGTCAGAATCGGCTTGATGGCGATGAGTTTGGGTTTTTTTAATATATCAGATTTAACTGTGAGCCAAATATAATGTTTTATTTAGCATATAACAATGCTTTTCCACTTCACCCCACCCATGCACATAACATTCTCCATAATATATATTTTTGGTGGAAAATGTAAATAGCAAAATTTTTATTAATATAGATGAAATATTTATTATATCTTTATATATATTATATATAAAAGTAAAATGATCTATGTGCATACTTTTTTTTATTAATAGATTATCTTGAAGAATGCATTAAGAAATTGCCTCAACCCTACAATTTTAAATCTGTAATTTGGACCATTATTTTCATTTCTGGAAAGCAATCAATATTACAATTGGAAAATAGGATAACTATTATTTTGCCAAATGAGATTTTCAAAGCATGGTTTTGCTCTTAATAACTACCAAATTGAATCATATATATGTGTGAATATTTGGCATAAAAACAGTTAGAGCATTTACATAAAATTCAGTGTCACTCAAAACTTCAAAAACTTTTAGGCAAAAAATTCAAATATCTCTTCTGCATCACACATGACTAAATTGTTTAATCTATATGTAATAGAGCAGACTAGAGTTTGTGCATCTAATTTATCAAGCACAACATTGAACTATCTATGGTAGTTAATTAGCACAACTAGGATGCAGGAATTTTAGTGTAAAACAGTTCCTAGTGAATGATGCAATTAATGATCTTATAAAAAAAAAAAACTTGATTATTTTAACTTTTTTTGCAGCTTGTCTTTATGTTTCTGAACACATTTGCCCCAAATTAAATGACAGTGTATCTAGTTAGATTTATATTTGCATAACTTCTTTGCGTATTTTTTCCTGCTCCATTCAAAAGACAATCTTTCATAAGGTCATATTGTTAAGAGGTTTTGATGCTCAAAGAAGTAAATGCTTACAACTTTCAACTGAAAGCTTTATTAGTGGAGTTCAAACAGAGAAGAACCACTAGGAAATTATTTATCTGTTAATACAGATATATCAACATGATATAGAGGCATGCCGTAACCTATTAAGTATGCAATAACATTATGTCTAAGACAACAACATACGTAATTAAAAAACACCTCATTGTTAAAAAATGCTAACCGTCATCTGAGCCTTCATCGAGTCATGATATTTTGCCTTGATTTTAATGGCTGCTGATTGATCAGGGTGGTGGTTGCTGAAGGCTGGGGTGGCTGTGGAATTTCTTAAAATAAGACAATTAAGTTCACATCCCTTGGCTCTTTCTTTCACAAAAGATTTCTCTGTAGCATGCGACGCTGTTTGATAGCGTTTTACCCACAGTAGAACTTCTTTCAGAATTGGAGTCAATCCTCCCAAATCCTGTCAATGCTTTATCAGTTATATTTATGCAATATTCTAAATTGTTTGGCATTTCAACTATGTTCACAGCATCTCCAGGAGAAGTGGATTCCATCTCCAGGAACCACTTTCTGTGCTCATCCGTAGGAAGCAACTCCTCACCCGTGAAAGTTTGATCATGAGATTGCAGCAATTCGGTCACATCTTCAGGTTCCACTTTCGATTCTAGCTCTCTTGCTATTTCTGCCACATCTGTAGTTGCTTCCCCCACTGAAGTCTTGAACCCCTCAAAGTCATCCAAGAGGGTTGGAATCAACTTCTTCCAAACTCCTGATTTGACCTCCTCTCATAAATCATGAATATTCTTAATGACATCTAGAAAGGTGACTCCTTTCCAGAAGGTTTTCAATTTACTTTGTCCAGATCCATCAGAAGAATCACTATCTATGACAGTTATAGCCTTATGAAATGTACTTCTTAAATAATAAGACCGGAAAGTTGAAATTACTCCTTGATCCACGGCCTGTAGAACGCATGTTGTGTTAGCAGGCCTGAGTACATTATTAATCTCCTTGGATATCACCATCAGAGCTCTGGGTGACCAGGAGCATTGTCAATGAACGGTAGTATTTTGAAAGGAGCCTTTTTCTCTGAGAAGTAGGTCTCAATAGTGGGCTTAAAACATTCAGTAAACCATGTTGTAAACAGATGTGCTGTCATCCAGGCTTTGTTACTCCACTTATAGAGCACAGGCAGAGTAGATTTAGCATAATTCTTAAGGGCCCTAGGATTTTCAGAATGGTAAATGAGCATTGGCTTCAACTTAAGGTCACCAGCTGCATGAGCCCCTAAAAAGAGTCAGCCTGTCCTTTGAAGCTTTGAAGTCAGGCATTTACTTCTCTCTAGCTATGAAACTCCTAGATGGCACCTGCTTCCAATATAAGGCTCTTTCGTCTACATTGAAAATCTGTTATTTAGTGTAGCCATCTTCGTTACTTATCTTAGGAAGATCTTCTGGATATCTTGTTGCAGTTTGTATATCAGGACTTGCACTTTTATGTTATAGAGATGACTTCTTTCCTTAAACCTCATGAACCAACCTCTGCTAGCTTCGAACCTTTCTTCTGCTGGTTCCTCATCACCCTCAGGCTTCACAGAATTGAAGAGAGTTGGGGCCTTGCTCTGAATTAGACTTTGGCTTAAGGAAATGTTGTGGCTGGTTTGATTTTCTATTCAGAGCACTAAAACTTTCTCTGTACCAGCAATGAGGCTGTTTTGCTTTCTTATCATTTGTGTGTTCACTGGAGTAGTACTTTTAATTTCCTTCAAGAATTTTTCCTTTGCATTCACAACTTGGCTAACTGCTTGGTGCAAGAGGTCTGGCTTTCAGCCTGTCTAGGCTTTTGACATGCCTAAGCTTAACCATTTCTAGCTTTTCATTTGAAGTGAGAAGCATGCGGCTCTTCCTTTCACTTGAACAGTTAAAGGCCATTGTAAGGTGAGTAACGGGCCTGATTTCAACATTGCCGTGTCTCTGGGACTAGGGAGGCCTGAGGAGAGGGAGAGAGACTGAGGAACAACAGGCTGGTGGAGCAGTCAGAACACACACAACACTTATCAATTAAGTTCAGGCACTGTTTGTGGTGCCCCCAAACAATTACAAGAGTATCATCAAAGATCACTGATCACAGATCACCATTAACAGATATAACAATAATGATAAAGCTTGAAATATTGGAAGAATTACCAAAATGGGACACAAAGACATGAAGTGAGCATATGCTGTTGGAAAAATGGCGCCGATAGACTTACTTGAAGCAGGGTTGCCACAAACCTTCAATTTGTAAAAAGTGCAGTATCTGTTGAAGCACATGTTGTCTATTAGTCCCATAAGCGGCAGTGTTAAATATGATCATTTGGCTAAGGCCGCACCTGCCAAATTTCTCCACTGTAAAGTTATTATTTTTATTCTTTGTAATTAATAAGTATCTTTGGGAGAGATGCTTTGAGATGATGCAATATCCTGTTACTCATCAAAATCTAGCCCGAAGTTTTGGATTCCTTGATGATTCTTGTATAAGTTATTATGATTTATATGGTGATTGTCTAATTCATTCTTTCCCACTACATTTATCAGATGGCTTTCTACCAATAGAAGCTTCTTCTTTATCTCTATTAAGTAATTATCTAATCAATTAATTATTATCTGTATGAACTCATGGATTCTAATTTTATTCTATAACAGGAAGTATATTATCATCATTCCTACTTCTGTTCCTCCACCTTCCTCTGATTTGTGCTTTTAACCTGTCCTCAGTATTAAGTTTTCCTTACTTTGTGCCAAAACAAGGTGTTCCAGGTTCACCTTGTACTTTTCCTGACCAACTCTGGATTAAGGCATTGGTCCAAGAATTCCTGACCCTTTACGTGGATGTTGTTGTTGTTAGGTGCTGTCGAGTTGGCTTCAACTCATAACTACCCTACACGCAACAAAACAAAACCCTGCCCAGTCCTATGCCATCCCCACAATTGTTGCTATGCTTGAACCCACTGTTGTAGCCACTGTGTCAATCCATCTCATTGAGGGTCTTTCTCTTTTTCTCTGACCCTCCACTTTACCAAGCATGATATCCTTCTCCAGGGACTGAGCCCTCCTGATAACATGTCCAAAGTATGTGAGACGTAGTCTTGCCATCCTTGCTTCTAAGAAGCATTCAGGTTGTACCTCTTCCAGTCCACGGTGTATTCAATATTCTTCGCGAACACCACAATTCAAAAGCATCAATTCTTTTTCCGTCTTCTTATTCATTGTCCACCATACGTATGCATATGAGGCAATTGAAAACACCACGGCTTGGATCAGGCACATCTTAGTTCTCAAGGTGACATCCTTGCTTTTCAGCACTTTAAAGAGATATCTTGCAGCCAATTTGCCCAATGCAATGCATCTTTTGATTTGTTGATTGCTGCAGCCATGGGTGTTGATGGTAGATCCAAGTAAAATGAAATCCTTGACAACCTTAATCTCGTCTCCATTTACCATGATGTTCTTATTGGACCAGTTATGAGATTTTTGTTTTATGTTGAGTCGTAATCCACACTGAAGGCTGTGGTCTTTGATCTTCATCAGTAAGTGCTTCAAGTCCTCTTCACTTTCAGCAACCAAGGTTGTGTCATCTGCATAACGTAGGTTGTTAATGAGTCTTCCTCCAATCCTGATGCCCCATTCTTTTAATATAACCCTGCTTCTCAGATTATTTGCTCAGCATACAGATTGAATAGGTATGGTGAAAGAATACAACCCTGATACACACGTTTTCTGACTTTAAACCATGCAGTATCCCCTTGTTCTGTTTGAATGATTGCCTCTTGATCCACGTACAGATTCCTTATGAGCATAATTAAGTGTTCCTGAATTCCCATTCTCTGCAGTGTTATCCATAATTTGTTATGATCCACATGGTCGAATGCCATAGCATACTCAATAAAAGACAGGTAAACATCTTTCTGGTATTCTGTGCTTTCAGCCAGGATCCATCTGACATCAACAATGATATCCCTCGTTCCACGTCCTCTTCTAAACCTGGCTTGAATTTCTGGCAGTTCCCCGTTGATATAATGCAGCAGCCATTTTTGAATGATCTTCAGCAAGATTTTGCTTGCATGTGATATTAATGATATTGTTAGATAATTTCCACATTCAGTTGTATCACCTTTCTTGGAAATAGGCATAAATATGGATCTCTTCCAATTGGTTGGCCAGGTAGCTCTTTCCCAAATTTCTTGGCATAAACAAGTGAACACTTCCAGTGCTGCATCCCTCTATTGAAACATCTCAATTGGTATTCCATCAATTTCTGGAGCTTTCAGTGCAGCTTAGACTTCTTCCTTCAGCACCATCAGTTCCTGATCATATGGTACCTCCTGAAATGGTTGAACACCTACAGATTCTTTTGGGCATAGTGACTCTGTGTATTCCTTCCACCTTCTTTTGATGCTTCCTGCATTGTTTAATATTTTCCCTATAGAATCCTTCAGTATTGCAACTCGAGGATTGATTTTTTTTTTTTTTTTTTTCAGTTCTTTCAGCTTGAGAAATGCTGAGCATGTTCTTCCCTTTTGGTTTTCTATCTACAGCTCTTTGCACATGTCATCATAATACTTTGCCTTCTCGAGCTGCCCTTTGAAATCTTCTTTTCAGCTCTTTTACTTCATCATTTTTTCCTTTTGCTTTAGCTACTGGACATTCAAGATGAAGTTTCAGATTCTCTTCTGACATCCATTTAGGACTTTTCTTTTTCTCCTGTCTTTTTAATGACCTCTTGCTTTCTTCATGTATGATGTCCTTGATGTCATTCCACAACTCGTCTGGCCTTTGGTCATTAGTGTTCAATGAGTCAAATCTATTCTTGAGATGGTCATGAAATTCAGGTGGGATATACTCAAGATCGTACTTTGGTTCTCGTGGGCTTGTCCTAATTTTCTTCAGTTTCTACTTGAACTAGCATATGAATAATTGATGGTTTGATTTGCAGTTGGCCCCTAGCCTTGTTCTGACGATATTGAGCTTTTCCATCATCTCTTTCTACAGATGTGGTCAACCTGATTCCTGTGTATTTCATCTGGTGAGGTCCACATGTATAGTCACCGTTTATGTTGCTGAAAAAGGTATTTGCAACAACGAAGTCATTGGTCTTGCAAAATTCAATCATGCGATCGCTGGTGTCATTTCTACCACCCAGACCATATTTTCCAACCAATGTTCCTTTTTCTTTGTTTCCAACTTTTACATTCCAATCATCAGTAATTTTCAGTGCATCCTGATTGTATGTTCAATCAATTTCAGACTGCAGAAATTGGTATAAGTCTTCTATTTCTTCATCTTTAGCCTAAGTGGTTGGTGTATAAATTTGAATAATAGTCATATTAACTGGTCTTCCTTGTAGCATATGGATAGTATCCTATCACTGCCAGTGTTGCACTTTAGGATAGATCTTGAAATGTTCTGTTTGACCATGAATGCAATGCCATTCCTCTTCAAGTTGTCATTCCTGGCACAGCAGACAATATGATTGTCCAAATCAAAATGATCAATACCAGTACAATTCAGCTCACTAATGCCTAGGATATTGATGTTTATGCATTCCATTTCATTTTTGATGATTTCCAATTTTTCTAGATTTGTATTTCATACATTGAAGATTCTGATTATTAATGGATGTTTGCAGCTGTTTCTTCTCATTTGGAGTTGCGTCACATCAGCAAAGGAAGGTCCTGAAAGCTTGACTCCATCCATGTCATTAAGGTCAACTCTTCTTTGAGCAGGCAGCTCTTCCCCAGTCACATTTTGAGTGCCTTCCAACCTGAGGGGCTCATCTTCTGGGACTATATCAGATGATGTTCTGCTGCTATTCTTAAGGTTTTCATTGGCTAATTCTTTTCAACTGTAGACTGTCGGGTCCTTCTTCCTAGTCTGTCTTAGTCTGGAAGCTCAGCTGAAACCTGTCCACCATGGGTGATCCTGCTGGTATTTGAATACTGGTGACATAGTTTCCAGCATCACAGCAATCCACAAGCCCTCACAATAAGATAAAGTGACAGACATATAGGAGAATAGTATGTAGAAACCAATATATTTGGACACTAGGTGTGTTCATTGCTACTAGATGTCGTTGCTTCTACATCCTCTCAGGAAACACAGCATATACATATATACATATTTACACAAGTATATCTAATTTCAGTTCAATATTGCTGCATTCCTTCTATCCTTACTAATTTCCATATTTGCAATTCTCTTCAACAGTAGAAATCTGGCTCCTACTATACACAATAAACTTACTTATTTGCTCAACCGCAGAATATGTAAATAGTTATTTCAGAATTGCAAACCCATGCCTCCAGAAAGTGAGACAGAGATCTTTTAATTAGACTTCAATATTTGTTCATAGCACTTTCTGAATTTAGCCTGAGGGCAGATAAGTCTTCATAGTTACTTCAGTTATTTTTGTTTTTTCTCAATGTTGTTGTGTTGTTTATTTGAAACACAGTTCTATTCATATGTTCATGTTCCTTTCCTGGTTGACACAATCTGTTTAAGAACTAATTTTCTGTTCTAAGAAACAAAGTAAGCCCAATGCTAAGTGATAATGTGAAATTATTACTGTCTTTTTTAAAAATAAAGCTGAAAGTGAAATTTCTGCTTAGCTTTTCAGCCTTCCAGTTGCTTTCCACAGTGTTGCTTGGGATCTCAAGCTTCCCATGAGTTCATATTTTAAGGGACAGTCAAGAATTTGAGGGGCATTTATATGCTGATTTTAGGCCTCTGCTCCCTGAACTACCTTCTTTTCTGAGTTTCCCCCTCAATTAGCAGCCCTCTGGTAGCCCCAAATTTCCCCCCCTGATGCCTCGATCTAAAAAGACTCAAGTTTTTTGTTTAAGTTTAGCTGCCTCACTCTATGAGGACTGACAAGTGCCTTCTGGGCCAGTGTTTTTCCCTTTTTTCCAAGGTCAGGTCAAGTTCAGTTCCTGCTAGTGTTTAGTCTCCAATACCTTCAAGAAGTTGTGTTTTCAAAATATTTTGTCCAGAGTTTACAATTCTTATCATAGGGAGGGTTACCTAATATAACCTATTCTTCTATTACCAGAAACTGGACAGATTTTTTACTTTAAAGATATTCTACAATTGTCTTCTTTGAATTCTATTTTGGCTAATCAGCAATAAACTTCAGTCTAAATATCATGTTTATAGGTAAGTTCTGATTGCTTTTTAATTGCTCTCATTTTCATTGGTTTTCTTCAATTTCCCCAGAATGTGTCTAGCTTTGAGCTGTGTCTGTGCATGTGTGCGTGATAGTTATGAATTGTTATATTACTTCAATCTCAGGACTCATTCCTTACTTAATTCTGTAATGTTCTTAGCTATTTCTTTGAATATAATCTAAGTGTTCTCTATTACCTCTTTTTGGAATCAAATTACTACAGTTACCTCATAACAGGTTTTCAAGTTTCTACCTTGCCTTTCATCAATGGTTCATTCCCAACATACCAGCTAGAATGATCCTTTAGCCTCTGAATCAAGTCTCAGATCTCATTTCTTTGCTCCTCAAATCCCAAAATCACTTCCAGAAATGATTCAAATTCTTTATAATGCTTACAATTCCTTACATAACCCAGTATCAGTTACCTCTCTCATCCCATCTCCTACTCTTGTTTCCTACAATATCTCTAATCCTGTCTCCTTACCCTTTGACTATGCCATGCTTGCTCCCAACATAGGGCATTTTCCTTTTCTTTCATAGATATCCATTTTACTAACTCTCTCAACCATTTCAATACATATTTCAAATTTCCTCTTTTCAGTGAGACCTTTCCTGACCACCCTAATTAATACCATAAACTGCTCCCACTCTCACACCTGGTTAGAAGGTAAATTTCATAAGGACAGGAATCTTTGTTTCTTGGCAGAATACCTTTAAGTGCCTCGAAGAGCGACTGGCACGTAGGAGACAATAAATATTATTGAGTGAAAGAATTTGTGCTAGATTTCAGCAGTGTATTTACTACATCTCTTTATTACTCTTGAATAGGTTTCATATTTATCTGTGTTGGATTCTGGGTGATTTCTGCACAACTACTTACCAATGGACTACTTCTTTCTTCCCCTACATCTGGCCTGCTACTCAGATCATTCATTAAGCTTTCTAAAATATTTAGTACCAACTTTTATGTAAGGTTTCCATTTTTTTCTCTCCATGTTTTACTTTTTGTTTTCAACTTTTGGTTTTTAAGTCTTGTTATTTTTTATTTTTTGTGCGTATGCATACAAAATATGCCTATTTCACTTTATCATTCAAATTGTTTTATTATATTTAATCTTGATGAGAGAAATCTCTCTCTTTCCTCTTCTCCCCATTTTCTCCCCCTTCCACCCCACATACTGTCTCTTCTTAATGGTAGCATACTTCATTATGTGGTGTGTAATTTTTTAATGTGAGCTCATCTTCAGAGGGGTTGTTTTCTATAGATGTCTTATGGGTTCTATGTTGTTGGGACATTCTTATCATTCTTATATGAAAGTGTTTATTTGCTACTGCCAGGATTCTGTGTATGTCTCCCATTACCAAATTGGTTTTAAATTAATTCATCTGCCTGTAATAATTGCAGCATGTCTCTGAGCTTTAAACAAGCATGCAAGTTTTAATTTGGCCTTTCATGAACCTCAATTCTCTCTCACTTTTAAAATACTAGGGCCACAACTACAGAAAGAGATCATTACTGATCTAAAATACGAATTTTACTGCTCCTACATTTTTTGTGTACTTTTTTTTTATGAAATTAAATGTAAAGAGGATCATAGCAAATTTTATCTGCTTTTTACATTCATATATTTAAAAAAAAATGCAGGCTTCAATATGGATGCAATTTTGATTCATACAACTAAAACAAATTGCCCCCAAGTATAGAGACATAGTTTATGGATAACTGATTTCAAGTAACTGCATATCATAGGAAAATCAAAATCTTTCTTTTAAATACAAAGATATGGGCTACCATCCCCAGTAAAAAATTTGTTTCATAGGAAAGTTTAAGCCTAGTTTAAATATTCTCTTGCTCCAGGTGAATAATCAAATATTATACCTAAGTAATAAATTATGCTTGAAGAATTAGTCCTATACTACCCATGTAAACACACCTTTCATTTAATACAGCAAACCCAGAGTAGATTTAAAGTGGACAGTGTTGATTGGCTTAGACATGTTTCGATGCGTGATGTCTTGCACATAATAAAGATCGACATCTAAGGTAAACCAAAAACCCAAACCCGTTGCCGTCAAGTCAATCCTGACTCATAGCAACCCTACAGGACAGAGTAGAACTGCCCCATAGGATTTCCAAGGAGCAGCTTGTGGATTTGGACTGCCGATCTTTTGGTTAGCAGTTGATCTCTCAACGACTTCTCCATCAGGGCTCCGACATCTAGGCTAGTGGTGATGAAATGGTGTTCTATCTACTGCACACCCATGGGTTTCCATAGAGTAACATCAACTTGAAAATCTCTACATAGACATTTTAATTTATTTTTAGGTATTTTACTCTTTTTAGGTGAAAGTTTACACAGGAAATCAAGTTCTCATTTAATAATTTATATACATATTGTTAAGTGACATTGGTTACCTTCTTCACACTATATCAGCATTCTTGTTATTTCCATTTTAGCTGTTCTGGTTGCATTAATCTAGCTTCCTTGAGCCACCTTGCCTTTTCATTTTTGATCTAGGGAAAATGTTTACCATTTCGTTTCAGCTAGAGGAATATTTTGAGGAGCAAAGTACTCATGGGTGATATTATTTATGTTATGGGCCAACCTGGCATTTAGCTGAAAGGTGACCTCTGGTAGTGGTTTGAGTTTCAAATTCAAAGAACATCTCAGGGACATAGTCTCAAGGGTTCATCTAGTCTCTACCAGTCCATTAAGCCTGGCCTTTTTTTTTTTTTTTTTTTAAAAGAATTTGCATTTTATTTTACATTTTTCTTTCATTCTGTTTGGGACCATCTATTGAGTCTTTTGTTGGAATGGTCGATAATGGTAGCTGGGCATCATCTAGTTCTTCCAGTCTCAAAGTAGGTGATGTTGTTCATGTAGACTATTGGTTCTGTAGACTAGTTCCTTCTTTCAGTCTTTGGTTTCCTTCTTTTTCTTTAGTTCCAGACACATAGAGACCAGTTGTCATAGCTTAGATGGCTGCCCACAAGCTTTTAAGATCCCTGGCATTACTCATTAAACTAGGATGTAGAACATTGCTTAGACATTTTAATTTGTCAGCTATGCAAAATGGCTACTTTTCAATTCCATATCAATTAAAAGTCATCTTGGCCAAATCAGTATATGTATTTACATATGTCATACATAGTAAAATTTCTCTAGATATATACACACACACATATTCACAGTCAAATCACTTAATCATATGTATATCAGTGGGTTTGAGTTTGGGTTATATATATATTTATACATGGGATAATTGAATTATAGGAAGGAGAAACAAATGCGGCCTTCTTAAAACCCATTACAGTTGACTCAATTCTGACTTATACCAACCCTATAGGACAGAGCAGAACTGCTCCATAGGGTTTCCAAGTCTTTAATATTTACATGAGCAGACTGCCACATCTTTCTCCCAGAGTGACTGGTAGGTTTGAACCACCAATCTTTTGGTTAGCAGCCGGGAACTTAACCACTGTACCACCAGGACTCCTTTTGCCTTCTTACCCACCTTCAAACAGATTCTTAGAAAGTGAACACTCTGGGAAAATGAGAAGTTGGAATGTGTCTTTGTTCCCTATGGAACACTGGTATGAGATTTCTGTCCACACCACTGGGTAAGAGCTGAGAAGCAAGAGCCAGAGAGCATGGGGGCAAGACCAGAAAGTTGTAGATGCTGGAAGGAGCTTGGATTACAGAGGTAATATGGAGTTGTGAAAAAAGGTTGACATTGTCCTTATTGAAAATCACTGATCTTCCTGGTTCCCAAGAGGCTAAGAAAGAAGTAAATGGGTATGTTGACTTTTCCCTGTAAGTGGAAGATAATAGGAGCCAAAGAGTAGTGGAAGAAATAGGATATGTTGCTTTTATGTAATGATACAGGGATGTGTCCTTCATTTATGAGGGCAATAAAAAAGAAAGTAAATAATGTAACAGTAGAATAAGGAACTTCAAATAATTAAGGCGAGAGCTGAACAATTAGAAACCATTAGTAATTTTTTAAAAAGTTAAAACTTTCAGATTTATAGTAAAATGGTAGACATAAGCATAACGTTTGTCATTACGCCACATATAGATGGTTTGGATTTTCAAAAAAGAAAGAAAAGTTTAGATTGCTTTATAAAACAGAATATGGTTCTGTGCTATTACAAAAAGAAAAACGTTTAAAACAGGTAGTAACAATGTTGAAAATGCAGGGATAAGATGAAATGCAAAACAAAAAAAAAGACCAAAAAAACCCACAAAATTAGAAGTGACTTTTATATCAGATAAGCTCAATTTAAAGGTGAATTATGTAAACCACTAAACAAGATTTAATTGTAGATGTGAACCAACCAAGATAGCAGAAAGATATGTTAAACAAATCTATTGAAAAGGTAAAAACACAAATATAGAAGATACTAATAACCTCCTTTCAGAAGACAATAAAAAAGAATGAAGAGGAATAGAGTACTGCCGTAACATAATAAAAAATAAATATAAATTAGTGTGTATACAATCAAAAAATGTATATTTGTTACATTCCTCAATTAAACCCCCCCACCAAAAACCCAAACTCTTTGATGTCGAGTTGATTCCGACTCATAGAGACCCTATGGGACAAAGTAGAACTGCCCCATAGGTTTTCCTAGAAGCAGCTGGTAGATTGAAGCTGCCCATCTTTCGGTTAGCAGCCCTATCCTTTAACCACATCGTCACCAGGGCTCCATTCCTGAATTAGAGAGTATGAATTTTTAATACATCCATGAAAAAAACAAAGTTTGTTCTTTAGGTGGAATTTGAGTCAGGTGTATTCTTGGATCACAATCAAACATAACTTATTAAAAAATAATATGAACTAATTCTAAGTTTGGAAACAATTTTAAGGTAAAATTTGGATCTAAATAGAAACAAAAGTGAAATTAAAATATATTTAGAAAGTAAGATAAGAGAGAAAGAGGGAGGGAGAGAGTAAATTCTTAACAAAACTAATGGGACATAATGCTATTGTCGTTAGGTGCCCTCTAGTTGGTTCTGCCTCACAGCCACCCTATGTACCACAGAACCCAACACTGCCTGGTCCTACTCCACGCCCACAATCGTTGTTATGCTTGAGCCCATTGCTGCAGCCACTGTGTCAACCCACCTCATTGAAGGTCTTCCTCTTTTCCGCTGACCCTCTACTTTACCAAGCATGATGTCTTTCTCCAGGGACTGTTCCCTCCTGACAACATGTCCAAAGTATATAAGACTCAGTCTCTCCATCCTTGCTTCTAATGAGCATTCTGGTTTTACTACTTCCAAGACAGATTTGTTCTTTCTTTTGGCAGACCATAGTATATTCAATATTCTTCACCAACACCACAATTCAAAGGCATCAATTCTTCTTCAGTCTTCCTTATTCATTACCCAGCTTTCACATGCATATGACATGATTGAAAATACCATGGCTTGGGTCAGGCACACCTTAGTCTTCAAGGTGGTATCTTTGCTTTTCAACACTTTAAAGCAGTCTTTCGCTGCAGATTTGCCCAATGGAATACGTCCTTCGATTCCTTGACTGCTGCTTCCATGGGTGTTGATTGTAGATCCAAATAAAATGAAACCCTTGACAATTTCAATCTTTTCTCCATTTATCATGATGTTGCTTATTGGTCCGGTTGTGAGGATTTTTGTTTTCTTTGCATTTAGGTATAATCTATATTGAAGGCTGTTATCTTTGATCTTCATCAGTAAGTGCTTTAAGTCCTCTTCACTTTCAGCTAGCAAGGTTGTGTCATCTGCTTAACACAGGTTGTTAATGAGTCTTCCTCCAATCCTGATGCCCCGCTCTTCTACATATAGTCCAGCTTCTCAGATTATTTGCTCAGCATACAGATTGAATAAGTATGGTGAAAGATACAACCTTGATACACAGCTTTCCTGACTTTAAACCATTCAGTATCCCCTTGTTCTGTCTGAACAACTGTCTCTTGATCTAAGTACAGGTTCTGCATGAGCATAATTAAGTGTTCTGGAATTCCCATTCTTCCCAATGTTACCTATAATTTGTTATGATCCACACAGTCGAATGCTTTTGCATAGTCAATAAAACACAGGTAAACATCCTTCCGATAATCTCTGCTTTCAGCCAGAGTACATCTGACATCAGCAATGATATCCCTGGTTCCATGTCTGATTCTTAATTCAACCTGAATTTCTGGCAGTTCCCTGTCTATATACTGTGGCAGCCGCTTTTGAATGATCTTCAGCAAAATTTTGCTTGCCTGTGATATTAATGATATTGTTCGATAATTTCCACATTCAGTTGGATCACCTTTCTTGCAATAGGCATAAACGTGGATCTCTTCTAGTCGGTATGCCAGGTAGCTATCTTCCAAATTTCTTGGTGTAGAAAAGTGAGCACTTCCAGGGCTGCATCTATTTGTTGAAACATTGCAATTGATGTTCCATCCATTCCTGGAGCCTCGTTTTTCGCCAATGCCTTCAGTGCAGCTTGGACTTCTTCTTCTTTCAGTACTGTCGATTCCTGATCATATGCTAGCTCTTGAAATGGTTGAACATTGAACAATTGTTTTGATGTAGTGACTCTATGTATTCCTTCCATCTTCTTTTGATGCTTTCTGTGTCATTTTCCCCATAGGATCCTTCAATATTGCAACTGGAGGCTTAATTTTTTTCTTCAGTTCTTTCAACTTGAGAAATGCCGAGCATGTTCTTACCTCTTGGTTTTCTATTTCCAGGTCTTTGCACATGTCATTATAATACTTTATCTTCTTGAACAGCCTTTGAAATCTTCTGTTCAGGTCTCTTACTTCATCATTTCTGCCTTTTGCTTTAGCTGCTTGACGTTCAAGAGCGAGTTTCAGAGTGTCTTCTGACATCCATTTTGGTCTTTTCTTTCTTTCATGTCTTTTTAATGACCTCTTGCTGTCTTCATGTATTATGTCCTTGATGTCATTCCACAACTCATCTAATGTTTGGTCATTAGTGTTCAATGGATCAAATCTATTCTTGAGATGGTCTCTAAATTCAGGTAGGATATACCCAACTTCATACTTTTGGCTCTCATGGACTTGTTCTAATTTTCTTCAGTTTCAACTTAAATGTGCATGAGCAATTAATGGTCTGTTCCACAGTCAGCCCCTGGCCTTGTCCTGACTGATGATATTGAGATTTTCCATTGTTTCTTTCCACAGATGTAGTCGATTTGATTCCTGTGTATTCCATCTGGCGAGTTCCATGTGTATAGTTGCCGTTTATGTTGATGAAAAAAAGTATTTGCAATGAAGAAGTCATTGGTCTTGCAAAATTCAATCATGCAATCTCTGGCATTGTTTCTATCACCAAGGCCATATTTTCCAGCTACTAATCCTTCTTCTGTTTCCAACTTTTGAGTTCCAATCACCAGTAACTATAAGTGTATCCTGATTGCATGTTTGATCAATTTCAGACTGCAGGAGCTGGTAAAAATCTTCAATTTCTTTATCTTTGGCCTAAATGGAACATAGAAAGGCTGTAGTCCTTATTTAACTACAGAATTAAATGGTTTAATTATCTTATCCTATATAATTAATTGATTGATTGAATACATATTATATATAAACATGGTTCAAATTTAGAGAAGCCTAGGGGGAAGCTGAAAATTCTACCCGTATCTCTGTCCCCCAATTACTCCCATTCTCATGAACAAACAAAAAATAAATTTTATATGACCTTGCATATGCAACAAATACATATGACTATTATTTTTCCCATCTCTTTTTATATCAGTTGTTGCATATTTTGTATATAACCTGATTAGCAATGTTATCTTAAACATAATTTTATATTAGTAGAGAAATTGCTTTTTATTTCTCTTGTATGACTGCATAGTATTTTATTGTGTAAAGTATGGATTTATTAAAATTTAGCTACAACATTTAGGTTGTTTTTAGCACCCCGTTGTCTGTCTTCAAGATGAAGTCATAAACTTTGGAAACTCTCTACATAGCAGTTGCTTTTTCAAAATTTGAATTTCCCTTCAAAATCTTCTGCATTTTTTAATTCTCCCAAGACTTTATATAGATTTGTTTTGAAGTTTTCAAGAATTTGTAGATGTTATCTTTGGGAGGGTTGTTCTGACAGAGGTTTACTCCATCATGCTAGAAACAGAACTCTGGGACCTGGGTCTCTAAAACTATTTTTTCTTTTTTTAGAGAACATAGCAATTTTTCCACATGAATTTTACAGAAAGTATTTTTTAAAAACTAATCTTATCACTTAACACCTAAAGTTATTGATTTTTTTCATATCTACTGTTGGCTTATCTGTGTATTGATTTTTTTTCCAGTGGCAATAAGAAATAGTAAAGCAGTGTAATCCGAAAAGATGATGAGTTTACTATGGAGGTTTCTTTAGTGTAAACCAAGCAATTGCCATCAGGTCTATTCTGACTCATGGCGACCCCATGTGTGTCAGAGTAGAACTATGCTCACAGAGTTTTCAGTGGCTGATTTATAGGCAGTAGATCTCCAGGCCTTTCTTCAGAGGTGCCTCTGGACAGACTGAAACCACCAATTTCTTGGTTAGCAGTCAAATGCATTAACCATTTACATCACCTAAGAACTTCCTATATTTCTTTGAAAAAATTTACCAGAATTCTCATTTTTACTACAGTAGCTGAATAGTAAGTTTTAAAATGAAGCTGTCACAAACATATGACAATTTAGCTACTCTATTCATTTGCATTAATGCAAACCTCATATGGAGCTGAACTGAATATATATATTCACATAAATATATATAAAAAACCATATAAAATATCTAGTAAAGCAATATGTAAAGTGTTATAAGAAAGGGAGCTCTTGATGTATAAATGTATTCTCTTATTTTCAGACCTCTGCAATACCATTTGAAGATGTTTGCACAGGTAACTGGCTGGAAAATACTTCATATAATTTGCAGTTGGTTTTGTATGTAGGAGCCCTGGTGGCATAGATAGTGGGTAAGCACTCGGCTGCTAACCAAAAGGTCAGTGCGGCAAAGCCTCTCTGAGAAAGAAGTGGCAATGTGTTTCCACAAAGATTACAGCCTTGAAAAGCCTATGGGGTAGTTGTTTTCTGCCCTTATAGGGTCGCTATGAGTCAAAATTGAATCAATGACAATGGGTTTGATTTTCTTGGTACACAAAAATCACTCCTCGTTTCTGTTTACAAATATACAACTCTTCTTACCACATATTCAGAAGCAACACTATAAATGCAATTATAAAGATTTATGACACTTTATGGGCCCCTGGGTGGCTCAGATGGTTGAGCACTTGACTACTCACCAAAAGGTTGGCAGTTAAAACCCACTCACAGTTGACTTGGAAGACAGGCCTGGCGATCTGCCTCCAAAAGGTCACAACCCTAAAAAAACCTATGATGCACAGTTCTATTCTGCACACATGGAATTACATGAGTCAGAAGTAACTCCACAGGAACTAAAGACAATATGTAAGTCCATATGTATTAATACAATATTATATGAGTACATTCTGTTTCAAGTGAGATTTTTCGACATAAAATTTTGCAATTATGGACCAAGAACTGATTTTAAACTTCATATAGCTAATAATTTGCAGTCATGTGGTCAAATTATTCCTTATTTCCCAACAGTGGTTTCTTTATAATTTAAGAAAAATTAATGAAGGAAAAAAAGGAATCAACTATAAGTCATAGTTGGACATAAGGGATTAAGTTGCATTAGCCTACTGAAGCTATCATAATGAAAACATTTTCAATAAGCATTGCATCTATTTTTCTATTTAATTCTGTGCTAGTGGAGGACAAAATGAGATCAAGGCAGAAGCAGGTGGTTTGAAATCACTAAGAGAGAAAATTGCTATTGTGTTCATTTTAAGTTGAGATAGGATTCTTTTTAAACTTTATTTCTTACAAACTAGAGATTGTATCGTGGGCGTGGAAATTATTTACCTTCTTATTAGGCAAGATCACAAAGACAATTTTAGGTGAAGTTTGGAGAAATGTCGTTGCTTTAAATAAGAACGTCCCAAAGCATAGGCAGATGCAAAGGACAGATGGGTGGACTAACTGAACTAAGTGCGTTAGTAGCTGCTCAGATATCGGTTGAATTTCAGCCAAAAAATATGGAAACATGGCCACTGAGTGCTAAGGGGCAAATTCCCTGAGGATTAAATATCGTGTACGTCAAAAGACAATATGTTGTTTTAAGACAGAATTTAAATGAATTGTATAATTTATAGCATTTCTCCTTAAGTGGCAGTCTTAGTTGAGCCTCAAATAAGGCTAATGTATTCAAGTTTTTTTATTTCTTTATAATTGCATAAACTCTTTACCCCTCCTTGATTTTCCTCTTCTTGCTATGTAACTAATTTCTCAGCTCACTTACAGCAGAAATTTAAAAACCTCGAAATTGGTCATTTTATTATGGTTTTTGGAAGATGAAAAAGAAAAAGAAGAAAAAGCTACAATGAGAATAAATCAGAAAGTTTGGCCACAATGTAATATTCAGCATAGGGGGAATAAAGAATATACATTTCTGCTCAAACTGATACAGTTAAGAAAGGCTTAATGGGCAGATAGACTTCACCTCCACTATAAGCATTCTTGCTAATTGGAAATGGAGTTTAAGGTGCCTGAAATAAGGTCAGGTTACGCCATCCAAACATAATGGTGGATAACACTTGAAAAAAATACCATCTGCTTTCTAACATGACAGGAATGATTTGCAGTTAATAATAGAGGGGAAAAGGCCAGTCTTTTCAGTTACCCTTGACTTCACCTAGGACAAAAAAGAAATCGTTTCTGCTGCTGTGAGCTACTCACTTTCTTCCTGGTCATTATTGCTTAGTTATATCTTAGTGATGAAATCTGTCATGACTGACTTTATTGACTTTAAAGTTGATTTATTTGTGTCCCTGATGAATAAGGACAGCATTATGCCTGCATTCTCATTGCTGACTACTTGAGAAAGTCACTGCCAGTCCGACTTAATTGTCTTTTGCTGGTTCACTTACCCTCTAATCTCAGTTTGAAAAAAAAGTATTACTCCTTTACCAAGTCAAGTGACAACGCAGAGCTGCCAGTTCTAAGGTGTTTGTTAGTTGTTGTTCTTTGATGTTGCAGGTAAAGAACTTTAAACACATTTAGACTTTTCATATATTACCACCAGAGTGCTACACTTATTTTAAACAGAAGTCTGTGTTTTAGCTTCTTGTCTATTCTTTGATGGGAAACAGAAACTGGTAAATGATAAATAATAATAATTAATAAATACATTGTTTTTATTGGTGTGGAGTTGGTGACTTTTTATTGGTGTGGAGTTGGTGACATTTTATTTGTTTAAAATGGGATTATTAGTCTGGCAATAATTTTTTTTTTTTAATTGGGTAAAGGGATGTTTTATTTCCTCCAATCACTTTTTTTTGGGGGGGGGTAGGAAGAGATACACATTTCTAAGAACAATATCATTAACATCACACACAAGTAAAATTTTGCCAAAATAATTTAAAAAACACAGAAATACATCAACAGGAAGCTGCCAGAAATTCAATCCATATTCGGAAGAAGAGGTGGGGCAAGGGATATCATTGCTGATGTCAGATGGATCTTGGCTGAAAGCAGGGAATACCAGGAAGAGGTTTACCTGTGTTTTATTGACTATGCAAAGGCATTCAAATTTGTGGATCATAACAAATGATGGATAACATTGCAAAGAATGGGAATTCCAGAACACTTAATTGAGCTCATGAGGAGCTTGTACATAGATCAAGAGACAGTTGTCCAGACAGAACAAAGGGATACTGTGGGGCTTAAATTCAAGCAAGCTGTATGTCAGGGTTGTAATCTTTCACCATACTTACTCAATCTGTATGTTTAGCAAATAATCAGAGAAGCTGGACTATATGAAGAAGAACGGGGAATTAGGATTGGAGGAAGATTCATTAACAACCTACAATATACAGATGACACAATCTTGCTTGCTGAAAATGAAGAGGACTTGAAGCACTTACTGATGAAGATCAAAGATCACAGCCTTCAGTATAGATTACACCTCAATGTAAAGAAAAAAAATCTTCACAACCAGACCAATAAGCAACATCATAATAAATGAAGAAAAAATTGAAATTGAAAAAATTGAAAATTGGATCCACAATCAATACCCATTGAAGCAGCAGTCAAGAAATCAAAAGACGTATTGTGTTGGGCAAATTTGCTGCAAGAGACCTCTTTAAAGTGTTGAAAAGCAAAGTTGTCACTTTGAGAACTAAGGTGGCCCTCAGCCAAGCTATTCAATTTTCAGTCACCTCATATGCATGAAAACTGGATAATGAATATGGAAGGCTGAAGAAGAATTAATGCCTTTGAATTACGGTGTTGGTGAAGAATATTGAATATACCATGGACTGTCAGAAGAATGAACAAATTTGTCTTGGAAGAAGCACAACCAGAATGCTCCTTAGAAGTGAGGATGGTTACTCTTTGTCTCACGTATTTTGGACATGTTACCAGGAGGGGCCAGTTCCTATAGAAGGATGTTATGCTTAGTAAAGTAGTAAGTCAGCGAAAAAGAGGAAGACTCTCAAGGAGATGAATTCACACAGTGGCTGGAACAATGGGTTCAAATATAACAAGAATTGTGAGGGAGGTGCAGGAACCAGCAGCATTTCCTTCTGTTGTATGTAGAGTCACTGTGAGTTGGAACCACCTGGATGGCACCTAAGAACAACAACAAGAACATGGTTAAAGTAAATGATTTCCAAACTAGCTAGCTTTTAAAATGTTGGTAGTTTTCATAGCACATTTGACAATAACACTGATGTTATATGAGGAAGCCATTTTTTTAGATTTAAAGTCCTATGTCTTTCCACAACATTCTTACCTTTGGCATCCTTATGATATTCACACTTGAGTCATTTTTACATGAGATTATGCATCATTCCATTCAAGATATTTTATGATGGACTGATCAGAATTATCGGCTAATCCACATAAAGAGGAAAATAAGAAATTAATGTTAAGTCTCAAGATGATTTCTAAAAATGAAGAAAAAGTATTTAAAAAATAGAAATAAGTCGTGGCAACTTTTTTAACCCTATAGGCAAGATACAACTTTTCTGGGCATAGTTCTTCATCTGTAAAATGATGGCTTTAAACCCGATCAATGTTTTCTAAGCAGAAGATTTGAATCTCTCCAGGATGCTCAAAGATGTTCCTAGGTTCCAAAACACTAATGACATCTGTTTTCATTTCAATCACTAAAAATCAATAAATAAAACAATTGAAATTTTCTTCTCTTTCTAATTGAAAGAGCTTTGAGACCCTTTAAGTGCATGAGTGAGTATCTAGTGCACATAGTGAAACAGACGATGGTACACAGGGCTCAGCCACCTAATTACATTATCTCACAGCTTAATATCACTGGCTTCCCAGGAATTTTTGACCTTATACAATTATAATTTTTTATGGCAGATATTGCTCAGATATCATCTGCTCAGAGAGACTATTCTGACTGCCATATGGAAGAACAACTCATACCGCTCTCCATCCCCTTACCCTATCTTTTTTTCTTCTAGAATTTATTATTACTTGTCCTTTATATATATACTTTTACATCGTGTTCCACAACATAATGTAAACTTCATGAGAGTAGGGACATTGACATTTCTATAATCCCTAGAGGGTACAAATGGTTAATTTGCTTGCCTACTAACTGAAATGTTAGACATTCAAGTCCACCGCAAGGTGCCGCCAAAGAAAGTCATCATGATCTACTTCCAAATGACTACCTACTGAGAACCCTAGGGAGCCTGTTTCTATTCTGATACCCAAGGAGTAAACTCGAGTCAGAATTGACTCCATGGCAACTGGTACTGCCGTATTTAAGACTGTGCCTGACATAAAGTGGAGGCTTAATAAATATTTGTTAGATTAAGAAATAAATAAGCATGTAGCATGAAATGACAATTCTGAAAAATTTATATTAACCCAATATTTTTCTTATATGAAGGTAATCTTCTCTTCCTGACTTATCAGTTTGGCAACCCTATAGGAAAGAGTAGAACTGCCCCATAGGGTTTCCAAGGAGCACCTGGTGGATTTGAACTGCTGACCTTTTGGTTAGAAGCTGTAGCATTTAACCACTACACCACCAGGGTTTCCAGTTTGGCTCTAGATCTTCAAAAATCATTGTTAATTAAAGAACATGTAAAGTTGGTTACATTCAATTTGACTTCTTACTTATTGGGAATAAAAACCATGAAGACTGTTATGTTTTGGGAAGTGATTACAACCAGAACATTCTCATTTACGGTAACATATAGGAGAATAATGATCAATTACATTTTATTGCAAAAATAAAACAGTTTATGTCCAAATGAGAGGGCACCATCATCACTAAGAATTTTAATGATGACTCTCCTCTGCTGTCCAGGAATGATGGCAAGAAAGGTGATCGCAGAACTGGATTCATTAACATCCGTGAGGATTTTGGGGTCAATAAGTAATAGAGGTCAGGTGATGGCACTTATCGATCAAAAGCCAGAAGGCTATATTATTTTAATGAATGGCAAGGTTTGAGAGACGACCAAGGGAGTTTGATCCACAGTGTTGTAGAGATGATTAATAACTCTTGGTGTTCCTGGAGGCAAAATAGTTGGACAGCCAACAAGGGTGATGCTTGACATCTATAACTAAAAGACAAAAGAATAATGAAGGAGCAGAAGGGTGAGGCTGGTAATTCCAATAAAAAATCATGATTTCTTACTCATTCCCCAGATCTGAGCCAACTTACAGATATGGAACCCACTGACTGAAGAAGTGGTTTGTTCCCTGGAAGAGAGGACTCTGCAAGACTATGGCAAGTATGTACCATGATTATTCTGCTAGTCAACCCCAAAAAGGATCTATGGCTATTTACTTGGATAATTATGCACTGAGGAAAGGAGGATACAAAAATATTTTGAGGGCTTTTGAATATAAGGTCTGGGTTAGCATTCATACTTAGAGACCCAAAGTATAATCATGGTTCCCCTGTTTGAACTGGAGCATATGGAGGCCAATAATAAATATAGTCCTGGCTGAAGTCTGGCTTACAGTGGACCTACTGAGTTCACGAACCCATCCTGGGGTCATTTTCCCAGTCCCCAAGTATGCAGTATTTAGAATCAATATACATGGCAGTTGGAGCAACTCTCATGTTGGGTTTCTGTTTTGTGGAGTAAGAGCTATTATAGTGAGGAAGGTCAAATAGAAACCAGATACTCCCCTTTCCCTCCATTTTCCAAGTAAAAAAAAAAATAGTAAATTGGTGAATATGGTAAATATAATAAATCAAAGCAATAAATATCCTGGTGCTGATGAAAAAAAAAAAAGATGGGGAGTGCTTAATGTTATCATTAAAAACTGAAAAGATGCAGGGTAGTGATCCTTATCATGTCTCTATTTAATTTGCCAGACATGGCCCTGTATAAGAAGGATGGACTCTGGAAAATGACTGTATATTACCAAGAGTTCAACCAAGTCGTAGGTTTAATCACAGCTCCTGTGCAGAACATGGTATCATTAGTGGAGCTGATGAAAAAGGCTTCGAGTACATGGTAGGTAACCATTTACTTGGCAAATGCTTTTTTTTCCACTCCAGTTTAGAAAAGAGAATCAGAAACCATTTGTATTCATGTGGAACTGACAAATATATCCATTTACTTTTAACTCGAGGCTATGTTACTCTTCTTCCCTCTGTCATAACATAGTTCAAAGAAGTCTGGAACTCCTGGACGTCTGTAATACATCATCATACAGGTCCATTGCATTGACAGCATCATGACGATTGCACAGGATAAGCAAGAGGTGAGTAGTACACCCAGGTCTTGGTAAGATTTATATGTGTGTCAGAAGGTGGGAGAAAAACTACATGAATCCTCAGAAACTGACTATTCAATGAAATATTAAAGTTTCCAGTGGTCAAGGGACTGCTGGGATATCCCCCACCTTTCATCCTTGTGTCTAGGGACCAAAAGGCTAGAAGAGGAGTTACCATCATGACAGAGGTAATAAAAGAAGAGGAGTTACCATCATGACAGAGGTAGTAGACCCTGATTATCAGGAAGGGGTAGGGCTGCTTTTATACAATGGGGGCAGGGAGGGATATGTATGGAACCTTGGTGATTCAAGTGAGTGTCTCCTGGTATTTCCTCGTCCCATTGTAAATGTGAATGAGCACGTGCAGCAACCACTGACTGAGAAAGGTTTGATCACGAAGGGTTCAAAGTCATCCGGAGTAAAAGTCTGGGTCACTCCATGAGTTAAGTCACCACGACTTACAGAGATGATAACCGAGGGTAAAGGGAATTGCAATGGATAGTGGAAGACAAAAAGGATAAAGACTGGTTGTTGCTCGGAAATCAACAACAATAATGAGAACTACAGTTTATCTCACTAACCTCTCTCTTCCAGATTTTCCCTAAGGAAGAACGACTCAGTGCTTCTTCTTGAAACTGTCTGAAGAAGTAGATATGCCTGGTGCCAGGTGTGCAAAGTGGAGGTCATGAGCATGCACTGGCAGATCTCCAAATACAGGGAGCCCCCCTGCTGTGCTCTTAAATCTATAATCTTGTTTGTACCAAGGCCTCCCTGCTCCTGGACAGCTCCCAGCCAATGACTAAAAGCAGCAGGCATCTCCCTGGGGGAACAGGACTCTCCTGACAGGCAACTTTGACCTAAGAACCACTTTGTACTTTTTTTACGCTTGTTTTAGTCATCTAGTGCTGCCATAACAGAAATACCATAAGTGGATGGCTTTAACAAAGAAAAATTTATTTTCTCACAGTTTAGTAGGTTACAAGTCCAAATTTAGGGCATCAGCTCTGGGGGAAGTCTTTCTCTCTCTGTTGGCTCTGGAGGAAGGTCCTTGTCCTCAATCTTCCCCTGGTTGAGGAGCTTCTCAGGCACAGGGACCCTGTGTCCAAAGGAAGTACTCTGCTCCTGGTGCTGCTTTCTTGGTGGTATGAGGTCCCCAACTCTCTGCTTGCTTCTCTTTTCTTTTATTTCTTAAGAGATAAAAGATGATGCAGCCCACACCCCAGGGAAACTCTTATTACATTGGTTCACAAAGGTGACCTGAATAAGGGTGGGTTAAAATCCCATCTTAATCCTCTTAATATAAAATGACAATCACAAAATGGAGAACAAGCACACAATACTGGGAATCATGGCCTAACCAAGTTGATACACATATTTTTGGGGGGACATAATTCAATCCATGATAGCACTCTAGAAAGCTTTTATTCAAACTTTTTTTCTTTCCCTCACTTGCAGTCAGACTTGCATGATGGTCTTATGGCTGTCTCAGCCAGTCTGGCTCCTTCTCCATTTTTCTGTCATTGATTAGCATTTCCCCTAATAAAATTCACGCAAATGTAATACTGCCTTGGCATCTACTTTTTGGTGGACCAGAACCAACAGATTTACTGTACAAAACTGATTCAAAATTCCTAATAGGATTCATAAGACTAGCAGTGATATAAAAATATTAAACAACAGTATGCTACAGGCTTAGATCAGTCAAAATGTAGGCCAACCAATCAGAACAGTCTGCCTATAAAAGAGTATTATGGTTGTACTGGTGGAGATGGTCTTAGATAAGAATACATTTTACTGTGGGATTTTAGAGTAAAAGTGGACTAGTTGATGTCTAATGTTCATTAAATTGCTATAATTTTTAAAAGCAACACTGATGTCATTTTTGCATAATATTAATAGCCTTCAAGGAATTGCTTCATTGATGTAATTCTGTTTTATTATACATTCATTTTTTTATTGTGCTTAAATATCTAATATAACAGTCAACCACACATTCCCCATATACTAAAAAAAATAAATTCTTACCACCATATGGCTTAAAAGGAAAGAGATGGAGAGAGAGAGGAGAGGGAGAGAGAGGGATAGAGAGAATATGAATGAGAAAATGAATGAGGACATGAAATTAGTTACTTAATTAACTTTAGAATTCCATTCTCTTAAATTTTTATTTAGTTCTCAGAAAAAAGATTCCTCTATTATATAAATTTTATCATCTAAATTTTGGTATAATAAAGCCATATAACTTGAGAATTAGATATTTTCAATATAGTATAATGACACTGAGTCCATGCTATGAGGCCAGACAGAACTAGATTGCAATATTGGCACTTTGATTTACTAAGTATGTAGACCATGGCAAGTTAGTTTTCCGTATACCTCAGTTTCCTATCAGTAAAATGGGAAAATAAAATTATTTTCAGATACGTTTTGAAGATTAAATGAGATATTGCATGCAAACTGCAGAGCACAGCGACACATAATATGTGTTTACAAATGCTGGCCATCATTATTATCATTACCGTTAATGAATAAGGAAGACTGAAGAAGAATTGATGCCTTCGAATGGTGTTGGCAAAGAATATTGAATATACCATGGTCTGCCAGAAGAATGAACAAGTCTGTGTTAGAAGAAGTACACCAGAGTGCTCTTTGGAAGTGAGGATGGCGAGACTTCATTTCTTGTACTTTGGACACTCAATCAGGAGGAACCAGTCCTTGGAGATGGACATCACACTTGCTAAAGTAGAAGGTTAGCTAAAAAGAGGAAGACCTTTGACGAGGTGGATTGGCACGGTGGCTGCAACAATGGGCTCAAACATAGCAACGATTGCGAGGATGGCACAGGACCAGGCAGTGCTTCATTCTGTTGTACATAGGGTCAATGTGAGTCAGAACCAACTCGACGGCACCTAACAACACCACCATATTACATCATCGAGCTAATATATAACAAAGAATATGAGTTATATTTATCAGAAATGTGATGTTGTGGATGAAGAAACAACATTCTTGGCTGTGTGTGGTACACCCATTAAGAGAGAATAGCTTCTGTTGCTTTAGACAATAGAATTGAGGTTCACACAAAACTTTTTTTTTTCCATTTAAAACAATCATTATTCAATTTGCAGATAAATGGTAATTTAAATTTTTACTCATGCTGCTTTAGACTTAAAAACGTTTCAAATGATCTAGTATAATAAGAAAAATAGAAGCTGTGGTTTCACACTGAACTTTTTCAGGTAATTCAAAAAAAGTTTGGCAAGTGTATTAGCTCATGGCAGCCAGAGCACTGGGAAATATAATCTTCTGAAGAAAATGGCTCATAGGAAATTATTTTTGCAATGCTTGTGGTTGGCAGTGCTGTCATCTATAAATAGTGTAAATGTTATTAAGCATCTAGGTTGCATGAGCTTTTAGGAAGAACATAAGTAGAAAAAAGACAAATTTGAATAAGGAATATGAATTTTGGGGGCTTGTAAAGGCTAGGTCTATCTTCTTTTGGAATGCTGCTTATTTATTTATTTATTTTTAAAAAGTTGTAACTGCTTGACAAGTGCTACCCTATGATTAAAACCCTGTTTAATCTTGAGCCAGATCCAGAAAGCATCACCCTATCCTAGATCTTCTGTTTGAACTTAAAGGAAGTTCTAAGAATGTTGCAGGTTACATGTGTCTTAGTCATCTAGTGCTGCTATAACAGAAATACCACAAGTGGATGGCTTTAACAAAGAGAAGTTTATTCTTTCACAGTCCAGTAGGCTAGAAGTCCAAATTCAGAGTGCCGGTTCCAGGGGAAGGCTTTCTGTCTCTGTTGCCTCTGGAGTAAGGTCCTTGTCCTCAGTCTTCTCTTGGTTTGGTAGCATCTCAGCACAAGAACCTGAGGTCCAAAGGACTAGCTCTGCTCTCAGCACTGCCTTCTTGGTGGTGTGAGGTCCCCCCTCTCTGCTCACTTCCCTTTCCTTTTTATCTCTTGAGAGATAAAAGGTGGTGCAGGCCATACCCCAAGGGAAACTCATTTTACATTGGATCAGGGAGGTGACCTGGTAAGGGTGTTACAATCCCACCCTAATCCACTTTAACATAAAATTACGATCACAAAATGGAGGACAACCACAGAATATTGGGAATCATGGCCTAACCAAATTGATACACACATTTTTGGGGGGACATAACTCAATCCATGACACAATGTCTATTCTACTATAGAATGGAGGTGGGCGTGTAGACTCAACAGAACTAGTTTCAGTCCATGAATAGATTGCAAAATCCAGAGTGACATTTAACTTGTTTGCTTGGGTTTTCCCACTACTGCTAACCAATCTGAATTGTTCCTATTACACTTATATTCATACCAAGATCAGACCAGAGCCTGACTTTGGTATTGCTTTCACCTTTAAGGAAAAATTTACCATTCCCACTGACATAGTTCCAAACTTAGAAAATGAAAAACTAAGTATGTTAGAGAATTAGTGTCCTAAAAGAAAACATATTAAGAAAACAAAAATCTATATTCACGTTTTCATTCTTTTATTCATGAATTCACTCAAAATATTTATTGAGTGCTTTATAGGTAAAAACCATTGTGGTAGGCATTGGTAATATTTTGTTGTCAATTTGTCCCATTTTGAGTTGCCAAACTAATAAATAGAGCACAATGTGCATGAACTGAGCAAAAGTATGCATTTGTAAAATATTTATCAAACGTCTCTTATAGTAGGTCCTTGAGGGGAAGAAAAATTGTAAATTAGGTAAAGATTTTGCTGTCAATGAACTTAAGGACAAGTGAATTACGAAGTAAAACACAAATATACTGCAATGCAAGCCATAATAAATGCAGTAAGAGAATTATTAAAAATGATGAAGATGCAGAATACATATCAAGAAGACTTTTTTGAAGATTACATATGAAAAGTGAAAATATAGCAATGGAGGGCAGTAAGTCGTGGGTTGTGAAATATTGATAGCATGGATACTCATAGCATGTATGTATATCTGAAACCTCATTTGGTTGGAGCGTAGATTGCATGGCAATACTTAGCCCTGATCATAAAGAGTTTCATCTAAACTTCACCACTAACCTGAAATAATCGCGGAAAATATAGTGATGACTCTATAAGAACAGTGTATTTTATTTTGTATTCTGTTAGGGAGATACTAAAGGATTTTGTGAAGAGTACTAACATAGCCAGATATATGCTTTAAAAAAGTATTCTGGTAGTAGTCTATTGGATGAATTGGAGAGAATAGAAATTTAAGAATCACAGAAAGGTAACTGTCAGACAAGATTCAAAACTTGAATGATGGTAGTTCCATGTTTCATGGGTTCACATGTTAACGTCTCTGGAGCAATGAAGTCTTCCCCCCGCACAAGGGATATAAAATAACAGTCATCTTATAAGTGATGGCATTTACAGTAATAGTTCACATGCCTGTCTCTGCTACAAGTTTGCTTTTCAGGGAGGAATCATGTCTTATTCATTTTTATTCCTCTTGTAATGTGGCCCAGGATTTTGTTCAGAGAAGTTCCTCAACAAATCATATGGCTAATGATTGTTAATTCAACTCAAGGACACACACGCTATGAGTCCAGCTCCCGTGGGCAATAGAAATGGGCTAAAGGAGTGCAAATAAGCAACAGGTTCTGCTTCATTTCCGGCTGTTTTACCCTGGTCACCAAGATGAAGACATTTCATCAAATCTTTTAGGATTCTTAAAGGTAGTGACGCAATGGATAGGGCTGGAGAGACAATACAGATATGATAAGATGTAAGACTAGCAGGACTTGGAGAAACAATAGCTATCAGCTATGCTGAGATGATGCTGTGCATGCTGGTTCGACTGCCAGCTTGACTTAAAATTTATATACATAATTGAAATTATGGTCCTGTCTTTTCAATGCTACATTAATTTTCCCTTCCCAGCTACAAATTTATCTCCTGATCTTCACCAACCTCCCAACCCCAATACCTCACAGGTGAACCTTGACAATGCGTTACTGATTTTAATTATTGCACACTTTTTTCTCGTTGTTATGCACTTGCTATGTAAGAGATAGTGCCAAGACAATAGTCACGCATGCCTAGTCTAGTCTTGGTTTGATTTGGCTTCCCTGTGTCAAAGTCCAACTGTGTTTTTGTATTATCCATTTGTTAAAGTGTGAAGAATGTAAGCATATTTCTCTTCTTATTTTTCTATTTCTACATCTGGTCTTGGTGACTTGTGCAATTCCCTGGAGTTCACTGACATCGCAAAGATTTACCCTGACACATTCACCCACCCCAATATAACAACTTCATTTTCTGAATACTGTACACTCAATATTCTCCTGTTTTTACATATATCTTTGTGTACGCCTAAACTTTATTGCCCTTGTTTCACATATTTTTCCCTCAGATTATTTTACTATCATGTTCAATTAGTAGCAGAAGAAGGATTCTTGCACTCTATTTTATAAATATTGAAAATAAATTATAGAAAGTATCTTCAAAAAGATTCCCTTGACAACTCCGGAAAAAATGCTTTTTGATTACCATAAATAACTTTGATTTATTTCTTCCTCTTATTATTGTTAGAGTTGCCAGGCACGTTCCTCTATATTTCCTCTGAATTTACACTTTCTTGTCATTTATAAGGCTGTGATCAGGATCTTTAAAAAGTTCTTATAATTTAAGAAAGGAATAAAATCAAATTGCAGGTTGAACACTTTGTAATTCATTGCATTATATACTGTAATTATCCTTTACTAAAGACAGCTATGTAGATTTGAATTCGACACATAGGAATGACATTCTGAGCCTAAAAATCAAAATTATAAAACTGAAACATACAATACAAACATAAATTTGAAAAATGGAAGATCACTGCTGAAAACAAAGTTTGTGGTTGAATATCAACTGAAAGACAAAGCAGAAATCACAAAACAAAAAATACAATTAGATTTAAATTACAGTGGAAAAGGTACAACATGGTTATAGACTCAGGAGACTTACCATGTGAAAAAGTCCAACCCCTGACCAAAAGAAAAAGAACAAGTTACAGCTACAAAAGGAAATTACAAACATTAAAATATAATTTCTTTCTGAAGAACTGTATAAAACAGAGTTTACAGATTGAAAAGGCTCATCAAAATTCTGGCAATATTGATTGATAAATATACACATTTAAGCATTTCATGGTATAATTCTGATGTATTTAAGTGTGTACATATACATTGTATGCATATATATATGTACATGTGGGTATATCTATATTTATTACCAAAGCAGTTTTCCTACAAAGTGAAAAATAACCAGACTTCTTGTCTACAACTCTAGAATCTTAAAAAACAGTATAGAACAATTATAAACTGTTCAGAGAAAACCATACAAGTCCAGATATCATTCACTTGTCAGTACCAAAGATACCCAGACATGCAAGAGTCCAGAGAGTATAACCCCAGTTACTTCATCAAGGGCAATTTTTGGAAGAGGATTCTAACCAAATTACACCTGAATTAGACCAGAGTCTTTGAGGTAAAGATAACAAGAGAAAACACCAGTAAAAAATGTAACCATATCTAAATACATAAATGCATTGTACTATTAGAATTCTTAAAAGGAAATAAACATAATTCAAAAAGGGAAGTTCTAATAATTATCAAGAATTAAATACAGGAAACTGGCTGTCTCAGGAAAATCTAGCAGTTATTGTGGGAGCAATAACATGTTTCAGAAGTCATTTGGGAAGTCCTGGGAGGAAAGTGGGAGTGAGAATGTATTCTAAAAAGCTATCTTATTTGGGGGAAGAGAATCAGATTAGAACATCTCAGTGGGGAAAATAACTGGTTTCTTCTTTCCACGTAATTGTAGAGAAACATAAATTACATTATGAACATCAAGTAAGGGAAGATAACCATTATTAAAAAAGACAAACTATAGTAGTTCTCCTAATTAACGATGGGGAAAATTAAGGGAGTGGCAACTTGATTAAACCAGTAAAAATAAATTTAAGGAAAATAAAACTACAAAATAATAAGCACATGTTAAGATAAAAGAAAAAAAAATTTGCATCTCTTAAATTAAAAGAGAGCTGGCTGAAATCTTCAATTAAAAGACGGAACTTATTGGGTTGTATGTAAAGACAACTCAGTTATGAGAAGGAAGCTTAAAACAAAGTGAAAAGAAAGATTGAAAATGAAGATGTGGGCAAAGAAGTACCAGTTAAATGCAAAACAAACAATACAAAACAAAAATGAAGCAGAAGCAGCAATATGAATATTAGATGCAATGGAATTGAAAGATAAATGCGCTAAAAATAATATACAAATGTTTTCATTAATCCAAACCCATTGCTGTTGAATTGATTCTGACTCATAGTGACCCTATAGGACAGAGTAGAACTGCCCCATAGAGTTTCCAAGGAGTGGCTAGTGGATTTGAACTGTTGACCTTTTGGTTAGCAGCCAAGCTATTAACTACTGCAACACTAGGGCTTCTTTTCATTGACAGTGAACATAACATTCATTTATTTCATAGATATTTATTGAGCACCTGCTTTGTGCTAGGCACTCTTTTAAGCACTGGAGATACATCCTTGAAAAAGATAGAGCAAGCAAACAAACAAAATACCTGTCCTAATGGAGTTTTTTTCTCAGTATTAAATGGTAGTGGCTTAAAGATTAAGTAGGAATTGATTTGTTTATGAAACTAAATGAGAAAAATTTTGGAAGAAGGTAGAGCTGGCATTGTTTTAGTGGCTCAGTGATGTCAGGACTCTGGTGGACATCTGTCACTCTCATGGCATTTTACTCGCAGGGGCAGGAGCTCCAGGCATCACTTCTTCACACACTATGTTTAATAACAGGAATGTGCCTTTCTATATGTCCGTACAGGTACTTGCATCTTATTTTCCCAAGTGGGTCAAGGGTCCACCCTACATCAGGGACTGGTCCCAACTTCCCTGAGTTCAAATAATATCTGACAGATATCTGAACAAAGCTGATATACTCTTGAAACAAAGAGAGGGATTAAGGAAAAGCTAGGGTTTAAATTGACGAGGAAGAGTTTGTGAACTCTTATGTATGCACCAAACAACATAGCAGTGTACCTTTTTTCAGAATTAAACATAGTTGGACAGCATAGCTCATTATATTATTTGATCAATGATCTCAATATAATGATTATACATTTACTCTTGGATAAAGAATACATTTTTTGCTGATTTTTATAGAAACAGTTACGAAAATGGCAATAGATAAGACTCATAATTTTTCAAATAAAGATTTTATGCTACATTCTCTGAGTACAATCAAATACCATTGGCGATGTAAAGGTAGATACATAATTATTTTA
Source organism: Elephas maximus indicus (assembly GCF_024166365.1). Taxonomy (NCBI): domain Eukaryota; kingdom Metazoa; phylum Chordata; class Mammalia; order Proboscidea; family Elephantidae; genus Elephas; species Elephas maximus. The sequence goes on along the minus strand of NC_064828.1, from coordinate 40,517,555 downwards.
CTGCTTGGGAATTAAAAAGCATCCTCTTATGTCACACGAGTCAAAGAAAAAAATCAAATGAGAAATTACCATCTAGAAAGCAATGAAACAAAGATAGAACTTTATGCCAAAATTTATAGGATAATACTTAACTGAAAATGTTTAGCTTTAAATGCCTTTATTACAAAAAAAAGAAGTCCCAACATAAAAAAAAAAAAAAAAGCCTGATACTTGTCTTAAGCTAGAGTAAGGACAGCAAAATAAGCCAAAAATTGCTAGGAAGAATGATTTAAAAATGTTGAATAAATAAAATTAAAACCATAACACAATATGCATAAAAGTATTAGATATGAGAGAAAATAGGGGAATGTAGATATTTTAATAATCAGAAGAAAAGAAAGAGTCTGAGAAGGAGCAGTCATAGAGATAAGTCAAAAATTCAGATAGACAAAGAAAAAAAACGGTGAGGACAGGAAAAAGGCATGGGTGTAGAAGAATATCATTTTATGGAGGAGGTGAATAAAATGTTTAAAAGGCAATTATAGCCTTGTGATGGTTAAGGTTGTATGTCAACTTGGCTGGACCATGATTCTGAGTGGTTTGGCAATTGTGATGTAATTGGCAGTTATGTAATGATGTAATTTGGCAGTTATGTAATTATGTAATTTGGCAGTTATGTAATGATGTAATCATCTCCATGATGAGATCTGCTATGAGCAGCCAATCAGCTGAAAAGGAGTTTCCTTGGGGGTGTGGCATGCCTCCAGTATATAAATGGATGTTCCAGCAAGGCTCTTACTCTGAATCTTGCATCTGGCTAGTCATCATCTGACCTCTGGTTCTTGAGACTTGAGCTAACACTACCTGCAGATGTTGGTATTCACCAGCTCACAGTCCTTTGAATTAGCAACCTGTCATCTGATCTGCCAACCTTGGGAATCGTGGGCTTTCACAGTCCAGTGAGCCAACAGCCTGCTGTCTGACCTGTTTTTCTGGGTTCATCAGCCCCTGCAACCATATGAGTCAGAAGAAGCCTCCAGCTGACTCCCAGACTTTAGGGCTTGGCAGCTTCCACAACTGTGTGAGCCATTTCCTTGAGATAAATGTTCCTCTCTTTTTTTCTCTCTTCATATATATATTTCACTAGTTTTGCTTCTCTAGAGAACCCAGCCTAAGACAAGACTATCTGAAAGAGTCAATATCATAAAATTTACATTAATTTGTAAAGTCTATTTATACCAGCAGTTACTTTATGATGGATTAGAAATACATATTTAAAAGAGAATATTAACAGATTTTACACAAATTTTCAAATTATAAAATTAGTGGGAAAACTTAGATTCTTCTCCCTTCTCAATATATGTTTTGCTACATGTTTCAACAAGAATTTGAGTGATAGTTCTTGTGCATTTTCTTTGGGGAAGAGAATATCATGCTGGGGTGACTCACTGAAGAAGGATAATTCAATTACAATAAAGCATGTGGTATTCCCTTACCAATTTACCTTCTACGAATTTTTTTTTTTTGTGATTCAGAATCATCAGCACATTCCTGATTGGTTAACAACAACTATAGTCATCAAAGGAGGAGGTAAAATTATCATTAAACACTCAAGGACCAAAATCAATGAATTAATCCACCTATAATATTTATTGAATGCCTTGCCTTGTACAGTCAGCAGCCCTCTGCAACTACAATGTCAGAAGAGTGAGGTATATCAAAAGAATGTGGACTTTGGTGTCAAGCTAAACTGCTGTCAAATGCTGGCTTAGCCCCTTATAAACTGAACTTGAACAACATATATACTTTCTAAGTCTTGTTTTCTTTATCTGCAAAAGAAAGTTAATTTTCATACCATAGAGGAGCGATGAAGATTTAAATACTTAATCTCAGTTGTCTCTTGCACATAGTAAGTGCCTAACAAATGGTAGTTGCTTTCTTCCCTCTGGTGTATTTATTGGGCAGTGTAATGTGTTGTCATTGATACAGATTTGGATTTTCATAGGGAAGAAATTTTACAGAAAAGAGGAATGAGCAATATTTCTCTTTTTATCTAAATATAAATCTGCAATAGAAAACATTGTAAATATTAGTCAAACACACATTATTTTCACTTCTGTGGGGTAATTAAGGGAAAACACAATTTAGCTCTATTTTCTTCATTGCCCTGCTCAGTTTTTATTTGTCTTTCTGATTTCCCCAATTAGCTCATTTGAATATTGTGTCTCCAGTCCAAGCCAGCTTTCAGCCTTTTCATCTTCATCTTTTGCTCCAGGTGGCACCAAACCTCTGCCCTTAACTGGTTTGGTCTCAAAGTTGTCTTTTCATTGATTGTGCTGTGATTCTTCATGCTAGCCTTACCAGAGAAAATACATTTAACTACATTTGTTAAACCTTGCTAAGCTAGTAGTCAATGGGAAAGTATCCTGTCTGACATTTTGTTCTCTGACTTGGTTGAGTTTCTCTGGTGCCTTTTTTAAGCAAGTCCTTCATCCACTCTCCTTTATCTCTTAAGAGTTGTGTGGGAACTCTGCCTGAAAGAAACTCTAAATAAAAGAAAGCTTGACATTTTCATTCGATTCCATAACTTGTGTTGGTCTTTCATCTTAAAGGAAGGGTTTACTTTCTAATTTACATGAACCTTTTAAACAACATTGTGAAGAGAACTGATCCAAACTTTTAAAATACAAGTATGTGGTGGTCTCTTACAAATTTTCCAGAAAGTTGGTCTTAGTTCATTTCTCTAGGAGTTCACAATCTCTTATGAAGATGCCTGGGAGGGAAAAGTAATTCTTTGCCAGTAGCACAGTGATATTGCAAGGGTCAAATGCAAGAATCTTACAAAATTTTTTTCCATCATATTTATATATTGGCAATGGTCCTATAACAGAGGTTATCAACCACATAGCCCATGCTGTAATCTCAGGGCTGTGATACTCACCAGGCATTATTCAGTGGCAAGTTAGGATGCTGGGTGAAGTGTTAATGAAAATCCACTATAATAAAAATCTCACAGATGAGAAGTCAATTACACTATCAAGTGAAGTTTGTTATGAAGAGATACTTGTTATTAAAGTATCCACTCCTCAACAAGGCTGACCTTCTCAAATGCTAGTATGTCACAAGGCATGAGATTTAAAAAAAAAATCCAATAACAAGTTTCCCCACTGTGGTTTCAATTGCCTTTTCAGATCTCCCACAGCGTTCTGTTTCAGTCTGAGACAATGCAGACGGTTCTGGTCCTCAGTGGGTCAAAGTGGCATGTACTTACACAAGCGTAATCACAGACAGGGTTTCTACCTTGATCAAATTATCCAGACAAACTCTCCAATCTTCACTCTACTTGGCTAGTATAGACAAAGTTAGAACTGCAGAAATCGGAAGCCTTTTTATTTCGGTATTTATTCTAATAAAATGTTCTGAGTGTGCTAGAAGCTCCAAAAAATACCTATGTCATTCTACTGAAGAAGTTCACAAAAAGACTCAGGCCATTTTGTATGTCGTAATATTGCATAAAAATATGCATCTGCGTGTATTAAGATGGGTATTTTCTATTAGTTTTTTTTTTCTTTTTTCCTATTTGAAAAAAGCCTCCTTAGTATAGCTGTGTCGAACAAGGAAATTCAAAGAATATTCTTTGAAAACTGAGGGAGTAAGTGGGATGTCACTTCCCTGGCCCAGAACATCTCCACCCTCTGGGCACCAGTCTCATTTACATGTTCCTCCTCAATGCCACCCTAACAAACCAGTGCTTCTGACCGGCGTCCTCTCTCTACCCTTGTTTTACTTAATTATAATTTCCAACTTACCCTTGTGAGTTCTAACTATAGTCTAAACAATTTGGAATGGAGAAGACGTTTGGCTTCCATTTTCCAAATAACGTGCTAAGCCAAGAGTAGTCATTTTATAATTATTTGGTTTGAAAAAAAACAAAACAATATTAAAAAAGAAAGATGATGTTTGAATAATGCGGAATCAGTTCAGAAAATAATACATCTCAAGCTGCACAATTCCATATCTATTTCATTTATTTTCTGAATAAAATTATTTTATTATACAAAAAACAGAGATTTTTTTGAAGATCACATAGTTTCAAAATGTACTAGATAGGAACTGAGGAAACCAAGCTATGGCAAATCTGAAGGATATTTGACATGGCCTCTTAGCTCTTAACATTTTGAATACCACTAGGTTGGATAAAAAGGGTACATCTGGCTCTGTGTGTGTGTCTGTGTGTGTGTCTGTGTGTGAGTGTTCTCTGTGTTACTTTTTCTTTTCAGTAAGCTATAAAAACAGGGAGTGAGCCTCCTGGTAAACTTATATCTGTTAGCCAGTTTGAGGTCACAGGATAATGGGGCTTGATTCTCTAATTCACATTCAATTCAAATGCCCTTATTCACTTCTGCCAGGTAAGGAGTAGAGCAGTGGATTCTAGAAGGCACTAAGCCTGATAAAGTTTCACTCACAATTGTTTTGCATCACAGAACTTCAGAGCTTTGATTTTACAGAACGGTTCTTTAAAGATTATTTCAATCTCATTTCAGAAAATAAAAAACTCAGGTAAAGAAAAGCAAAGTAATTGCCTTTACTCAACAAGTGCCTAACGAGTCTGAGTTTGCACACTTGTTACCTGTCACTCAAATAGTTCGTTAATTGACAACAACTCCCAAGTCCAGGACCATTCTACATCTAGACTGGGGGGGGGCTCTGTCCTTGCCTATCAAAAATACAAACACATAAACATTTTTCCCTTAGTAGGGGTCAGAAGAAACTCTTGTAGAAAATTTGGCCCCTGATGGGTGAAGGGGACTTGCAGAGGAGGACTCTGAGCCAAACTGTGCCCCCAGTTGGGAGAGGGGATGTCTTAGTCATCTAGTGCTGCCATAACAGAAATACCACAAGTGGATGGCTTTAATGAAGAGAACTTTATTTTCTCACAGTCTAGCAGTTTATAAGTTCACATTCAGGGAGTCGGCTCCAGGGGAAGGCCTTCTCTCTCTGTCAGCTCTGGAGGAAGGTCCTTGTCCTCAATCTTCCCCTGGTGGAGGAGCTTCTCAGGAGCAGGAACCCCATGGTGTCCAAAGGATGCGCTCTGCTCCTGGTGCTGCTTTCTCGGTGGTATGAGGTCCCCAACTCTCTGAGAGATAAAAGGTGCTACAGGCCATGCCCCAGGGAAACTCCCTTTACATTGGATCAGGAAGGTGACCTGAGTGAGGAAGGTGTTACAATCCCACCCTAATCCTCTTTAGCATAAAATTACAATCACAAATGGAAGACAATCACACAGTACTGGGAATCATGGCCTAACTAAGTTGACACACATTTTTTGGGGGGGGGACACAAATCAATCTATGATGGGGTACAAAGGGCAGGGCACTAGGACAGTGAAAAGCACACCTCTGTCCTGGAAAACTGGAAAAACAGTCTCTGCCTTTGTTTATATTTTGATGCTCCAAGATACTAAGTCCACCAGTTGTCCCAGGTAACTGCATTCCTACCTTCCCCCTATTTTTGTAATGTTCTCCTGAGAGGAGTGAAGAGCTTCCTGGAAACCCTGGTTTGTAAAAGTGAAGCATTGGAGAACCTGTCATCCCTGGCTCTGAGGGGAGCTTATACAGGTGGGTTTTCCGACTGGGTTCCTCCCTGGAATCTTGGTTGTTGGACTAGCTTCTGCCTTACCCTGACCCAAGACGTCTATACTCTCAGTTAGCAGGACAGGCTTTGGGGCCTTCTTAGCTTTGGCCTTGAGGGCAATTCTTGAGGAGCAAGCTATAGGACCCTGAGTGTAAGCACAGACCAGCTGTGAGCATAGCTTGATTTTTAACTTTTTAATGTTTAGATTTGCCATACGCGCATCTTCATTTCCACACTTTATCCAGTTCTACATGTGTTAGGGGCCTGCCTGTCCAAAGCAAATCACTAGCTAGCATGCAAACCTGTTAGCCTAGGTCTAAAACATGCGGATGTGTGCATCTGAGTGTTATTTCTTCTGTAGTTCTTTTTCTCTTTGACTTCAGTAGGTTATTTTAAGACTATGATGTAGCATGTTGGTACATATAGTTAGACAGCTTGCAAGACCTCTGAAATTTTATTGACTTAAACATTATATTCTAAAACAGTCCATTTTTATTCACAAAGCTGAAGTACCATGATTTTAAAACTATTTGTTAATGTTGTTTTTCTGTTGAACTTAAAATGGGCAGCAGGAGGCAAGTACATTTCTCTGTTTACTAAATACTTAAATGAATGAGGAAGAAGTCACATATTCCAAATAAGAGAGATGATGAACAAAATATGACAACTAGATTTTCAATAAAGGTGCTGAAGGATTAATTTTAAATTTAAATTATAATCTGAAAGCAGTATTTTTTTTTTCTGATGGGCTTTCCTTTCATCTATTTACACACAGTCTCTCCTTTTCTGTTTATAGTTATGTTATCTTTAAAAATTATAATAATACGTCATTTTACCACATTAACTTGTAAGAATGATAGTAAATATTATCCAATGTTGACAAAGCTGCAGGAAAATGGTCCCTTTGAGTTACCGCTGGTAGGAATATAAATCATATTTCCCCACCAAAGGTTTGCCTTAAAAGTTAATGTGTATACCTTTATCTATCTCAGTAATACCAGTTCCAGAAATTTAATCTGGGGGATAAATGGAGATTTATAGAGAGATTTTTTTATGTATATATATTCATTATATGTTAAATTTCTTAAGCAATATAGCAAACAACCTAACGTACAATAAAGTCCAAGTCAAATATCTTAGGAAACATTTTTGTGGTAGAGCATACTTAAGGTCTACCATAAAAATGTTCTCTAAGATATTTAACTTGGACTTTATTGTGCCTTAGCGTGCTCGCAATTTTACTCAATGAGAAATTGGACATATAATAAATACATCTATCTCTATAAATCTCCATTTATCTCCCAGATTAAATTTCTAGAAGTGGTATTACTGAGATAAAGGTATACACATTCACTTTTAAGGCAGAGGATACTTTAGGTACCAGAGCCCTGGAGGTCTAGTGGTCAAAGCCTTGACTGCTAACCAAAAGGCCGGAGGTTCAAACTTCCCAGCTACTGCGTGAGAGAAAGATGTGGCAATGTGCTTCCTCTAAAGATCTACAGCCTTGGGAACTCTGTGGAGCAGTTCTACTCTTTCCTTTAGGGTTGCTATGAGTTGGAATTGACTCAACAGCAGTGGGTTTTGTTCTGTTTATACTTAAGATTTGAATAGGTACACTGAAAAATATTAACAGTTCTTTTCTCTGAGCTATAGGTATTTAGAAAACCCTGGCAGCATAATGGTTAAAAGCTACAGCTACTAACCTAAAGGTTGGCAGTCCCAATCAACCAGGTGCTTCTTGGGAACCCTATGGAGCAGTTCTACTGTCCTATCGGGTCACTATGAGTCGCAATAGCCTACAGCAACAGGTTGATTTTTTTTTTTTTAAAACAGGGTATTTCTTTTTGCTTTTTGTACAATTTTTCTAAAATGACATTCTATATATGTAATCATAAAAAAATTGAAGGTAATAAATTTAGAAAGTCCAAAACTATAAGTAATAGATATGAATCATACACTTACTGCCATCTATACAATTCAGAGAAGGAGCCCTTGTGACAGAGTGGTTAAGCACTCTGCTGCTAACCAAAAGATTGACAGGTGGTTCGAACCTACCAGGCACTCCAGGGGAGAAAAGACGTGGCAATCTGCTCCCATAAAGATTACAGCCTAGGAAACACTATGAAACAGTTCTACTCTGTCCTATAGGGTCTCTAGGAGTTGGAATTGACTCTACGGCACACAACAACGTACAATTTACAAGCAAAATTCATTTTACCAGTAAAATTCATTTACTAACTTTTTTTTTTTTTTTTTTTGAGGCTGAGCTCCTCAACTCTGATCAGAAGTAAGGAACGTATTCTTGATATTCTTGCCACTTGAGAAGATGTCACTCTGATCCAGAGTTTTTTTTTTTTAAAACTCTTTGGATATTTAGGAGATAAAATACCCTGATAATACACTAACAACCTTAGCGTTTGTCAATCTTGTTGTGGCATTTTGATCCAAAGCAAAAAGAAAAGACTTTTTTTTTTTTTTTCTAAATTTTCTGTGAATACACTTAGGATTAAATTTTGAATGGACAGAACAATATCTTTAAAAAAAAAATCACAATGAAAGAAAACATTTTAGAACTTGGGATAGAAAAGAAAATCAAGATTGGAATGCAACCTTGCAAATAACTCCTTACCTAGGAAAAGTAATGACCTGTGCCAGACGAAGAGTAAAGAATTCTGATTGCATGCATTACTGTGGTATACCTCCTAAAGGGACCGCAGGCTGGTTAACCAGGTAGCCAGTTATGAAGGCTACTCTAAGTAGAAATGCAAACGTAAGCAATACTCAGATTCTCCCAGATGAGACACCTAGATAAGAATGCAAGTGAAGAATGTTGGAAAATATGTACAGCGGACTTCTACCTAACTCAAATCAAAGTAGTAGTTTTGCAGAGGGGAAAAAAAAAAAAAACTTTTCCCCATGGAGAATGAAATGGAGGTGAGGAAAGAAAATGGACCATTTGTAAATACGTAGATGTTTAGCAGGAAAGCTCTATTTGCTTCCTGAATTTGGGAAATGAGTTACGTAGGAGTTAATATTTCATGTGAAATAAAATGGGTATTGCAGAATGTTGTATACCTATTTAAATTCCCAGGCCTTTTGGATGTAAAATGTTGAACAGCTACCAGAGCCATCATTTATCAACTTGGAGGGGTTTCTGGTTAATTTTTTTTAAACGCCTGAAGTGATATTTAAAGAAAAAAATGTTATGATAATCATGATGATGAGAACAAAATATATTGATGGTTTAATAACATATCCATTAAACCAAAACACTCATTGCCATCGAGTCGATTCTGACTCATAGTAACACATAGGACAGAGGAAAACTGCCCCAAAGCGTTTCCAAGCAGCAGCTGGTGGGTTAGAACTGCCGACTTTTTGGTTAGCAGCCAAGCTCTTAACTACTGCGCCACCAGGGCTCCAATATAAATCAATTAAAAAAAAAAATTTAGGAAAAAAAAAATGGAACTCTTTCTGTCAGTTCTTTTTAAGGGACAAAAAAAAAAAAAAAAAAGCAGGTATCAATGAAGAATGAAGTTTAATTATTTGTTATAATCTGGACAGTCTGAACAGTGAAATGTACTGAAATTCCAACACTTTTATTAACTATGATACTAAAAAAAGAAAAAAAGAAGAAAGGTTAAAAAAAAAAAAAGGATATGTGAATCATTTTACCTCTCACAATAATTTTAAAATAGACTTGTAGTAAATTTATCCCTTTAGTGGTTTTTTGGAAAAGGAAATATATAATTCCAAATTAATTAGGAATTCTGTTTTGTAAATTAGGCTACTTTCTTATTCACACACTCCTACATCTGGAGGACAATAAAACTCATGTCACTGTATTTCCCTGTGCTCAATCTGAATAAGCCCCAATGGAAAGACAACCCTCAGACAGAGGCTGCTAGTCATAAGTTAAATGCAATGAGACTAACAAAGCTTTTAGAGGAACAGTCTCTAAAAGAGACATAGCTGGTTGTCTCCAAAAATTGCCAGGTAGAGGTGGGACACGTGGCAGGACTCACATAGGCCTTTGAGGAAGCCCCTGACTATAGTACAGGAAAGAAAGTCCCTGGTCTCATGAAAAAGCTACGATGATTTTATTTTATTAAGCTGAGAGAAGCTGGAGTTTTCTTTGTAATAAAGGTGGATGCTAAACTCAATTAGGGAGATAGGAAAATCACTCTGGGGAGAGAAGAATCTGGCAGGTGAAGTGTGTGGGCTGATAGTTTGACGTAACAAACTGGGGAACAAGCAGGAGTCTAGAGAAATAAAAGACTCACTCGGATAAACTTCTCTAACTTGCCAGCCAGAGTACCATTTCATAACTTTCTCAATCCACAGAAACAAATATACAAACGAACAAACAAAAAAGGTGAAGAATGAGAAAGAGGGAGACAGGAAGAAAGAAAATCAGAGAAATGTGTACTAGAGTTCAGTTTTCTTCATAGGCCTGCAGAGAACTTCATTCGTGCAGCATCCATTTGGAGAGATCTTTAGGTATATATTTGTGTGTATTTTAATGCTAAAAGATGAGAATGTGTGCTTTTGTTCACACTACCCTAGACTTGTGAAATCATTTTGATGTTTATAAACACTTTGAATTTTAAGGTACAGGACTTATTAGTAAAATTGGTGAAAAGGTGAGCCTGGAAAAAATTTTCAAATTATGTTTCCCGGGTAGAGAAAAGAAGCATATATATATATATTCCCCTCCCCCCCGCCCCAGCACTGTTTGTATCACTCTGCTGATTTGCATGCTGCAAGTGTCTGACACCATAGACCTCTGTACTGGGTGAATCACAAAGCTTCTTCTTAATCAATCTTATTTTTATCAGCGTTTAAAACAATACGAAAATGAGTCATTTTGAACCAAAATCCTGAGGCTTCCTTTTTGGAAAACTAGCCATGTAGTCACGCTGCCACAAGGTGGGAGTAAAACGTTTGATTGGCTTGAGAACTGGCCTTTGCTGTTTTTCCAGCTTGGTACTGTGAACAAAGACATAAATCGGGGATTATTTTAACCTAGAGTGAAGTGACATCAGTTATTTATTCCTTGTTACCAATATGCATACACTGAGAATTGGCATGCCTTGTCACCAAAACCTGAGGATCAGGTATAATAAATATAGATAAAGAAAGTGGCTTCTAGAGTTTTCTTTATTCCTTTATTTCCTATCTTTACTCTTTGCCAGTTTTAGTACCCCCTTCGTATTATATTTTAGGGACTGTAAGTAAACCATTTGAACATCAGTTCTACTAAGAACTTCTTAATTTTTGTAGATGTTAAGGCATGTTATTCCCATAATATACTAATGAATATTTTGAAGATAGCCTCCCTCCATAAATTTTTCCTGTTATATTATATCTGCATAGTAATGAAGTCAGCCTTGTAAATGGGAACAATGAATTCAACAGCCCAAGAAAAATGTATAATGGCCTTGGCCTTTCTGTGGGTAAAAAACATGAAAACTGGTTTTCAATTATTATTCTTTGAGTAAATACAATACCAAAACCCATTGCTGTTGAGTCAATTTCAACTTATAGCGACCCTGTAGGACAATATTGAACTGCCCCATAGAGTTTCCAAGGAGCACCTGGTGGATTCGAACTGCTGACCTTTTGGTTAGCAGCTGAGCTTTTAACCATTATGCCACCAGGATTTCCAAACACAATACAGGACTACTAAAAATGATTCTATTCCTTTGGCTTGTTTTGTGTTTAAATAGCTGTACTAGTTATGATTTGTGTGGTGTGTGCTTCCAACTAACTTTGAAATGTTGGATTCAAACTGGATAGTATTTGTGTACATGCTTATGTTGGGGTTATAAACACACACAAACGCACACACGTTGGAGACAAAGTACCTGACACTTAGGCTAGCAAGATGAGACATCTCCAGGCAGTTAAGACTCACCAAGGTGACAGAGACACACCCAAGGGATCCTGAGTGGTGCTAAATGGAAAAAGCTGCCATCTCCCTTGAATAAAAAGACATAAAGGTTGAGAAAAGGCATAAATTGGCTTGCCAATTTCAATTCCTTGCCACCTGCTGCATATGAATAAAGAGTGGGCTAATGGATGACACTCATGTCATTGCTGCTGAGGTTAGATTCTCTGGAAAGATTTATCCAAACAGGTCTTTTTATCCTACTGAGCTCTGATTACACAACACAACCAAGGCCACATCACTTATATCACTGTTTTTCAATTTTTTCTCCCCCAGTGATAGCAGTGTCAAGAAAGACAAGGTAGTGCCTGAGGCCATGGAATTGATGCTTTGCTGGATGGATGTGCAGAAGCTCAAATAAAATAACACAAAGGTCTCAAGAATAAATTTTGCTGTCTAAAGTCTGACAGAATATTACATTTATGCATAAAAAAGTTTTCCTGACTAGGTGGATATTTTCAAAGTTTAAGATATATGGAGAAAATCTATTCACTCAACCATAACGAAATACCACCTGAATGTACACAAGGCAATTTTGTAAGTTGCATTACAAAAATCTACTAGACTATCTCATAGTTAATGTTCCACAAATGATTGAGTCCGGTGATCTCTCTATTCTACAGATATAATCTATTCCATTTGGCCTTCCAGGTCACGATTTTTCTGTACTAAACACGTAGGTTGAAGAACTGGCTGCTGGTAAAATGAAGAAGAAAATGATCAACTTTAAGGAAGGATAAAAGGTGTCAAGCGTTAGCTGTTGCTTAAAAAGAAATATTAGACATAATCACATCCAAATATGTTTCATAAATCCGGCATATTCTTCAGAACTTATTTATGATGTTTAATGACTCTAAGATGCCGTTAATGGTAAGATGTACTATTATTTTATGTGTCACTATGAGTTGAAATTGATGGCAACTAACAATAAAGAGAAAGAAAAATATTATCTATTACATTATTATTAGCCATTGATTATAAGATGTATCTACATTTTAGAGATGTTTTAATGTAAAATAAGAAGAAAGAGAAAAACAGAAAGAAAAAAAAAGATAAAAGCCCTAGAAACAATAACAAAAGTCACTTGTCTTGACTGACATGGACTGAAGTGGAACCAGACTCCTATAGATTGTACTGAAGCCTCTGTATTTCATCTGAAACACCTTATTGGATAGGAATCAGAATGGTCATGAATTAAAGTATGTGTGTGATGATGGGGGGAAGATGGCACAATGAGATTTATATTTATTCTAATTCAAAAGATTACAACTATATCTTAAAAATTAAAATTTAACACAGTGATATAATGAAATACCCACACAGGAATCACATTTTACATAACTAGAGCAAAACTCAATTAGAAAGTACAATTTTAATGTATTTGAAAAGCATAGTGGTCCAGAGGTAAGGGGATCTTCAGTCTAGAATTAGCCACAAAGGGAACCTAGTTTTCGTATTTTGGTTTGAACTAAAATAGTCGCTTCTGGGGCTACTTTTTACATGAGGACATGGACTCTTCAAGCAATATTATTTGTTTCTTTTATGCCAATTAATACCTGGGATGTCTACAACAATATTTTTATAATTTCAACAGTGTATTAATTAAGTATAATATCACTTACTGAACATTTAGAATGGAAGAACAAAAAACATTTAGATCTTAAATTCCGTGCCTTGAGATAAAATTGCATTATATACTCCAAGGAAAACATGTAACTAGATTAAAAAAAAAAAAAAACTAGATTAGCTGTCAGTTAATTGGTTTAACAAACTACAGACGATTTACTTTTAGGAATAGGCTTCTTAATAAACTGTCTCATATACCAGAGCATTTTATCTAACCTAGTTATAGTTAAGTCAAAAGTGGAAGAACCCAGGAAGTGGAGATCATTTTTTGGATTTCTTTTTTTTGTTGTTGTTTTAACTTGAATTTTTCTAAACTGATAAACAAAGAAGACAATATTTGCCTCAGGGTCTCAAGAGGAAAAACAGCCTCCATTTTACAAGATTGATCTTTGTGTTTTGGTTTGGTATGTAAACTAGAAGCTATTTCTTCTAGTTATATGAATCCCTTTCAGAACGTTAGGTTATTTTCCCCCGGTATCATAATCGATTTATCCACCAGATGTTGCAATAGGGCTTTTTGCAGCTGAAAGACAATGGGAAATAGTAAGAGTTGTGTAGAATATGAGAAAGCTAGCCATCTATCTACAAGCTATCTATATGTATCAATAGAGATTTATTTTTAGAAAAGATAACTAATATAGTTCAAGGGACAGCTTCCTTAGATATTAGATTTTGCTGGCTCTAAAATTGAATGGAAAATAAATGAGCAAAATTCAATCACCTCATACTTGTTTTTCTGGTGGCATAGTGGTTAATTACTGCAGATGCTAACCAAAAGTTCAGCAGTTCGAATCCACCAGGCGCTCCTTAGACTCTATGGGGCCGTTCTACTCTGTCCTTATAGAGTTACCATGAGTCGGAATTGATTCTACGGCAACAGATTTGTTTCTTTTTTATACTTGTTTAAGACTTGGTTCAGATACAGTTTTCTTACGGCCAAGTGAAACTTTCTAAAATTCCTTTCAAATCCCTCACCACACTTTGTTGGGTTACTAGAGATCTAATTTTTATGTGAATCACCTCCTGTCTCACCAGTGTTTACAGGCCCCTGTAGTCTGAATGTGTGAGAAACATTCTTTTTTTTGCATCATGAGTACAGGTGAGAGTACTTCCTGAATACTCTGGGAAGAGACATTAAAAAGAAATTCTGTCTATTTCTTCTAATTCAGAGCCTTTGAGGATAAGTGCATATACATTTACTGAAAAGAAAATACAGTAAAAATTTTCGTCTCAGCCCATATTCACAAGTCATTTCTTTATTGTGAATTATCATACAGATTGAATTGTTGGTATCAAAGCCCATTTGAATATTTTTGATAAAAAGCTCATATCCAATTCAACAGGAGATACGAGATAGGTTTTGTGCTTAATAGGTTTTCTCTTTAAAAGGGCAACTATGATGAACAATGGGATGACAGGCCAAAAACAAAACTATCAAGTACTGCAATAACCAGACAAGATACTGTAATCGGAAATACTGCAGTGGACAAAGAAGACTTGTAAGACTGGAAGCGTTAAGTTTATGGATGTACACAACAGAACTTTTGGATGGCTCCCAGAGGCATACGGATTACTATTTCCAAAAAAAGTCCCCACTATTAAGGTGACATAGGTCTTGTCCCTTGAGCCTCCTTAAGAAACAGCAACTGTTCCATTGCAGTGTAACAGATGTTAAGAACAGTCATTAGCAATCTAAATGTTTGTGTGAACAGATGTCCCACTTCTGCTGTGGCTAACTTTGGGGGGAGTGAAGTGGGATGCAGGGAGAATGGGGGAAGGGATGAAAAGTTGAAAGGAATCAATAATAAGCAGATCTTTGTAGGAATTACTCATCTAATTACATAAAATAGGGGATCAGGGTGTTGTGTTTTCTAATTGCAGCTGCTTGCACAAGAAAGAAAGCAACCCAGCCAAAGGAAGAATTAAACTACTTTGCTCCATTAACTTGGCATGTAGCTTTAGATCAATGAAAGGGAAAGAACCAAGCAGAATCATAGAAAAGTTTAACACCGAAATTGCAGTTGTGCGCTTTTCAATAGATGTCAATAGGGAATCAGAGGCGAAAAAAGAATCAGTGAAAAGAATGAAAATGAGGAAAACCAGTACCCCTGTAAGATGAACCTATGAAAAGAATAAGAGAAGTTATTAGATTAGGTGACTGTGGTTGTAACTTTATTTCCTTGGGGGCAACGATAGAAAGATTGTTCTCAAGGATTTTTATTTATATTTTATTTTTTCCTTTTCTAAAATGTCTAGGCTGGAAAAAAATTCTCTATGTAGAGAGTTTCCAACCTCAGGGTACTCACCTGAGTCCTTATTTTGAAATTTCTTTCTTGTCAAAGAAGACAGAATATAGAAATAGATGTTAATTTAATTACCCTTACCTTCAAAGAATCATCCTTTTAATGCTGGAGAGTGAAGAGAAAGAACTACTGGAAGACCAAAAAAGACTCTTATAATTCAGCTTTCAAATGATTAAGCAAAATAATTATAGGCTATAGTAACTCACTATGAGTCAGAATCGACTCGATGGCACTGGGTTTGGTTTTTTGGTTTTATAGTAACTCATGATCATTGACAATATAAGGAGTTCAGTGAAAATATAAATTATGCATTTGATATATATTATGTGAACCGTGAAATGCAATTAATAACAGTTTGGCTTTGTACATATGTATCCAGATCTCTCATTCAATCATTTTAATAAAAGTCTTTATGACACTAAATTACATGGCAGAAATAGAAGTTATTCCCAGGATTAAGTAAACATTTTTCTAAACTGAAAATGTGACCATATACTCGATTTGTGAAAGTTAAAGAAGCTGAAAGTCAAGTTCTAGTTCCATAACATAAACTGATGTTTACTAAGTCATATGCTACCATTTCACCGCTTTCTGCCCCATAATCAAATAAATGCTTGTGGACAGAGGACCATGGCTTCACCATATTGGGGAAAAAAGTAGCTCTAAAAGCAATTTTGAGTGAAAGGTGGCTGTCACAGATTGAATTATGTCCCCCCCAAAATGTGTGTATCAACTTGCTTAGGCCATAATTCCTGGTATTGTATGGTTGTCTTCCGTTTTGTTATTGTAATTTTATGTTGAGAGGATTAGGGTGGGATTGTAACACCACCCTTACTCAGGTCACCTCCCTGATCCAATGTAAAGGGAGTTTCCCTGGGGTGTGGCCTGCATCACCTTTTATCTCTTAAGAGATAGATAAAAGGAAAGAGAAGCAAGCAGAGAGTTGGGGACATCATACCACCAAGAAAGCGGCACCAGGAGCAAAATGTGTCCTTTGGACCAGGGGTCCGTCCCTGTGCCTGAGAAGCTCCTCAACCAGGGGAAGATTGCAGACAAGGACCTTCCTCCAGAGTTGACACAGAGAGAAAGGCTTCCCCTGGAGCTGATGCCCTGAATTTGGACTCGTAACCTTTAAATTTCTCTTTGTTAAAGTCATCCATTTGTGGTATTTCTGTTATAGCAGCAGTAGAAGACAGTGCCATTCATCCATTCAACAAACACTTATTGGGACCCTACTTTTATCAAGCAGTGTGAGTTGCTGAAAATTACAAACATAAAGAAAATGTTGATACTACTTGTAAGTGGTTCAGAGTCTAATGAATGAGATGATCCATCCTTAAACAACAAGATAATACTATAAATAAGGTATGCCCCTGGGGTTTAGAGAACTCTGAGAATGCAGTGGACGCCACTTTCCTACTGGAGACAGTGAGGAAGATGTTAGAGAGGAAGTGACATTTCAGTGCTAAGGGTCAACTGAATTTAAAGTCAGCACAAGTGTGGAAGTTGTTGGAATACATGCATCATACTCCAGAAAATATAGTCTTTTTTAAAACTAGTTGGATCTTGTTTGTTCTTACCATTTCCCTTACACATGCAAAATAAATTCATTGGTTAAATGACAAAGTCCTTTATGATTTCAACTTCCTTAAACTCTGGTGGCAAAGTGGTTAAGAGCTACGGCTGCTAACCAAAAGGTCTGCGGTTTGAACCCACCAGGCGCTCCTTGGAAACTCTACTTGGGGAAGCTCTACTCTGTCCCATAGGGTTTCTATGAGTTGGAATCCATTCGACAGCAATGGGTTTGGTTTTGGTTTTGGTTTTTATTCCTCCAAAATCACCATCCTCGCTTACCAAGGATAATGAACAAACCACTCAAAATTTGTCTAATATGGAATCTAAGTAACGAGGCAAGGCTTTTGAAATGGATTTTTTTTTTTTTTTTAATGTATGTAATTGGAAGACGTACAGCCAGGATGTTCCTTAGAAACAAGAATAACGAGGCTTCCTCTCAAATACTTTGGACACGTTATCAGGTGAGGTGAGTCCCTGGAGAAGGACATCATGCTTGGTAAAGTAGAGGGTCGGCAAAAAAGGGGAAGACCTCAATAAGATGGACTGACAGTGGCTGCAACAATGGGCTCAAACGTAACAGCAATCATAAGGATGGCGCAGGACCGAGCGTTGCAAATTAAAAATATATATATATGTAATTGGAGAATGAGGAGCCTAGTGGCACAGTTATCAAACACGTGGCTGCTAACTGAAACGTCAATGGTTCTACTCCTCAAGAGAAAGATGTAGCAGTTGACTTTCATAAAGATTTCAGCTTGAAAACCCTGTGGAGCAGTTCTACTCTGTTCTATAGGGTCAGTATGAGTTGGAATCGACTCGATGGCAATGGGTTTAATTGGAGAATAACAACATTCTTAAGAATAACATACTTAATAAGGATAATAAGATTAGAAAACACTTTATAGGACCACATGCCAAGTACTCTTCTAAATGCTTCCCAAACATTAACTCACTTAATCCTCAGAAAAAACCCATAAGGTACGTGCTGATGCAATCACCATGTAACATGTAAGTAAACAGAGGTAGAGAAAGTCTATGCTACTTGCCCAAGGCTGCACAGCTAATAGGTAGGTGGTGGAGTCAGATTTACCAACCCAGTCTAGGCCTATAGTCTGTGTTTTTAACCTTTTCGCTGCTGACTAAAAGATATGAATGGAGAGGGAAAGTTCTCCATTTAAGGCAAAGTGGGTGCTAGAAAACAAAAATGGTGCAAGAGGAAATCTCCATCGTATAATATTAAGTCCTGGAATATTTCTTACCTATTGTCATTATTTTAAAAGTATGTACAGCAATACAATATGTGAGGAAAGGAAGAGAAGGTTTGGAGAATTGAAGCCAGTTCACTAAAAAAAACAAAAGAATAACATACAAGTTCTATTAAAGTTAAAAATTTGTGGACAGGCCCTAAACACTGTTTCTGTTCTCCAGTCACAATTCCTTGAAAAGAAACTTTGGATCTTGAGATGAAAAAAGATCTATTAGGTCATCTTGTCCATCTCACCGCCAGTGGAGAATTGCTCCCGACAGTAAGGAAGTTAACTTATTGACAGCACTCTTTAAGCAGCAATTTACCAGGTGAATCCCTATAGGCAAGAATGACTTCTCTGGTTTATCTTTGCCTTCTTATCATCAGTATAGTTAGAAGACCCATTTAATCTTCTCTGCTGGATGAGGAAAGGGGAAAGGATTCTCGAAAATGTTTCCAAACTGTAGTAGATTAAAAATATAGCTAATAGCCCTTTGGTAATTTAATCTAAGATCATTTTCCTTCTTTTATATTTAGGCAAATGTGCGCATGCGCATGTGTGTGTGTGTGTGTGTGTAGTGTATATGTGTGAGAGGGAGAGATTTAGCTTAACAAAATTCTACTGTATCGTAATTTAGTTTATAAAATAAGTTCAATATTCTACTTGCTGACTAGGAAAATAAAATGTGTAAGGGCTGATAAAGGAAATAGGGGAAAATGGAGGTTTCTTAAAACCATTTGAAATAAAGACGTCTCAGAGTAAAAACTGTGATTTTAACCATTTTGTTAGTGCTTTAAAATAATATATTTCAAAGGGAGAAAATTTGCCCAGATGTCTTTTTTCACCTCAGCTTTGGACCTGCTGTCATGATCCTCTATAAGCAAATTCTGTGGGATAATTTTATAAAAAGTAGTGCAAAGAAGTATATTCTACTAACACTAGTCTTTAAATTTCAGAATCATTTTTCTTTAAAGAGGTGGAAACAGTATCTCAATACTCTGGCTGGATAGCCTAATGTCATTGCTGCTGCTTAGATATGTCTCATTTAGACTATCCCTCACTATTCTTCAGGATGTATGTAACTAGGCGAGCCAATAGTACATACAGCAGAACGAGAAGCTTCAGACATGGTATGAACTGCCTAAAGGACTTCTTGCTTAAAAATACATTCTCCTCCTCCCTGTTTTTGAATAAATGCATTATTTTTAGAAACCACCAAGGAAATGGAAATATTATACATTCTTTGGGTACAGATGGATCCCTATACTCTATTATTATAGACTCCAGATTACTGGATAATGTTGTTGTTGTTAGGTGCTGTCAGGTGGGTTCCAACTCATAGCTACCCTATGTCAACAGAATGAAACACTACCCAGTCATGCACCATCCTCACAATCATTTTTATCCTCCAGCCCATTGTTCAGCCACTGTGTCAGTCCATCTTATTGATGGTTTCCCTCTTTTTTACTGACTGTCTACTTTACCAAGCATGATGTCTTTCTCTAGGAACTGGTCCCTCCTGATATCATGTCCAAAGTAGGTGAGACGAAGACTTGCCATCTTGCTTCTAAGGAGCATTCTGGCTGTACTTCTTCTAAGAAATTTGTTCTTCTGGCAGCGCATGGTATATTCAATATTCTTTACCAACACCATAACTCAAGGCATTAATTCTTCTGTCTTCCTTATTCATTATTCAGCTTTCACGGGCCTATGAGGTGATTAAAAATACCAGGGTCAGGCCCACCTTAGTCCTCAAGATGACATCTTTGCTTTTTAACACTTTAACAAGGTTTTTTTCAGCTGATTTGCCCAATGCAATATGTCATTTGATTTCTTGACCACTGCTCCCATGGGCAGAGAACAAAAACTCTCTAAGAAACAATGTTAGGAAGATGGGGGCTCAAAGACAGTTAATGCGCCATGGGTTCTTCTGGAAAGGTATAGTTCAGGGGAGTTCCAGAGAAAGGAGAGGAAAGATAAATGGGAGAAAAAGGAAGAAATGTGGGGTTTGCAGAAGAAAATTAGAGAAATTATAACAACAACAAAACAAATTCCTTCCTCGAATTTTATCTAGTATTTGCTATGAACGCCTGGTACTTCAGTTATGAGATGGTGCTCATCAGTCATTGAGGTTACAATAAGGACTTTGAAAAAGACTGTGAATGCTATAACCTGGGGGATCTCCCTTTCTCCCTGCCTTCACTTAACATTTGGTCACTGGAATGTGGCTGTCCTGCCCTCCCTTTAAACTGCCCTTGCATGATTATATAATAAACTTATCGTCTATGTCACTTACTGACTCCACCATAGTAGTTGCTTTAGCTGTACGTGAAAATTTCTTTTGATGTTTTCATGGATTTATGACATTGTTTCAGAAATAAGGTGAGGATTTTTACACCATTTAAAAAAAAAAATGTGTTCCAGTGGCTAATGTTTTGGCTCTTTCCTCTGCAACAGCCTGGTAATTAATTTCTCTGTATTAAGTCTTCAGGACCTCCTGAGTGCCACAAACAGTTAAGTATTTGGCTACTAACCAGAAGGTTGGCAGTCTGAACTCACACACAGCTGCCTTGGAACAAAGGCCTCGTGATCTACACAGCCATTGAAAATCCTACGGAGTGCAGTTCTATACTGAAACACACCGGGTCACCATCAACTGGAATTGACTTCATGGCAAATGGTTATTAAGTCTCTAGGATCATAATATATGCTGATCTACAGCAGGAGGATAGAGAAAAGGAGATACATTATAGTTTGCTGATGTCAATACTAGCTACTACTCATATCTGGGCAATGATCTAGAAGAAGGAAGTTTCTTGCCTTCAGTTAAGGCAATATTATTAAATAAGCTAGCAGATAAAGGAGAAAGAGCAGTTTGCGTATGGTGATTGTGTAGTTCTTGGCGTGATCTAGAGACACATTTCTTGTAGATGTTGTAATACTGGGCTGAAAAAATTTAAAATTACTAATTTATTAATCACCAGCATGTAGGAAAGAATTGATGATGTGTGAGATATGAAATGGTTTATAATAAACCATTAACTTGAAAATAATTCAGATCAAGTGTTATTGTACAGTAATAAGTATTCAGCTTCAAGAGAAAAACACAGAGGGTATAGCTAGCAATTTCAATAACTGGCAAGCTTTCATATTTTTTTTTAAATGAAGATTACCCATAATAACCCTTTTAAAAGTCACAAATCAGTGGAATTTCTTGCAATTTATTTTTCACTGTGCAAAAAGAGAATAATGATACCTTCTGATGATGCTTTGGGCTAAAATTGACTAATGGTAATTGGTGCACTTTTTCATTTGAAAGGGAGATAGGGCATGTCACCGTGCTTTATTTAGAACCATTCAAAGTTCGTATTTGCCATTTCAATCTGTAGGAACCCCATGGGTAAATTCTTCATGGGATAAACACAATGTGGGAAAGGGAAGGCAGTACAATGATCAAATGTCAGAATTACGTGCTTTCTTGCACTGTCTGTCATCCCTTTGAAGGGGTGGGGCTCTGTTTGGAGGTACATCGCGGTTAAATTCGAAGTGAGGGCATAAATCTAAGCTCCATTGTCCGGTTTGTATTCTAATGTGAATATGACATCTGTTTTGAAAAAGATTCCTGTTTGGAGGAGATTGTGTCCAACATTAGACTTTACACTTTAGATGGAAACTCAGATGCAACCATTCAGATATACGGTAGCGTCGTCGGCATGATGACCTCTCAGATCACTGAATGAGCACAGGGCTTCTTTCACATCTGCTGTGTGACTGTAAATTCAAGGAGGCCCTACTGTATTCTTCTCAGAAGTTACATTCCAGTGCTGAAATTATCCTTTCCATTTTACCCTTGGTTGCTGAAAACAGAAGTGATAGCAGTTTACTAGATTGAATGGTATGGATACAGACCTGGTTCTTCTTAAACAATATTTTGCTGATGTCACTGCGTAGGGACCATTGTTCTTGTTCACTCTTGCTCGTTCTGGTATATGGCTCCAATACTAAAGGTTCTGTAAAATGTAGTATTGTTTACTTTGATCTATTAAAATATATATCTGCACAACATCCCCTGGTTTAGCCTGAAAGAATCTTCCTTTTAGCTGGACATGGAGGGGTGCATAGGGTTTCACTGGAAAGTCATACTCTTGAATTAGTTAAGGTATAAATTGGCAACAGACAGCCAGTATAGCCCACCCTTGCCCAGAGTCTTATAGCCAGGTACCCACCTCTACACTTGGATTAATAGGCATCTTAGCATTATTGGAGACCTACCTGGCTAGTTCAGGTATAGAAAGTAGAAAGATGTGTCCAAGATTGTATTTTTTTAACATGTGATGGAGCAGAATAAAAAGTGGGCCTCTCTAACTAGCGTGTGGCCTTTAACAGTATATCATCAGTGACACAAATAAAAGGACATTGTGCATATTCACTGCTGGGCAGACAACGGATCTGTATTTTAAGTTGCCAGTAAAATCAAAGAATTATTATATGATAATTCAATATTTTAATTTTGTAATTCTTTTTTTTTTAAGTGATGGGTTTTTTGTTTGTTTCTTTTTGTATCAACTTTGTAAATCCTGAAAGGAGCACCTAAAGTATTAAATGTGAATACAACATTCACTCAGGTCTAGCAGAACTCAAACGAGCCCTGGTGGCACAGTGGTTATACACTCAGCTGCTAAATGAAAGGTTGGCAGTTCTAATCCAACAGTCGATCCCAGGGAGAAAGATGTGGCAGTCTGTTTTTGAAAAGATTAGGGGCTTGGAAACCCTATGGGCAGTTCTACTGTGTCCTAGAGGGTCTCTATGAGTCAGAATCAACTCCATGGCAACGGGTTTGGTTTTTGGTTTTAGCATAAGTCGGTACTAAGCAGCAACTCAGGATATGTGTACCTGTATCCATTTACTTTTGCAAAGAAAAGATAAATGCCTCTATTTATTAATTTGAGACCTGTAACTATATCATGTCTCCTCTGAGTAGCAGAAAGAGCACTAGATGAGGAGTCAGGAAAACTGGGATTGAGCCAGGTTTCTCACCAGATTATGTGGCTCTGGGCAAGTCTCCTAATGACTGAATTCATTCACCTATAAATTTTTATCTCAAAAATCATTCCATAGAAAGTTATGCGGATCATTCTTCTCCTACCTTATATCTATTTACACTATAAATATTTTGTATGGGAAAAGACTGTAGCCAAGTATTTCCCATTCTGTCCAAAAGAATTGCCCCAGCTAAAACACCTCTATAAAAATTCTATTTTTGGTCAATTTTCAAATGCTGAGGAAATACAGGACAATTTTATCTTTGTGCTGTGTATTATGAATGGCTACTTGTCGGCAAATGCACTTTAGTTATAATTAATGGTAATTTCAAAATCCAGTTAGCTATCGAATATGCTGATGATTAATTAAATTAGGATTTCTGGAAAGTTCGAGATTCACTCACTTAGTCCACATTTAATTAAAGAGAGACTTCTTATGCATAACCCTGGACACTGTGATTTTGCAACTCGTACGATTTTTTTTTTTTTTTTGAGAAACGCCTATTGTCTTTCTCCTCACTGATTTAATCTGACGGCTTGTGTGGTGAATGCATTTTTTTCCCTCTATGTTCCTTATTCATTCTTTTTATTTGTTTTGCTAGACACTTTTTAAAGCAGATCATTTGATATTTACTCTTTTTTATGAGATGAGGTTGCTCTGTATAAGAACCATTCTTGTCACTGAACAAATGTATACCTATGAATCCAATCTGAGCGAAAGGGAGGAAGAGTACAAAAGGGAGAGAATATAAGGCATCCCCATGTGGAGCAGACGACAATCAATTAGATTCATTACCTGCTCTACATTCCAGTCACTTCCTTAAAAGAAGTACATAACACCATGGCAACAGTTAGACCTGCGCTCCTTTATGGTATATAATCATTAAGAGGTCTTCAGACTCCCCAGAAAACAGACACGGAAAAAAAAAAAAATTCACAGTGGTTGCACCAACTCCCTACATTTATGCTGATTAAATGACAAGTTCGTAATTTACAGGTGTCTTTTATTGCCATGGGAATGAAATCATACAATTCAATTTTAGAACTCAAGGGCTTTCGAAACAGGCGGCATGATTGTTAGCTGGGCTGCAAGCGAAGATTAAATGGAAAGGGCGGCATGTAGATTTTAGAACATGGTGTTGACATTTACTGGCCAATCACATTTTGCAACACTGCTGCATGACAGCAGATGTTGACCTTTCAAGCTTTCCCTATCTGCCTTCACGCATTACCTGCAGAAATTAACATAACGCTGCTTCCTGCTCTATGCTGCTATTAATGTCATCTGGGAATTGAGATTCATGAATTCAGTTATTACTCAGGCTTGAGGCCCGTTTTATACTCTAAGCACAGAACTTACAGCTCCTGGGAGCTGGTATTTTTGGATGCTGCTTCAACTACCTTTGTGATTGAGGGATAGCTAGGAGCTATGGAGTAAAAAATGTCATAGGGAACAAGAGGAGAAATAGAGGAGGACAGTTTCAAGGAGAACGCTAAAGGCAAAATAGTTGCAAATATGTGGATAGGAAAGCTTAAAACATGGAAAGGGTACATTTTAAGCAAGTTGAATCACTGCGTGCGTTCTGCTTCTTTTGTTAACTGAACCATGAAAATGATGCCCCTTGCAGTCTGTGTGCAGTGAGCTTCAGGGTTTCCTCCACAATGCCTGGGGGCCTCTATTACTGATGATTTAGGAGAGACACAATCTGAAGTAAAGATGTCATAGGTAGCCCTTAGGAGCTGTGTGCAAGATTGCAAACCAAATTCTGTGGTGTTTCCTTTTAAATAAAAATCCTACTAATCCCTGTTATCTGGTCAGATATATTTTGTTCAGTTTTTCCTAGACAGAGAAGTTCCGCTTCTTAAATATATACAGGGGAATGTTCAATGAGGAATCTAATTCTGAGATATATTATTTTCTGGGACAGGAATAAGCACCTCTTATAAGTCTTGTTTAAGGCAGGCATCATTATAACAAATCGTATCTCTAGAAATAGGTAGACAAAGTTATGACATTGTTTATCAAAATCTGCAGACTGTAAAAGAATATTCAGAAGCTTCTGAACATTGCTTAACCTCTAGGTTCGCTTTATGGATTTAGTGAGTTTCCTGTTGTTTTGTCTTTTAAAGTGCTTCGAGGGCATCTGTGAAATATCTTAGTCACAGTTCTGTGAATCTCATCTTTTGAGATACACGCAGATGCATTTATCTCAAATCGAAATTGATTAACAGAGTTCAAGATGTCAGCAATGAGATATGCGTATACTGGCTACTTCAATGCCATTGCTCCCATTTACCCTCCGGCAAACACTCTGTACTGATTTGCATGGTCCAGCCACGCTGAATTTTCCAGCGGTTTCTCTGACACCAGTGTGTATGAAATACACAAGCAGCATGATTCGATGGGCCAAGACCGTTGTTAAAAATATCTTTCCAACTCAATTCCATTGTGCTTGAGGTTCTATGGTTTGAAATTACTTTATGTGTATGATTTAATATTTTCTCCAAAATGTTTAATGCAGAGAAATTACTCCTATGAGGGGCAACACAGTGTTACCAGTATTTTCCAGTGAATAAATTGGCTTGGTTTCTTTCTTGTTCTAGAGGAAAGATCAGTGAAGATGCTTATAACTAGATGCCCGCTGAAATTCTCCACCTGGATAGCCGATGTTGTTGTGTGACATCAAGTTGATTTTGACTCAAAAGCAATGACCCTATATGATAGAGTAGAACTGCCTCCTTGGGGTCCCCTAGGCTACAACCTTTAAGGGAGCAGACCTCAGGTCTTTTCTCCAGCAGAGCTGTTGGTGGGTTAGAACTGCTGATCTTTTGGTTGACCTTTTAGTTGACATTTTGGTTAGCAGCTGAGCACTTAAGCATTGTGCCACCAGAGCTGCTATAAGCACTTCAAATTAAGCATGTTTAAACCTGAATGGGTCATTTTTTTTTTTTTCTCCTATACCAGAGACTGTGAGGTAACTGTCTCTCTCTTTTTTTTTTTTTTTTTTTATATACTAACAATTTAGATTTTATCCCGAGAGGTACTGAGAAAAATTGGAAACATGGTAAGACTAGCAGTAAAAAAAAAAAAAAAAAACCCTGAATTTTTGGGGACTAATTGTCTAGGGAGGAGCCCTTGTGGTGAAGTGGTTAAAGTGCTCAGCTGCTAACCAAGAGGTCAGAGGTTCAAACTCACCAGCTGTTCTGCAAGAGAAAGATGTAGCAGTCTGTTCCCGTAAAGATTTCAGCCAAGGAAAATCTATGGGCCAGTTCTACTCTGTCTTACAGGGTCACTATGAGTCAGAATTGACTCAAGGGCAATGAGTTTTGTTTTGTGTTTAAATTGGGGGTGGCTTGAGCATGAGAAGGACACAAATTAGGGATTATATCTGGTATTTTTATTGTAGTAATCCAGACGGCATAATGGTTTTCCTTAAATGATATGGTAGAGTGGTGTACAGGCTTTTTCTTATTTATTTTCTAAATATGTTATTGTGTTTTTGGTGAAAGTTTACACAGCATATTAGGTTCTCATTTAACGATTTCTGTACATATTGTTCAGTAATATTGGTTACATTTTTCACAATGTGTTAGCCTTCTCATTATTTCCATTCTGGTTGTCCTGTTTCCATTAATCTAGCTTCCCTACTTCCCACTTCCTTAACTTCTCATCTTTGTTCTAGGGTCAATGTTTACCATTTGGTTTCATTTAGATAATTATTTAGAGGAGCACATTACCTTATTTATTTTATGAGCAAATATGCCATTTAGCTCAATGTATACAAAGAAAACTCGCTAGAAGAGTATCTAACTTGAAAGGCATGAAAAAAATTATAAGCCAAATATCCCAACTTTATATTAAAACATAAAAACAACAACAATACCAAAAACATAGAAACAAAAAACCTAAACAATCTCTTCAGAGTTAAGAAGTAAGACCTCAAAACAGAAATATAATCACTTAGGGACAATATGACCAGATGGTAGAAGGAGGAAAAGCCTAAAATTTATAATAAGATTTTAAAATAAAAGACAAAATTTTTTCAGAAATGAAGTCTAAATTAAAAGGGGAAATGTAGAGAATAGACTCACAGAAAGTAGAGGAAAGACTCCGTGGGATAGAATTCAGAAAACTCAACAAAATGAAACAAAAGAGGCGATAAATGATTAAGGAGAACATGATAAATTCAGAAGATGGTTAATGATGATTGAACTTACACACAAATGGAACCCGAAAAGAAGACCAAAAAGACAAAAATAAATAAAATGTTTTAAAATGTAATTCAAAAATTTTCCTGAAAAAAAAGAGAAGATAAAACTACATATTAAGAGAACACAAAACATTTAATAAGCTGAAACATATACTAGTAAACTAATTAGGCTTAAAGCAAAAGGAACAATCCCTTTGGCAGCCAGGAAAAAAAAAATTACAAATTTATTAGTAAAGAAAAGAAATTCATCCTGAGATAAGACTTCTTCATAGCAACAATTGAAGATCTAAGACATGGAATACCACCTGCAAGATGGGAAGGAGAGAAAATAAGAGACAAATATTACATAACCAATTAAGCTGTCCTTCAATTATAGCCAGTTTTTGCAAACCTGTAAAAAAAGGGAAAAGTGAGATAAACTGCAGCATAAATATTATACACACTGACAATAGAGAAATGATATTACTAATATTAATAATATGTGAGGAAAAGAATAAGAAGTATAGAAAGATTGCCTCATCTGGAGTAGCTTGAAGCCTAAGATATAACTTAGAGCTAAAAAATAAGTGGCAGAATTCTAAGCATATGTAAGAATACAAGTGTAAACACCAAGAACAATAATGCTATTAACTAAAGTTATATGGTTAAAATGAGGGAAGTAAAAGAGAAGTAAGAGAAACATATACTAAATTTTTGTTGTTGTTTCCAGTAAGAATTCAATAAGCCCATTGCTGTCGAGTCGGTTCTGACTCATAGCGACCCTACAGGACAGAGTAGAACTGCTCCATAGAGTGTCCAAGGAGCACCTGGTGTATTTGAACTACCCACCTTTTGATTAGCAGCCGTAGCACTAGGCCACCAGGGTTTCCAAAAATTCAATAATGACTGTTAAAAGAAGTAAAGGATTAAGGTTATTATATATAGGAAAAGATTGCTTTAATATATGTAAATACGCATATATAAATAGAAAAAATAGCATGATATAACCAAAATCATATCTGTTCTATAAATAAACAGGCTTAATTTGCATATTAAACTAAAAGTTATATCATTGAATTAAGTGAAAACCCAGCTAAACCTATCTATTTTCTAAATAAAAAAGACATGCTTAAAGTAATGTATAAATACTTAAAATAAAAGGAAGACAAAGGTTCACAAGGCACATGTATATAAAAACAAAGTTGGGGCCATAACCTTGATATCAGACACAGTAGAGGTAAGGTCTGATCTTATTAAAGAAGAAAAAGAAGGGCATTTTATGAAACAAAAAGATACATGTGGTGATAAAGATATAATAGTTATGAATATCAATGTCATATCCATGTCAAAAATGAAGTGCTAATAAAGATTATTATCACTTTGAGTGATGAGTAAATTGGGCTAACATATTATCCCCATCTCTGATAAACCATCTCTTTGAGGACACGAGGGTGAAACGTAATATTTAATAGATGCGTTCTAATAATCAAGCAAGCATTTTATTAATAATAATATCTAACACATTTACAATATTTGTGTTTCAAAGGAGATTGAAAGCGAAATGAAAGGAAATTAGAAACACCGGCACACAGCCTTTATACAGATGGTCCTTTACCGGTCCTTGGGACCTTAAGTAGATCAATGAGTTTTGCTTCCTGGCCAACTCTCTGGCAGCAGTTGCCTCGTGATGATATAGCTTCCCTTTCTGTGCTTGATGCGATGCCATATTTTTCTTAACATCCTCTACATCTCAGATGTGATTTTTCAAAGCATTCGTTCTCATGCAGTGTTTTTGCAGGTCCCTCCCGCTCCCCATTTTCAAATGCTGGGTATAATCCTCACGGCTCCAAAGAAATGGACCTCGTATTTCAACATCTCGTCTAATAGGACTTTTGTTTCTGCTCTGATGAAATATGGTTTAGATGTATTTATTTTCTGTACTCCTCTGCTTGCTTGAAAAGTGCATACCAAGTAATGTGAAGACATTCTTTGTTTCTGTATTGAAGAGTGTTTACAAAGAAGTAAGAGGGGCTTTGTATGCAAATTAAATCTTTGGCACCAAGTTCCACCTAGTTAAGCACCTAAATATACCCCCTGCAGAAAATTAGGTGCTGAATTGTGCACCAAAGTCCTTAAAGGCATTAATTAGATCTTTAATTTTATCATGTGGGAAATGTGCTCCAGTCAAGAAACACCTGGTGAAGACAAACACAAAAGGAAAATCAAATTAAGGTGTCTCTGTAAACAGCACTGAAATATTAAACAAAATGCGTTGTGATTAAACAAGCAGGGAGCTGCAGACACAGAAGAAGGGGAAAGATGACTCAGAGACTGCTGACTTCAAGGCAGAGGAATAAACAATGAATCACATAATAAAAATAAATATTCCTATGTAGGAAGTGCCTTGTTTGTCGTGGCAAGACTACGTATGAACTGATTTGAGCAGATACTGATGGACAGTGTTGAGTGGATTTTGGTGTCCTTCCAATTTCAATGCTCTTTTTTTCCCCATTTACACAATACTAATAGATGGTCGCCTATTCCTACTAAACCTTGCTAATAATGAAAGGTAAAACATTTTCCGAATTAGAGTTATGGTAACTCAGTCTTCCTAAATACAGAAACTAGTCACCAATCAAACCGAACCCATTGGCATCAAGTGGATTCTGATTCATAGCGACCCTATAGTTAAGACACAGTAGTAAGTAAAGGTATTATTGTGTCTAATGATAAACCAAAACCAAACCAAACCCCTTACCATTGAGCTGATTCTAACTCATAACAACCCTATAGGACAAAGTAGAATTGCCATATAGGATTTCCAAGGCCATGAATCTTTACGGAAGCAGACTGCCTCTTCACTCTTCCGCAGAGAGGCTGGTGGGTTTGAATGGCTGATCTTTCAGTTAGCAGCTGAGCACTTAACCACTGCGACACCAAGGGTCCTCAGCAGATGATAAGAATATGCAAATATATGCAAATATATGTATCTACTCATATGTAAACACCAGCCACACAACTGGTTTTCAATGGGGAAAGAGATTACATTTTTGCCTATTAGTTTTTGCTCTAAATCGTCCCACCGGTATCTATAAATAACGTGGAAGGAATCCTCACTAAAAAGAGAGGCAGCTCCAGTGTTAGGACGCCTTGAATTATCCTGAACAGATATTAGTAGGAAAATAGTACAGGTATGAATCAATAAATTCCTTCTCGGAACGTATATTTAGAACTCTGGCCTTGTGAACTACGGTAACATCATGAGTCCAAGAAATCTGGAACTCCTTTTTGAATTTAATGTTTTCTTAATTCCTTCATTCATTTTTTAAATTTCCTTTATTTTTAACGTCTAGAAACCATTACGGCTTTTGTTAATTTATATAAAAATGATTTCAGTGACTTCTTAGAGGGTACTACAGTTTTACTCCACCAGCCACTCCTTGGAAACCCTTCTACTCTGTCCTATAGGGTCACTATGATTCAGAACCGACTTGATGGCAAAGGGTTTGTTTTGGATTATTGAGAAAGTAGGGATTACTGCAGTAGCCTTAACAGACAAACAAGGGTGGAAAACTAAATGCCTTACCTCAGCAAAGAGAAGTGTTAACAACTCTATGGAAAGGAAATACTGTAGATATTTTCAAATTAATAGAGAAATTTATACTTTTATGTAATTTCTAATGTTTTCAGTGTTGTGCACTGTAAAAGAAAAGCGATCTTTAGGGCAGGGTCAGCAAATATTTTTTTTTAAAGGTCCAGAGAGTAAATACTTGAGACTTTTCAGGTCTACAGTCTCTGCTTAAATTACCGTGTTTTTATACAAATAACGCCTGCCCTCTGAGTTTGTTTGCGGGCAGAGCCCTTCCTCAAGGCACCCTCAGAAGCACTTCCTTGCCGATCCTTTTCCACATGTTGTTGTAAAAAAAAAAAAAATGAGAATACTGAGCTTTTGAAAATACCTCACCGAGGGGAGGGCATGACCAGCAAACAAATGCAGGAAGTGTGCATAATTTGAGTAAAAATATGGCACTGTGTCTTCCAGGGTGAAAGCTGCCATAGACAATATGTGATATGGGCATGAATATGCTCCAATAACACTTTATTTACAAAATAGCCAGCTAACTCTACCGCCGTTGTTTGCCAACCCCTATTTGGCTGGTCCAATGACCAATCGTGTGAAATGAACAAGCTGATGGAAAGACTTGTTTTCTCATGTGAATCTTGTCACTTTGGCCAAGTTGCTTTCCTGAAGAATACTCAAGCAGAAATGGCTTAAATTTCAATGGGTTGGATTTAGTTTTAGAAACATCTAAACCTAAGGAAAGCTTCTTATCAAAAGAGGTTGTAGACTTACAAAATTTGGAAATAAATGATATTTATTGGAAAATCTTCATATCTTTTTGATAAATACTTTGTCTAACCTACTCTCCTGCCTTTCACTTAACCCTCTATCAATGAACTGTTTGACCATTCTGTCTCATTTGCCATTGTTTGGATTGCTCTGATTTAGCACACACGTGCCTTCACAGGAGTTGATATTCCCTCTATGCGCAACAGACTGAGGGCTGCGGACATACTTTGCTTCTTTTCATCCCATAATATTCTCTTTATAAATTGACTGCTGTAGGATGAAAGGATGTTTCCAACCTCAGCGGGTTAGATTAGATGCTCCTCTTAGCTCCCACAGCACAGTATCTACGGCTTTATAAGTCAAGTTAAAAAAGAAAAAATTCTTAATTTAAGTTTTGTTCTTTTTGTTGTTCTTGCTTTGAAAGTAATCTTAGCGTCTTTGATAACTTCTCAAAATAACCAAAATGGGCAATCATATGCAAAGCTTTCAAAATTTTCTATTTAAAATAACCTCCTCCATAAATTCACTTACGTTTCTTGCCTGTAAAATTCCTATATCATGCAGAATAACAAACTGCTCATATCACTCCCCCAGATGGAAGATAGAGACAAATTATTATTTAATGTCAGCATAACAGCACTTTAGCTTTTCTCTTTGACTTCATTATCTGTGATGAGTCAGTAAACATTTTTTTTTTTTTTTTAAATCACTGCTTTTGTTGCCTGAGACACATACTACGTCTTTCTAGATTTCTTTTAACAGAATGCAAGTAGAGGCAGCAAGGGACTCCAGAACCATGCTGTTAGAGAATGCTAACTTTTTAAACATCAGGGCACTCACTAGATTTCAAAGTAGTCACATTCCTTAAACATATTGAATATGTTAAGCAAATTTTAAAACATACTTAAAATGTTCCTTAAGATCTTAATAGACTGATCTATTGCAATTTTGGATGTTGCTCAAGATCTGGCATTTAACACGTCAGTCAGAGCTTATTTTCTTGGATGATCATGACTTTTCACCCAGGTTTTTGTATGATTAGAAAATGGAAAACTATAGAAGTTTTTATTCCACAGTCAAATTTTCTGTTAATTAGTTGTAGGGGAGTAAGCTTCAGAATAAAAGGAATTTTTTGTTTATTCTTTCTTGGAGATGATCACAAGGAGTCTTTGAAGCCTATGGATAGAAATTGAACGAGAGGAGCCTTTAAAATTATGCATGTCTGGTTCTATACCCAAGATGCTGATTTAAGTGGTCTGGGCGATGGACTGGGCATTGGAATTTTAAACATACCTCAAATGATTTAATGTGCTCCCAAGGTTGAGAACCACTGTGAGGTGGAAGCCCAATGCCATGAGCGAATAGCAAGGGCCTTCTAACAATTCTCCTTCTCTATATTTTAATCCTCTGCTTGACATGATCACTAACAACTAGGAATGTTAAATCTTGCAGAGGGTACTTATGCCTATATAAATTTCCTTTTATAATTGATGAGGGCACATATAGACAGACTTATATGCAGGAAAGTGTCATTCAGGGATAATTAAGGATTGATCTACCTAGGATTTCTGCTCCCTCCATTCTGCCTTAGGGCCTACAACCCTCAACCTCTTTCTACTAGCATGATGTTTCTCAGCAGGGGCACTAGTGTGTGTGTGTGTGTGTGTGTGTGTGTGTCTGTGTATAGCAGAACAGCTTTCTATTTTGAACAATTTTGTCTACTATTCAGGGTATTTGTCATCTGTTTGGGATTGGAT
Source organism: Elephas maximus indicus (assembly GCF_024166365.1). Classification (NCBI taxonomy): domain Eukaryota; kingdom Metazoa; phylum Chordata; class Mammalia; order Proboscidea; family Elephantidae; genus Elephas; species Elephas maximus. The sequence continues at coordinate 40,483,901 of NC_064828.1, read as the reverse complement.
TGTGTCCCTAAAAATATGTGTTGTAGTCCTAACTCTTGCACCTGTGAATGTGACCTTGCTTGGAAATATGGTTTTTTAAAGATGGTATCAGTTAGGTTAGCATGAGGTCATACCGGAGCAGGAATGGTCCTAATCCTATATGACTGGCATCCTTATTAAAAAAGGAGAAAAGATACAGAGACAGAGATAGAGGGAGGAATCCCATGTAATGCTGCAGCAGCAGTCCCAGGAATGCCTGGAGCTACCAGAAGCATGAAACAGATTCTTCCTGAAATTCTCAGAAGAAATCAGCATCTCAAATTCTCAGCCTCTAGAATGGTGAGACAATAAATTTCTCTTCTTATAAGCCACTCAGTTTGTGGTATTTGTTGCAACAGCCCTAAGAAACTAAGATAGTATCTGTGGTGCCTTGCCTACTTGTAGGTCATTACAAGTGTACAAACACCCAAGGCAAGTGGACTCTGTATAAAAGCAAATATGTAATCTGAAATGACAATATGGTCAAAATTCCCCTACTCCTTACTTATCTCCTATCTCATTATCCAACATTTTGTTTCACAGCAATAGTAAAAAATCTATTATCCTACTATTTTGTGCACTAACAACGTACATCTGGCAGGGATACCTGCCACACCCTAGTTACATCTCTGTGATGGTACCCATGACTCCTTGTTTTCATCCAGTTTCTCCTTTTTGAAATGGCAATGTCTACCCTATGCTTGTTCCACCATGGTACTTTGTAGGCTGATAAATTGTATTCTAGGTTTCACAGGTCTACAGATAGAAATTTTGTCATATGACAGGTCATACCCAGAGTCTCACCCATACCTGGTTTAGATGATTCAGAAGGTGAAATTTTGAATTAAGAGTCGATGCTGAAATGGATTAAGACTTTTGATAATGCTGAGAGAGGGTGAATATATTTTGCATGTGGGAAGGACATGAAAATTGGGGGGCCATAGGGTGTACTATTACAGATTGAATTGTGTCCCCAAAACACATATGGAAGTGCTAACCTCTATACCTGTGAATATGCCTTTGTTTGGAAGCAAGATCTTTCTATGAAGACATTATCAGTTAGGTCATCCCTGAGTATGGTAGATCCTGATCTCATCTGGGTAGTGTCTAAAAAAATAAGAAAAGAGTCATGGAGACAGAGTGACACAGGAGGAAGACAGACGCCATGTGAAGATACATCTATAAACTAAGGAACATCAAGAAGTGCCCAGAACTACTAGAAGCTGGGAGAGATAAGGAAGGGTCTTCCCCTCAAGTGGACAGAGAGAGCATGGCCTTGTTAATGCACTGAATTTGGACTTCTAACCTCCAGAACTGATATACAATAAGTTTCTGCTCTTTAAAGCCATTCATTTTGTAGTATTTTGTTATGGTAGCACTAGCAATCCAAGACACAATCCCTACATGAAAAACACGCTGACTTTGTTACTGTAGCTTTATAATAATTCTTCACATTTATTTGGGCAAGTCCTCTAATCTGTGTTTCTTCAAGGGAGAGTTTTGTCTACTCTTAGTCCTTAAGTATTATGTCTAAATTTTAGAATCAACTTGTCATATTCCATACACACACAAACACACACACACACACACACAAGCCCAATGAAATTTTGATTAGGATTGTACTGGCTCCAGAGAAAAATTTTGGGGAGAATCAGTAACTATACAATATAGTCTGTGATTTTAGGATAATAAACTATACTCTGAACTTGTATCTTTTTTAATGTTTTCTATATTTTAGAAATAATTTTTCTCAAGCATGACTTGTACTAAATTCATTTATATGTACTTTACAAAGCTGATGCTAATTTTAATGAAATATTTTCTGTTTCATTTTATATTATCAATAGGATATAATTGGATTATAGAAAAGTAATTTATTTTTATGTATCGATTTCATATTTTGAATAGTTGCTCTTCTTTAAGTTTAAACATTTTCTGTAGATGTATATTGGATTTAATATTTAAACCAGCTAAACCAAAATGCCCAAACCCATTGCCGTCAGGCCGATTTCATAGTGATCCTATGGGACAGAGTAGGACTGCCCCATAGGGCTACCAAGAAGCACGTAGTGGATTCAAACTGCTGAGCTTTGGGTTAGCAGCCATAGCTCTTAACCACTATGCCACCAGGGTTTCCACATTACTTGTAGATAATGACAAATGTCTTATTTATTCTAACCCATTTACTTTTCCTTTATTTTTCTGTTCTTATTTACCTGGCTTCCTCCTCCAGCACAATGTTTAATAGGTGTGTTGTGAATGAGCACCTTTGCTTTATTACAGATATCAAAGAGAGAGTTTTAACTTCATTCAACATATAGAATGAAGATTGTGTTAAGGTACTGAAGATGCCGTTTTTCCGGTTAAGTCTTCCGTCTTTTTCTGTTCTTACTTTGCTGTGCTGAGCTTTTTTGTGAATCAATGTAGAATTCCATCATGTTTTTCCTGCTACTTTTGAAACAATTGCAATTTTTCAAAAAATTTTCCTTAAAGTTGTAAAAGTGGTATGTTACCATTTGCTCCAGATGTTTCAAACTAATAATTTTTTAAACATGCAAGCATATTTTTTTCAGTCTTTTCATTATTGTGATAATTTCAATAGTTTACATTCTATGTTTTTGTGATCATCGTTCCAATATCTTTTTTTAATTCTTCCCCCCCCTTTTTTTTTTGCTTTTTCTCATTCTTGTTTTTTCCTTTGTGTATGGTGACATTTCTCTTGAAAAATTGTTTGTCAGTCTGACCACTTCGAGACCAGAATGGTAGTCCATTGGAAATGATTTGCATTTGCTTCTCTCAGACATCTAGACACATTATCAGTCCAGAAACAGTTTAAAATTTTACAAAATGGCTTAAGATTTTTTTTTTTTTTTGGTATTATCCTGAAAATGTTAAATGGGAATTCAAGGTCATAACAGGTCACACTTTCATTGTAAGTGCTTATTGCAAAGGAAATAAGTAGTCCCCCAAGTGTGGGGATAGTAATGGGGCAGTATCCATTCACAGTGAATATGTAGCCTTTGAGGTTCCAGTTTTATGGAGGAGGGCCTTCTTTTATGCTTTTTATTGCACTTGGGACTTTGTGTTCTACGTTTCTGTTCCTGGGGCACTCTGAAAACCAAGGTCACCAGTTCTGGTCAATGCCCTTAAGACAAGATCAGCTTCAGTGTTTACTTAACTCTCCAGGATGCCACTTTTATCAATATTTTTGCTACTATGTTGCAAATCACTTCATTTTTCTAAGATGTATTTTATATTTTTACTAATATTTTTATTTCATCTGTTATCATGGAAGAGGTGTTAATCTCACTAATCAGCCCACCACATTACAAAATTTGTAACATAATTTTAAAGAGTACGTACAGTGTGCCAAGGAATTACCATATGATGATAAAGAAGACAGAAAACACTACTGTCTTCATGCAAAAATGGAAAACAAAAAGCATTCTAGGCAGCAGGAGAAGCATTTACAAACATCTCAAAGCAAAAAAATGCTTCGCCTGTGCATTATGATGTAAAAATCTCAGTTTGGATGCAACAAAATGACCAAGAGGGAGAATGGCAGAAGATGCAGTTCGGGAAAATGAAAAAGGCCCCATAGCCTCAATCACTGAGAGCCTGGTAGACCAGAAAAAGCAATTCAGATTTGATTTTTGTAGTGGGAGAATGGGCAGTTGGATGGATGGGTGAGAGTACGGTGTGAGAAAAGCATCGAAGGAAAGGTTTTGAGTAAGGTGGTGGTGTGCTCTAATTAACTGTTTTAGAAGGTCATGTTTGCTGTTGTGTGGAGAACAGAGGGCCACAACAGTACAAATGTCTGGTCTAGTCATATGACTAGACCAGAGACCTGAACTAAAATGGTAGCAGTAGGCATAAAGAAAAGCAGGCAGCTTGGAATACATTTTGAAGGAAGGATTGACAGGACTTGTTTATAAGTGGGTTGAGGAGAATGAGGAAAAGTGAGCAATTAAGGATGGCTGGCAGGTTCTAGATTTGGAGTGGTGATTAAGGATAAAGGTGGAGGAGAGTGTAGGAGGTTTGAGGAAAAATGGGAAAGCACAGAACCATGGTTTCTGAAAGTGGGGAACCAAATCGACTTAAGGAATATTGGCTTGCCTTACACTGTTGAGACCTAGTTTTGGGTTTGAGATCAGGAATCTACAGTAACAGCAGTCATGACGTTGATGTAGTTTTCTTGAGCAACCTTAAACTGCTGAAGGGTATGAAGAAAGAAGGTAGCAGAATTTATCCAGACTGGGATTTTATCAGAAACCCTGGTGGCATAGTGGTTAAGTGCTACGGCAGCTAACCAAAAGGCCGGCAGCTCGAATCCACCAGGCGCTCCTTGGAAACTCTACAGGGCAGTTCTACTCTGTCCTATGGGGTCACTACGAGTCAGAGTTGACTCGATGGCAGTGGGTTTTTTTTGGGGGGAGGGATTTTATCAGGCAAATACAGAGGGAGTGACACAAAGGAAGTGAAGGTGTTTTCAAGGGAACAATTATTATAACAGATCAAGGAAACTAGACCAGACAAAGAAAGAAGTGAAGCAGGAGGAGGCAGATAATAGTGTCATATACAAATCGGAGGTTTCAGTAAATTTAAAGAAAGGGGCTCTGAACTAACAAACTACAGAGTAGGACGGTGGTACTCAGAAATGAAATATTCAAAATCAAGATATGAGAAGTAAAGCAATTTTGATAATTATAACAAAGTCCTTGATGAAACTGCAAGAGCAGGTGGTTTGGCAATATAAAATAAAAAAGTTCTTTGTAGAAGAAAAACCACCAAGATCAATACCAGGGTTTTGGATGTTTTATCCTTGATACGGAGGCCTCCAAATGCCATGGCAGTATTGTATGACAGAACAAAGACTCTTATGAATGATAAGGGGCTGACTAGGAAGTTGAAAGAGAGCTAAGAAAATGAGAGTGTGTTATGCCTGATGGCAAGTGCTAAAAGGAAACAGGATGGATGTTTTTGAAAGCAGTAAGGAGAGTGTTTGTTGCAGAGATGGAGAATGAAGAAGTGCAGATATTAATTCATCTTCAAGCCCAGAAGAAAGTGAAGTCTAAAATAACGAATAAGGAAACAACAACGACAAAATAGCATATTCAATGTAAGAGGCTTGTTGTGGAATTATTTCTCCACAAGGCAGTCAGTCCAGTTTTATTCCATACTGAGAAGTGTCCTGAAAGTTGTTGAAAATACAGAGAATCTTTCAGATCATGAAATAGGAGTTCCAGAGGGGATAAAGGAAAGGTTTGGAAAGGCTGAGAAGCACATGGATGGGGTTGTATAAGGGAACATAGGATGATGATGTAAAATAGGGAGACACTAATATGGGAGTTGATAGATCCCTTGAGCCCTGATGTGGCCCAATGACTTGCTTTGTTCAATAAATTGTAAGCAAAAGAGGCATGCCATATCTGAACAGAAGCTTTCAGAGCTAGATCATATTTTGTCATACCTTCTTTTTCCTCTGTCACAATAACCAGTAATGTTCCAGATTGATCCTGCTCCATCAATCTGGGTTCCAGTGGGAAGAAAACCTGGGATGTATTTTGGAGAGAGAATTGACCAGCCACACAGGACCCAAAGTGGCCATGTAGTGTCAGTGAGTGATAGGGACCTGTTGCTATCAGCCAATGAGAGCTTGAAATCATTTGTCACCACCACATGATCTAGCCTGTCCTGACTGATGCAGACAATGACTAATTTCAATAGGGAGGCATGATGGGATGAGTCCTGAGACTCAATGAGATGAGTTAAGAGACCTCTTGCTATGATCCAGAATGTTTCCACCTAAGTATGGTTGTGAGAAGATTGCTCCCTGAGTCTTGATGCTATGTCATATACTGAGGCTCCCAGGGCCTGATTCATGGAGCCTAAGAAATAGACAATGGTTCTTATAAGCATGACACCATTGCTTATACAGCTTGGTGAGATGACCTGCCTTTCCTAGCTAGTAGCTTATTGAGGTTTGGCTCAAGAAGCCTTCAGAAGCTTCTGCTTACATGCTTTAAAGTGGAAGAATAAAGCAGTAGAAAATTCAATTACTTTGCTGTTAAACAAAAAGGCATACATGATCATATTTTCCACCTTTTCATCGAATGTCTCCCCAAAGCTGATAATCATCCATGAAGAATAATCTAACACTACAAAATATTCAAGCTAGTATCCCATTTCCTAACAGTGCTCTTTAAATCCCTAATTTAAATGAAAGTATTTGGAAAAATGGAGCCCTGGTGGCATAGTATTTAAGAGCTTGGCTGTTAACCAAAAGGTCAGCAGTTCAGATCCACCAGCCACTCTTTGGAAACCCTATGGGGTAGTTCTACTGTGTCCTATAGGGTCGCTCTGAGTCGGAACTGACTCGAGGGCACCTAACAACAACATTTGGGAAAAATTATTTTTATATGACTATAACATAAAAAAATACACATAAACATTATTTATGCTCAAGATATAAAGTGTTGATCTATTTTTCTGCTCTTTCATTTTGATTTCGGTTGCTTCCCTTACATGCATGGAAATGGAAAAAAAGTCTGCCAATATAGATATAAATTTTTTTCTTTTGTCAGTGTCATGGCCTACTCTGTATAAAAGGTGCACAATACCTAGAATCTGAAGGACTGTGCCAGTCTGTGATCTCCATTCAGGTTCGTGTCAGGGGAGCTTTATCCAGATGGGTTCTTTGAATTCCAACAGACAAGTTGGTCCCCAGCCAGTCCAAGTCCATGGAGCTGCAGCATTAGGCATTGTCACCAGCTGCAGAATCACGGTGGCTGTTTACAGAAACTGTCAACTGTCACCTGTTCCCAGGGCTGCTTCCCATCCTTGCTTTTGTTAGCAAAAAATAAAATTTTATGTTTGCTCTTTAAATATAGGTGAATTTCAGCAAACGGCTGCAGTGTTCTGATGCATATGTCTGCTCTATGGCCAGTATAGAAAAGAAGAAAGGCCACCGAAGAGATGAGTGCTGAATCCATGTGTGTGAAAATACCTCACTGTTCCTTTGAGATGAAACTGTGTCATTGGAGTAATTAACCTAAACTACACTACGCTGTAAGAAGCAATTCCAAAGGAAATGGCTTAGTGTGAATGGTTTCCCATCTTTATAATGTAAGATACAGGAAAATCATGTTTTATGTAAGGAACTAAATAGGTACTGCGATAGAGGATGAAAGGAACAAAATCCAATCAGAAATAAATTGAATTTTTAGGCATAAAATTTTAATGTAATCTTGTGTTTTTTTTTTGTTTTTGCTTTTTTTTTTTTGCTTAAAGATGTGTAGTTTTCTTAGTTCTGGATTCCTACAAAAGAGAAAGAGAAGTGACACCTACTCAAATATTCAGCAGCAATAGCTACCAATTAAAAAACAGGGTTTATTGAGTATCGGGCACTGTATTAAGCACTTAATAACCAACCCTGTGTTTATGCCAGGATTCCGAAGCTCATGGAACCTTGATCAAATTGCTTACCTAATGTGAACATCATATATGACACAGAGAAAGAACATTGACCTCTCTTACACACTGTGAAGGATGAGGGAATGTCCCAAAAGAAAAAGAAAGTGCTACATAAGTGTCTTCCATTTTGTTGTTATGAAAAATGATTTTTTATATTGACACTTGTTTATTTTACTCATAGTTGAAAATTGTTTTTAAATACTTATTTTGAAGTCAAGATTTACATGAAAAATGTCTCCCAAGTAGAGCTAATTTTTGATTTACATGTTAGCAAGCTAACTTCATTTGCATTATAATAATATTCACCGGCTTCAGGAAAAATTGAATGTAAAACAAAGTAGTCAGGTAAACTTAATTCTCTGTGGAGTTGTTAACAATATAAAGAAGTAAAGATTTCTCTGGCTTTCCCGAAAATGGTTAGTCCTTGAGGGCTATTGTTTATTAATCTGTGTTGGGTCGTTACTAAAGATCATAGGGTATAAATCAAATCACTGGACCAGTTATATATAAAAAAACATCTAAGACAAAAATCAGACCCTTGCAAAGAGAAGAAAAAAATCAGATCCTTGCAAAGAGAAGTTGTGTAGCTATATATTTAAAAAGTCATAATTCACAAAGGCCTACAGCAGCCACTCAATATCTGTGTAGGCAATTGTAGTGAGATGAGAAGTTCTCATTGTCTTTTTCTTAATTCTAGCTCCATCACTCAACCGTGTTTTGGATGGGGTTAACAGCAATAGCTGGTATATCTGTCAAAGGTACAGATGAGTGAAAGCCGGTAGCTGGTACATCTTTCAAAATGGTTACCAACATTCATTTGGCTACCACCATGAGCTTCATCTTGCATCGCTGCCACTCTCCAGATTGCTGCAGCTTTCCTGGAAAATTTACTGCTCTGTATGTTCCTCTGCTCAGTTAGTTGAAATGCAATTGGTGGTGGGGAGAAGCTTTAGGAGAACTACTTTTAAGGTTCTACCTAAAGAAGTGGAGTGTTGATGCAAAAATAATCCAAGGTTTGGAGCCTGTATTTGGGATCATATTCCTGCTCCCATACTTTCTAACAAAATATTGACTCTGGATCAAGTTGTTTGAACTCTTAGTACTTCAATTTCATCATCTGTAAAATAATAACTGTTGTTAGTTGCTGTCAATTCTGACTCATGGTGACCCCATGTGTGTAGGGTAGAACTGCACTCCATAGGGTTTTCAAGGTTGTGGCCTTTCAGAAGCAGATCGCCAGGGCTGTCTTCTGAGGTGCCTTTGGGTGGCTTTGAACCCATTTTCTACTTAGTAGTCAAGCACTTAGCCATTTGTGCCACTCAGGGATTAAATCTCATCTAAATCACAATGTTTTCATGAGAGTTAAAAAGGAATATGTACATAAAAATGCCTAGTTTGATATGCAAAACCAATAAGTTCTTTCAAATTTTCATGGCACCAATTCTCTAGTATGTTTCACTCTTTCCCTGAAATACTATCAACCAAGTAGGTATTTTATAACACACATTTTTAAGGCATATTGTAAGTTCACAAACAAAAGAAAATGGGAGTTTTTTTTGTTTGATTGTTTCTTCCTGGGAAGAATAGGTGACCGGAGAATGGAAAGAAAGCTGAACTACTGTCAGGAGATCAGAGCCCTGACGGCAAAAAGGTTGAGGAAAATTTATGGATTTCTTTTTAAATAAAATCGTAAAATATTCATTTTAAGTTGGCTTTTCCCTATGTATTTTCTAGCTATATATTCAGTACAGTTCCATATACAAGCAAATGTCTATGAGTGTGCATATATATATGTGCATACACTTGCATTTGCTTATAAAAGAAGGCAAAGGTTGGATTCCACATATGGGTTTATATAGGAAAGAACACTGACACTACAGGAAGGATGATGAGAAGTCCCTAAACTGAATTAATTCAGACAAAGCAAGGCCCTAGAGCCAAAGATAACCACAAAAAATAAATTCTCACAGAAATCTGGAATACCCTTAATCTGTAGGTGATGGAACAGTTGAGGTGATCTTATTTAACACTAGAATTACAATCGTTTTTCCTGAACTAGTGGTTAGAAAACATGGGTATCACTAATCATTTGAGGATTTTTTTTCTAAATACAATGTCCAGGACTTGACTCTCAGAGTTTCTGATTTGCTTAGCTTGCAATTGGAACCTGGGTATCTATGTATTTAACAAAGTCTCGTAGGCGATCCAGAATTGGGCATCACCAGTCTAAGTAAACAAGTAAATTAACTTCCTTGGTTTCTTTATATTAATATATCCCCACTCATGTAATAAGCAAAAAAAAATTGCCATCAAGTCGATTCCAACTCATAGCGACCCTATAGGACTGAGTAGAACTGCCCCATTTGGTTTCCAAGGAGCACATGGTGGATTTGAACTGTCAACCTTTTGGCTAGGAGCCATAGCTCTTAACCACTACACCACCAGGGTTTCCTATTTAATAAAGATAAATAAATTACTTGGAGGAAAAAAAAAAAAAAAGACTACAGATGATGTTGGAGGTGATTAAGACAGCCCAATGTAGCTATTCCTGATGGTAAATTGTGTAAATATCTCTAAAATGTCAGAAGGCTGTTGCACTAAAATATATTCTAAACTTAAAAATCCTCACAAGAACCAAATCATCAGGGAAGTATGTGTCAGACTGTGACGTACTGAGAAAAAGATGCTACTGGTAACAATTCTGGCAATGATAACTTGTCATCTAATGATGACATTGAAGTTGACACTGATGCTTCTCTTATATTTCCTGCTCCCTGTGCCATGCGCTAAAGAGAATTAGACAGGACCTGATGCTACCTTAGATATACCATTGGTCAAGTGTCACCCTCTTCTCTACCAACTCCTCTGTGAATACAAACCAAACAACCAACCAACTAGTTGTTGTCAAGCTGGTTTCAACTCATGGAGACACCATGTGTGTCAGAATAAAACTGTCCTCCATAGGGTTTTCGATATTTAATTTTTCAGAAGTAGATTGCCTGGGTGGACTCAAACTGCCAAACTTTTCATTTAACAGCCGAGTTTGTTAACAGTTCATACCACCCAGTGACTTCTCTGTGAATACCAGTTAAAAAAAACCTGTTGCTGTCCAGGCAATCCCAACTCATAGCAGCCCTATAGGACAGAGTAGAACTGACACATAGGGTTTCCAAGGAGTAGCTGGTGAATTCGAACTGCCAACCTTTTCTGATTAGCAGCCAAGCTCTTAACCGTACAATGCTGGGTAAATGCTAAAGACCATATTTATTACTTGTGCAAAATGAAATATGATTTTTCTCAATGCACAAGGTGGTTAGATATTCAAGATGTTAGGCTCCAGGTTTTTTCTTATACAGCCAAGTGGAGATGTTAGATAGCCAGATAGATATATGAATCTACAGCTCAGGAGAGAGGATTAAGACCTGAGGAATTTCATTGTTAAGAGTTTAAGAAGAAAAAGATCCAGCAAAGGAGACTAGCAAAGAAGTGAATAATGAAATAGGAAGAAGAAGGAAAAAAAAAACAAAAAACCAAACCCAAGAGCTATCAGGTTCTTAAAGCTATGTGAAGAGATTTTCAAGGAGCAGGGAGCATTCAACTACGTCTAAAGCTTTTGATTGATAAAATAAGGTGAGGATAGAAACTTTGTCACTGGAGTTAGCAAAGTGGAAGAAAGCCGTTAATGATCTTGTGAAGAGAAGTTTCTATGGAATGGTAGAGACAAATGTCTGAGTGGAGCGAATCGGAGAGAAAGGAGGTAAAGAATTTTCATAACAAATTCCAGCAACTTTTTTGAGAAACGTAGCTGCAAAGAGAGAAATGGCTGGAAGAAATGAGGCTAAGAAGTTTTTGTTATTGTTGTTGTTGAATTTATTTCAGACTGAGTGGTTCAAATGGCTAAGTGCTAGACTACTAACCAGAAGGTTGGCATTTTGAATACACCCAGAGATGCCTCGAAAGAAAAGCTTGGTGATCTGCTTCTGAAAGGTCACAGCCATGAAAACCCTATGGAGTACCATTCTACTCTGTGCACATGGAGTCACCATGAGTTGGATTCAACTCAACAGCAACTAACAACAACAACAAAAGATAAATAATAACGTATTTATATACTGATGGGATGATTCGGTTAATGATGACTAAAAGAAAAGAAAAAAAAGGAGAGAATTGCTGAAGTATATCCTTGAGTAGGCGAGAGGGTAATACATTAAAAGGGAGATTACATAGGAACAGGAATATGCCATTGATGGAAATAGACATCTATTAGTGTAGATGCCTGTAGCTAGGAGATTTTACAGAATGATGGAGTCTGTAAAAGTTCTCCATAGATTGATTTCTTAATCCTCTCTAGTGAAGTGGGCAACAAAATCATCAGCTCGGGGTGAGGGTGAAACACCCTCAGAGATTTGAAGAGAGAGTGGTAGATATAACTGTCATCTGTGTGGAAAGTATATTAGGACATTAGAATATTAGTAAAATATATTAGTATAATAGGAAAGTATAACATGTTTGCTAAGTGCCACGAGAGACTCATGTGAGGTTTGTGCTCATGACTTTAACTCAAGACCAGTCTGCATGGCTATATGCTTCCACCAGTCCCGTTTAAATGATGAATGTAGAAACCAAGAAAATGAAGAGGGACCGAACCAGGGTTGTGCCTTTTTTTTTCTTTTCTTTTTTTCAAGCAAATGAGATAGAGCAAGAGAACTATAAAGATTGTTTGCATTGACCTTGGAAGTTAAGATAGATAAGAAGGGGAGAGAAAATCAAAGGGGTGAGAGACTGTGAAAAAGTGATAGCATCAATGTATTGAATATGCTTGTGGACCGCATGATTGTTGACAATGGACTAAGACTGGGACTGAGCTGAAAATACAGGAGGTGGTGGTCAGTGAGGGGAATGCATGAATTTGAGATTATGGAGGGGCTGCAGTTACCGGGGAAACCCTGGTGGCGTAGTGGTTAAGTGCTGCGGCTGCCAACCAAAGGTTCGGCCGTTCGAATCCGCCAGGCGCTCCTTGGAAACTCTATGGGGCAGTTCTACTCTGTCTTATAGGGTCGCTATGAGTCGGAATCGACTCGATGGCACTCGGTTTGGTTTTTGGGTTTTGCAGTTACTGGTAAATGGCAGGTCTAGGGTGTGATCATGGTTGAGGTGAGATGGAGGATGAAAAAATTATTGGAGGAGAAGGGTTCAAGACATTGATAAGCAAACGGCTTGTATTGGGTATTACAAATTTAGACAGAAACAATATTGAAGAGAGTGAGATTGAGCCAGGAGCATACTATCGGTAGGTAGATGACAGCAACAATGAGATATAGCTGTTAATATAATTCTTGGTAAGACATCAGGAGGCAGGGGGGTTGCTCTGCAGTAGCAGGATCCAAAGCTCAGTGCATGTGGGCACTTGGGCTTGCTAGAAATAATTTGACGAATGCAGTGGTAGATCTGGCTTGACAATGCTTTGGCTTTTTTTATTGACCATTGTTATTTCCCATGCCGGAACACAAGAGTAAGTAATGCGATGTCCCAAGGCTATGTTATACCTTTAAAAAGATTATGACGTTTAAAAGCATCCTTCATTACATTGTAATACTATCACGTTTTTCTTCTAGTACAGCCCCATTTCAGCATCCTAACATCTTGTAGCTCATAATTAACTGCGGAGGCTCCTATTCAGAAAATTGAATGTCATAAGCTTTTGGTGCTTGTGCTTAACGGTCCTATCCAGAATTTAGAATTCGTTCTCAATTTCCAGTAAATATGAAGCAGGAAGAAAAAAAAAAAAAAGGAGTTTAGGCTAAACCAAGGAAGTAGCTTTGATAAATTTAATGAAGACCCCTGAACTCCGGGTAATAAATGTCAAAACAAAAAAACAAGCTTTACAATTTCACATTTCAATTTTAAGCATTCTCACCAGCTATTCTTCAGATCTAAATCTCATCACCATTTAAGCATTTAGCATTATAAATGCCTTCTTTTTGTTTTACATTCATGGAACAACACTTTCTCTGTTTGTCCCTTACCCTTTTTTTTTTTTCTAATAAACCCGGGTGGGGTAGTGGTTAAGTGCTACTGCTGCTAACCAAAAAGTGGGCAGTTCGAATCCACCAGGCGCTCCATGGAAACTCTATGGGGCGGTTCTACTCTGTCCTCTAAGGTCGCTATGAGTCAGAATTGGCTCGATGGCAGCGGGTTTGGTTTTCTTTTTAGAACTTGAGCATATTACTCAAACTCATGCAGCCAAATTTTTTGATCTGTAAAATCTTATAATTTATTATGTAGAAGTGTTAAAAGAATTAAACAAAATAATGGAGGCAAAGCACCTAACACAGAGCCTGGCCCGTAACATAATGTCTCTGGCTTCCTTTCCTCTGCGGTTTCGTAGCTGTGTTCTTCCCATGTTTCTGCCCTACATCTTCTGTCTTTCTTGGAGACGTGAGTTACCTGAGCATCTTGATCTTTACATACGTTTAAATGATTTTCAAATCTGCATCTCCAGGTTTTTTTTTTTTTTATCAAGGAACCCTAGCCCCATAATCTTTCCTTATCTGCAAGACTTTCACTATCATGTACCAGTCACCTTCAAGTAAATATTAAAAAGTCAAGTCAATTTCATCATTTCTGCCCCCTTTTAAAACATTGCTCCCTTCTAAATAGCTTATTTCTTTCAGCGGCTCCCTATACTGTCAGTAAGTCAGACTAAAGAACTAGGTAATTTTCAGTTCTATAAATATGATTATTTTAATTCAAAAGACAGGGGGGTTGATATGGTAGTTAACTTTTATTTGAAGAAAAGTTAAAGTTCCATTCTAAGAAACCTTGAATGTTCAGGCAAGTCAACTATTGGTTTAAAATTTTAATACAGAAGGGGTACCTCATTTGAAGTGCAGAAATAACTCATTCAATACACTGCAGTTTAAATGAAATGCTTATCTCTTGAAGGGGAGAAAAAATGGAGAGCAAAACAGATACCCTGCTGAAAAGAACATCCAAATGCAGAGACACCAGTGAATAGCCGAAAAAGGCAATTACACATCATTTAGAGATATTTTTCTAATTTGTTGTGTAGATCACACAATAACAAGAGGCTTTGTGTGCATTCCTAACTGCCTGGAGGATAGACTACAGTAGAATGGTAATGTGTGTATATTATAACTGGCATTTCTTTTGCTAAACCTGGGGAGGAAGATGGAGAATTAGAGAGGCAAATGAGAGGGCCTTCTGTGTGCTGGGGATAGCAGATGTGTAGTGTTGCTATTGCTACCATTTGGATAATGGGGCTATCTCTGACCACTGTTATCTACTCTCTGGGCAGCTGGATAACAGGACAAAGGCAAAGCCACTCTGTTTCTGCGTGGCAGAAAAGTCTCTAAGCTCTTTCTCTAAAACCCACTGAGTCTTTCCAAACTGCAGTGAGGAACATCACTCATGTAGTACAAGCCTACCTGCCATATGCACTAGCTTTCGATAACTCCGCTGCATTTCTCCTGAAACACACAAGCATGTGCTCACTTCCTCACAATGCTTGATCATTAAAGGAAAGTCATGGAAGATAAAATGCAGAATAGCTGGACCTATGATGTATAATAGCAGGCATCGCCATAATAGCCAAAGTGCTGCATATATTAGAAGTTATTTTCTGTAAGAGATCACGATGAAAAGCAAGAGAAATTATAACATGAAAATGAGGGTGCAAAGTGAATGATGCTTTAAAGCAGCAATGTGCTGTTACATGTCATTGGTTGACCTCACTTTTTTTTTTTTTATGTGCAAAGTAAAAACTTAAAACATTTCATCAAAGCGATTGAAATGGATTAAAACTTTTTTTCTTTCCTTTTTTTTTCTTCTCTCCTCTTCTTCCCTCCTCCACAGTAATTTAGAATAGTATATTTGGAATAAGATGGGAAAATCCTAATGCATGTTATTTTACATGTACATATATAAGTATATGCACACACATGTAAATACGTATATACTATATACCATATTTTTACGCAATTAACACGCACCTTCTATGTTTATTTGACAACTGCTTCCTCCTCCCACGAGGTATTTTCGTAAGTGTGCTACACTAATTTTTTTTTTTACCACAATGTGTAAGAAAAAGTTAGCTTAGCAGAGCTTACAAAAACACTTAGCAGGGAGAGGGAGAAGTTGGCAAACAAACATAGAAGGCACGCATTAATTGCGTAAAAATACTTTATACAATGTATATACACTATATAGTCTTTCAGAAATTGAGAACTTTATTTTTTGTTGCTTTTGCAATTTAAACTTTGGTCAAATATTAAGCCATCTCTGTTATTAGAGAAGAATCATATTGCGGGTTCCTGCTTCATCAAGGAATGATTTAAATACAGGTTACTGGGAAGAAATCAGTCATTACTAACACATGGTGAATCTGTCTGGTTTGCAGGATTTAGATAATGAGCTCAGAGGGTGCTTTGAGAGTGAAAACATGGGTCCATTAGGTTAGCTAAGAAGGATCTGTGCCTCTTTAACAAGCAGTTAGCCTATTTAACATCTTCACCCAGAAACTAACCAATTCACAAATCTGTCACGATCATCAGCACATGGGTCAGATTGCTTCTACCTTCTTCCACTTATGGCACCTATACACACTAGACTGCCTATGATCTTTATTTAAAAATATTCTTCCTGTAAAAATTGATCAGCAACACAGAGATGGCAGAGACCATGATTTTCTTGTGACTCTTTTTTTTTTTTCAAAAACCTCTAGTGCTTCTGACTTAATAGTTGTCCATCAGTTCATTCATTCATTCTTTATTCATTCACTCATTTTTCTTACTCTTCTACTATATTCTGAGGACTGAGCAAACCATAAAAATGAGTAAAAAGTGGTAGTTAGCCTTCAGGCCTCTGATTCTAAAACGGAAGCCTCGTTCTTAATCCCAACATTAGAATGCAGCGTGGTAAGGGCTTGAAGAGATACGCATAAAATGCCACAGAAACAAATAATTGGTGACAACTTTCCTGGAATTCTCAGGCATGATTTCACTGAAGAGGGAACAATGACAGATTCTAGAGGAAGAGTGTGATTTGCCACGCAGAAAAGCTTGATGAATAATTAGAAGCATGGATGGGCATTTCAACAAAAGGGGATGGTTTTATATACATACATTTGTAGTCATATTTATATTCATATGTGCATGCATGCATTTTCCTGTTTTAACAAGAAACATGAGCTCTCTGGGTCAGAGTATCAGTTGCCATCGAGCCAGTCACAGCTACCACATGCGTGCCCAGCAGACTGCTCCATAAGGTTTTCAGGTTTTTGACCTTTCAGAAGCAGACAGCTAAGCCTTTTTTCCAAGGTGCTTCTGGGTGGGTTTGAACCACCAAGCTTTTGGGTAGTGATCAAGCACTTAACTGCCCCTTATGCCCCTCTTGCCCTTCAGAGGGAAGAGAAGGAAAGAGAGGCTTATTATGGAATATAAACAAGTCTTTTCCTGCCAAGTGGGAGGAAGTCTCTACCATGGAATATGAGCAAATGCTCTAGGAAAGATAAGTCTCTGTATCTCCTGAAGCAATACATTATCTCCAACTTCTCAGACATGTTTGCCATTCTATCATCCTTTAACCAATTTTTTTTCAGTGCTCTTTGCATAAGAGACCTGGATTGTGCAGAAATGTGAAAATATTTAGGGACAACTGTCTCCCAACAATTACAACATGGGAAAAGGCATAGAAGCTTGAATTACTGTTTGTATTTAAGGAACACAGAATTTTTAAAAAATATGGTCACAAATGCTCCATAATGCCTTCTTCCATTGTGGATCATATTTGGAAAAAAATAAGTTATTTGAATACAAATTAATATCATTTAAAAAACCTTATTTTTCCCCCCACCTTTTCAGATAAGTTAATGACTCCATGTTAACACTCAATATACAAAATCAATTCACATAATTCCTTTTCTTGGTTCACCTAACAAATTATGTTGTTTTATTTTCTTCTTCTGCTTTACTTAATTATAATAAACCCATAATATAAGAAATTTGAAAAAAAAAAAAGTGACCCCGTTTTAGTAAATGAAAATTTAGGAAAGGGAGAAAATCAACCTGTGATTGCTGGCCACACTAACAATTAGCTATTTATATAAATAGATAGGAAATGGCTTTCATTTTTAAAGTCAACCTCTCATGGTAAATACAGGTGGAAACTGTCGGTCTGAACTCCTTGATACTCTTTGATCCAGCTTTCCAAGAGGGTAAGGCTAAGATGTTTGCTGTATTACCGGAAATATTTTCTTGACCCAAGTTACATGCTGAGAAGGGAGTAACCGTTAGAGGTCAGAAAACCAAAAACCAAACCCACTGCCGTAGAGTCGATTCCAAGGTCTGAGGCAGGGGGAAATTATGATGCGGAATCCTGGTAGACAGAAAAGAGATTCTGGCACGTTTAGCATCATAAGACGTGAATGACTAAGGGGAGCCACACCTCTGGGCAAGAAGGCAAAGAGCAAAATGCTCAATCTTCACATCTCCTAGGTATTTCTTTACCTTGTCTCAATCTTCTTTGTCTTAGCCCATCAATTCTTTCTTTTTATACTAAGATACAGCAAATTTGCTTGGGTAAAAATAGCACAGGCCTGTCTTTGCACCTAGACAGATTTCCTGCCTGTTTGACCTCAACAGAGATATCACTACTTCATGGTGTTGGCGTGAGGATTAAATGGGATAATAAATGTAAAGCTAGTATGCTGAACAAGCACAGCTCATGTGATACATTCCTAATTTTGTCTTACACTGTAAGTTTAAATTTATTCACTGGGGGCCAGACCTTTCCCTTCCCTAGTTCAAAAACTCTAGCAGGCCCTTTGATTTTGGTGTTCCTTTAAATTAGTGGTTCTCAACTCTGGCTGTACAATCCAATCAGACAAGAAGCTCTTAAAAAATACTGAGGCCCAGGTCCTCCAACAGAGCAACTGGGTCAACATTTCGGAGTGCATGGGCGTTTTAAAACTCCAAAAACAATTCTAATGAACAGTTAGTGTTGGGAACCACTGATTTCTACATAATAAATCATGGTACTCTCGCTTTCATTCACAAAACACAATATAGGTCACAGTATTAGAATATCCAGTCCAATATATTAAGCTGTATTCTGAACCGGATTTAAAGCTAAATCTTCTCTTCTTACTTGAGTCAACTATGTGTGGGTAACTTGAGAAAGAAGAGGGATATGGCTGGCCTATTGTTTCTTTTGTACCCCTCTTCTCCCTCACTCCCAAGATGGTATCCCTGACTCCTTCAGAACTGGGTAGCAAAGAGGTGGTGGGGAAGGAACATTCTGACTTGACTGACACCATGGTATTTATTAGTATCTAGCATGACCACTATGGGCTTGGCAGAAGCCCAAAGTTAGATCTTTCTTTGTCAGTGATCTCAGTCTTGGCCAGAGTATGCATTTCTATTTTATCTGGTCACTTGCCAACTTGCTTTTTTTTAGATTACCAGTAGCTCTCCTCCAGTCTCCAGTTGATGAATCACTGCCCCTCTAGGAAAACCCCTTGGACAGAACATACGATGACCCCACACAGCCAGTTTCTCACTCATTTGTGGCTCTCACATGTTGTCTGTGAAATACTCAAACATCTTTTGCCCCAAGTGCAGGTCTTAGCCTCCTAGGTCTGCCATAACAAATATCACAAAGTGAATGGCTTTAAAGCACAGAATTTATTGTCTCACAGTTCTGGAGGCTAGAAGTCCAAATCAGGGTATTGGCCATGTTGGTTCTCTCTGAAGCTTCTGAGAAAGAATCTGCTCCATGCCTCCCTTCTAGTTTCTGGTGGCTCCCAGAAATCCTTGGCTTTCCTTGGCTTGCAGCTGCCTCAGTGATCACATGACTGTTCTTCTGTCTAACTCTCTGTTCTCTTTTATAAGACGCCACTCAGATGGAATTAAGACCCACACTACTGCATTTTAAAAGACCCCATTTCCAAACAAGGTCATGTTTACAGTTCCCATTAGTTAGAACTTCAGTGTATTTTTTGGGCGGAAAGAATTCAATCCATAACAAGGCCCATTCTCACTTCAGCTATCTGTATTCAGACCAGTTCAACCACATTGAATCAGCTGGTCTCTTGACTTTTAGTGTTTCAGGCTTGAGTCAAATATTAGGTAATCTATGCCCCAGCAGCTGGGAAGAAAAGTCAGATCTAAGCCCTTTTCACAGACTAACTTGACTTCTCCACCTTGGAGATGCATGTTACTGGGAATCACAGCACATCAACTCCAAAAATTTGATTCACAATTTCCTCCTCCTAGTTACCACTTCCCCACCCTTATATAACTTCAACGTGAGTGAATGGCTTGAGTTATCAAAGGTTTTGAGACATTCGCACCTTAATCTGGTACCTTACTGTAGAAACTCATCTATATATAATTCTAGTAGTTTGGCCTACAATTTTATCTTAACCCTTGCTACATATGGAAATTGCTTAGCAAACAGTATCATCAGCAGATGTTAATTATTGATAATATCTGTGATAATTAATATTATAATCTTATCGTAAGAGATCCGTAAAATACTTGCATTATGAGTAAGACCAGTCTTAGAGGACTTACAAAAGCAGAGTGTCGATTCCATCCTAGATAAAAATAAGGAGATGAATAAGATTTCTCATTAACTGGAAGTTTATAAGGATTCAAACAAATATCAAAGGGTTAATATTCTGACCTAGAAGGCACAGTTCCTCTGAAATCGTTGAACTTTTCTTTTTTTTTCCAATGTATTTTCCCTGGATTCACTAGCAAAAACAATTTAGTCAATAAGCCACCAGGCCTTACTATTACCACAACACCCATGCCTTGCCAAAATAGCAGTAACCTATAATTTTTATAAATAATCTTATTTACTTAAGATATTTTTATAACATCTGTTCAAGGATGTGAAGGTAAATAGAGAGGAAATACGCACGTAATATTTTTGCAGCAAAAAAGGAAAATTAGCAGATGTATAAGTAGTCCTCTAAAATATGGATGGAGAAGTTTTTCAGGATTTGAAGAAGTTTGCCTAACCAGCTGCTCCTCTTCGTAACTAACTGACCCAAAATTAAATTGATGTTATGTGAATAGAGAAGAAATTAAGTAAAAATTCATTATTATATACTTTTGACATGAAAATATTCAAAAGCTATCATTTATGGAAAAAATCAAGGGAAATTGACTTCGATCATTTGTTTCTGTCCTTTCTCATCTTTTTTCCAAAGGAAAACATTTTCCTTGAACAATTTTTCATTTTATTTTTGAGAAAGGAAAAAGCATATTAGCAGATGAACAAACATGAACAAGGTTTATGCCAATACATCTTTAATGTTTATTCAATCATTTTTCTTAATACAGTGGTAAGGAGTTATATGGGGTGGGACAGAGGGTAGAAATCAGTGAAAGCAATAGAGAGAAATTAATGCAATAATAAATAAGACTAAATATTAGTGACCCCAAAACTGGTCATCATGCAAGCACCCTGTTCCATTCTGCAGGCATCTGCTCTGAAACGTTAGCTCAAGGGAGAAAAGCGAGAACGTGGAAAGAATGTCTATGAACTAGTGACAAATACACAGAACCTGTAAATATTTATGGGACTTGTTTAAAAGGGTCCCTATTAATGACTCCTGGAGATCAAGAAAAGCAGTAAGGTAGATATGTAAATTATATAGCTATTTATCTTCCCTTTTCTTTTTCCTTAACTACCACCTAAAGATGGGTGCTTTGCAGACTACTAAGTCCTTATTTTCATTTTCCTTGTCTTTGAAAACTTTGGTACTTTGCGCATAATTAATAAATACAGTGAGTTAACATATGTCATTGTAGCCTATAAGCTATTGATACTGTCACTTTATAATTTTCTGTTGTCAATATTACAAGAGTTTCTCATCTAATTTGTCGGTTTTCTTTTGCTGGATATTTAGCTGTCAAGGAAATTATGAGACAATGTGAAGGGTTATTCAATTCATCACTCGTAATGCTGTGGCCGTATAATTGACTGTTGAAATTACACTGTGCTAATAGGATAATTCAGATATATTTTCTTCATTCTCTCTTTGGGAAATAGGAAAAACACAGACCTAGAAACCAAACATCCTGTCAAGCTTGCATCAGTGCCATTTTGTTTTGCTAGTATTATTGCCATGTTATTATTCAAATTGAAGATCATACAATCGATAACATAACTACCTGCTTTGGAGTGGTGTGTGCTTATAGTGAGGGTGGACCCCCATCTTCCTCAGTCAGGGCATGTTTCACTGCTCTCCGAGCAGAAATTGGGCACATCAGTGCAGAACTTTCTGTCTCAGGCCTCTATTGTGCTTTCCCTTCAACAGAGAAAAGAGCTTACCTCCCCTGAGGTCTTTTCTTTTCTTAAAAGTAGCCTTGATGAGGAAATGCGATCTTGTTCAGTCTCTGTCACCATCTTCAAGGGACGAAGGGGCCCTATTCTGTTTATTACTCTATCGTAACTGCTAGAAAAAAATACTCTATCATAACTGCTAGAAAAGCACATATTAAATTTACCAAAGTAGAACTATTTCAATGTCTTTGAAATATTCATTATTTACAGAATTAATTGACATACGGGTTGTTTGCTTAAGGATTTCATTACATCATTTATCTTTTGGATAAGCCATAGATAAATAGAATCATGTGAATGCTAATCAGAAGTTTATTATATCTAAAATGAGGATGAAAAACAGGAAAAAAGTGTATTCAGTTTTAAATATTTAAGCAGTGTAGTTGATTTTTTACCTTTCTGACGGCTAGAAAATAAAGGATGAGTTCAAATCCATATTTGAAATACGCCACTCCATGTTTTCATTTTCCACACTATTTCGTAATAATAGACACATTTGAGGAACATATTTTCTTTTTTCATGTTATTTTCTCTTGGTGCAAATGTCCTGAACAAATATGTGTTTTTCCTGTAGGATCAGTTTAATTATAAGAAAATTATGTAAAGAAAGGAGTCCCTGGGTGGGATAAATGGTTAAGTGCATGGCTGCTAACTGAAAGTTTGACAGTTTGAGTTCACCCAGAGGTGCCTCGGAAGATAAGCTTGGTGATCTACTTCCCAAAAATCAAAAACTGAAAACCCTGTGGAGCACAGTTCTACTCTGATGCACACAGGTCCCCATGAGTTGGAATTGACTTAAAGGAAGCTGATTTTTTTTTTTTTTTCTAAATCATTTATGGATTCCATGTTGGATCCTGTCGGTAACTCATCCCTGAAGGAAGTGAGATTTGCTGTTGTCGTTGCTGTTTTTTCCCTGGAATGGGCTGTTTGCAGGAGGTTCTTGTTGGGAGGTACTGAAGTCAGTTTCAGACTAGTGGGGAGGTCGAAGGTTTTGTGTGTGAGATTTTTTAACTGCACATGCACGCGTACATACACACACTCACACACATGTTAACATCTTGAATAACTATTGTAAAATATGCTGTTGTTATTGTTAGGTGCCGTCAAGTTGGTTCCGACCCATAGAGACCCTATGTACCACAGAATGAAACACTGCCTGGTCCTGCACCAGGCTCACTATTGTTATGCTTGAGCCCATTGTTGCAGCCACTGTGTCAAACCATCTCATTGAGGGGCTTCCTCTTTTCCGCTGACCCTCTCCTTTACCAAGCATGATGTCCTTCTCCAGGGACTGATCCCTCCTGACAACATGTCCAAAGTATGTAAGATGCAGTCTCGTCATCCTTGCTTCTAAGGATCATTCTGGTTATACTTCTTCCAAGACAGATTTGTTCGTTCTTTTGGCAGTCCCTGGTGTATTCAATATTCTTTGCCAACACCACAATTCAAAGGCATCAATTCTTCTTCAGTCTTCCTTATTCATTGTCCAGCTTTCATATGCATATGACACGATTGAAAATACCATGGCTTGGGTCAGGCGCACCTTAGTCTTCAAGGTGACATCTTTGCTTTTCAACACTTTAAAGAGGTCCTCTGCAGCAGATTTGCTCCATGCAATGCTTCTTTTGATTTCTTGTCTGCTGCTTCCATGGCTGTTGATTGTGGATCCAAGTAAAATGAAATCTTCAACAACCTCAATATTTTCTCCATTTATTATGATCCTCACAACTGGGCCAATAAGCAATATCATGATAATTGTAAAATATAAAAATTAGCAAATTAACATTGGGGCAACGAACAGAGCTTATTCAGATTTTACAGTTCCACCTGCATTCATTTGTGTGTATGCACGTTTGTGCAATTTCATTACAAGTGTAGCTATCACCACAATCAAATTGCATGACTGCACTATCTCCACAGGTTCCCTCATACCACCCCTTGTAACCACATGTACTCATCCCATCCCTAAGCCCTGACAGTCACTAATTATTTCTCCATTTATCTAATCATGTTATTTCCCAAATGTTATATAAATGGAATCATATAGTATGTATCCAATGGAAATTGACTTTTGCTCACTCAGTATAATTCCCTTGATGTTCATGCAAGTTATTGCATATATTAATAGTTCGTCCCTTTTTATTTCTGAGTGGTATTCCATGGTATGGATGTACCATTGGGTTTGTTTAACCCTGCTCATTCTTGATGCTAAGATTCGGTGTCAGGAGAACATTCTTCACTAAATTCAAATACAGTGACAAATCCTGTAAGCTATCAGAGGGTCTGAAATTTTTCCTCAAACTGAGCAGCCAAAATCAGATAAACTACTCTATATAAATCTGGTATAAACCAAGATGAAAACAAGTGTGCGCTTGTATAATTGGCTTGTGTAATCACTAGGCACTTTTCTTTTATATGTCCATTTAAACTTGGCAGATGAGAGGGGCAGTTGTTTTTAAAGATGAATATTAAAGAAGATACATTTAAGCTTCTAAACAGAGGAAAGCAAGGACAAGCTAACCAACACACTAGATGAGAAAAAGAAAGACAAATATCAGAAGCAAAGAGAAATAGAGAATAGGGTAATAGCATTCTTTCAGATAAGCCTAACGTATCGTATCGTTTTGTACTACACTGACTTGAATATGAAACTAAATTATGTTTTCAATAATTGGGAATAAATGTTTAGAGTAAGAACTCCTCTTTTCTTCATCTACCCTTTAGGTGATTCCATTCACTTGGAATTAAATTCTGCTCCCAGTTGTCAATGTAATGAGGCGTCATTTATATGAACGTATATGAGGAAATCATTTACGTGAATATCTCCAAATGCCTTGTGGTTTATCCCCTCAAAGGAACAAACCAACATCTAAAACTGCACAGGCATTCCCACTGATAACATTTCTCAGTTCAAATGGAAGGGAGTTAATGAGTTTGACAAGCTCTTCCTTCATTGATAAGGGACAACTGGAGAAAGAGATTAGAAATGAAGTCAGAACATATCAAATCTCCAAAGAGGAAATATTTTCATCTACAGAATAGATTAAGGCACTGATATGGTGTTACTCTATAACACGGGTATGGCTGCTGGGCCAGGGAAATCCTTTGAGTCCAGAGCCTTTGGGAATGAAACTCAGGAAAGTGACTGTGACAACTATCTTTCCCTTTTGTCATCTGTTCTTTGTTACTGTGCTTAGATTGATAGTATGTTTTCTGCTAGACCAGTGGCCTATGACAAGGGACCAGGGAGATAATACTAAAGTGAGATTTTGAAGACGGCAAAGAAAATGTGTAGCAGATGAAAATGACAAGGCTGTGCTGATAACTGGCATAGTAAAATGAAATCCATTCCCAATGTCCCTTAACAATAAATGTAGCATCTGAATGCTCTGTTTCACAGGCGTGTTGGTCAAAGTTGATGAGAAACTCTAAAGTCCTGATAACCTTTCCACCACCAACAAATTCATGTGTGACCTTACAGCCTTAAATGAGGTGCTTTCTTTTTCTTCATAAATCGTATTTCTTTTTCATCATAATTTATATGAAAGCAATTTAAATGTTTCAACAAAATAAATTTCAATTCTATTCTATATGTGACTTTTATACGACAACGAAAGCATCATGCATATTATTTTGTCGCGAATGTATTAGCGAGTCCTTCAGAATTCACACTTCTAAGTTACATGAGCCTCTCAATTTTAACCATAGTGGGAAACCATTAAACAGTTGTTAATTGGGCACCTACTCTTTGTGGGATTCTGTGCTTTGTACTTTGAAAGTTACAAAGCCAGCCCTATGAAATTAATCCTTCTGGTACCCATACAATTATTCATTAGTGTTCAAAGACAAGAAAGAAAAAAAGCGTCAGTGCACTTTAATATATTTGCCATACTTGCGTACTTGAGTTAAACTGCTAGCATATAGGTAAGTTAAGTAGCAAAGACTTGATAAAATAATCTACCTAATTTTTTTTTTAGTACAGGTTAAAAACTATGGAAGTGTGAAGAAAAATAGAGAGGAAAGGAAAACTTCCACTCAAATAATCAGTATTGATTCTCAACTATATTTGAAGTAATGATGTGGTAATTCAAAACTAAATTAAAATTTGCTTATACAGAAAAGATAAAAGTGGTCCTATTTTTAACATAACACTTTATTATGACAGAAACTATCATACTTGATGTTCTCTTTTTATTAGTTGACCTGTGAAAATGCTCAGTTATGGAGTAACTGATTTCAAAAGCTTTGAAAAATACTCTTTAAATATCATATCCTATTAAATGTGCCATCCTCAGAAATAAAGAGTGTAAGCTACTCTTGATTCTAAAAGACTCCTTGAAGTAAGCCATATCCTAATTGTATTTTCAGAAGAAATTCTTCTTCCTCATTTCTGAGTGTGCAGATAATAGTTATTTTTTTCTCCTAATTCTCTGATTCCTTTCCTCTTTTCCCCTTTTCACTAATACTGCTAACACAGCATGCTTGTTCTCCACTTTTTGGGTTACACTGAAGAGTTTTCTGATGCCTCCTTCAGCAATCCATAGTGTTTTATTCAGATTAGAAAAAAAGTTGTGAGGATTGAAGGTAGGAAGACAATCCATTGTTTATTCTCTACTTTTCCAGACTGTAGTTCTGTATCTACCACACATAAGTGTGAACTGCTTTATACTTTATAAAGCCATATAATTAGAAATACAAGCTTTGACAGCAACTTCAATCCTTCAAAGTGAAACCCACAGTGAACAGTTCTTTTTTAGTCTAAATTTATAGTGAGAACTTAACCTTTTGTGCCAGCCAGTGGCTCTAGTGCCTGAATGGTGGGGCCCATTGCCCAGATGTGCCTGGAAAACGAGGTTTAATTTTAAGCCAATGAGAGTTTCCCTGCTGGATGTTGGACTTGCTTGGTACCCATAATCCCTTCTTTCCCTGTAATTTCTCCCACATGGAAAGACAATGTCTACATCATACTAGTTCACTATTGTACTTTGGAAGCAGATAACTTATATCCTACATTTCACAGGTCCACAGATAGAAATTAATTTTGTCCCAGGATGGAACACACCCAGCTTTCACCCATACTTGGTTTAAATGATTGAGGAGACGAGATTGTGGACTTAGAGTTGATGCTGGAATGGGTTAAGGCTTTTGATGAGGATGTGATAGGGTGAACGTGTTTTTGAATTTAGGGGAGACAAAGTGTGGATTGTTATGAATTGAATTGTGTCCTCCCAAAATATGTATTAAAGTCTGGACCCTGTATCTGTGCATATGATTGTACTTGGAAATACTGATTTTCTTTTTTGTTATATGTTAGTGAGGTCATACCACAGTAGGGTGGGTGCTAAGCCTAATCACTTCTGAGTTATAAAAGAAGATTGGACACAGAGGTACATACACAGGGGAAAGGCAGTTGCTAAGGAATGGCAAGGAACACCAAGGGATGCCAAAGAACACCAAGGAATGGTAAGGAAAGTCAAGGAATGCCAAGAAATTTCCAGGACTACTGGGCATCTCCTAGAGTTAATTCACTGACTTGGACTTGTAACCTCCAAAACTGTGAGAAAAAAAATCCCTGTTCTTTATATATAACTATTATTTTTATAGCAGCACTAGTAACTAAGACACCATCACTGGAAGCTTCTTAATTTCACTTCCTCTACTCTTCATGCTTTAAAAAAAAAAAAAAATTTTCATGCTTTGGGTACTCTTCATGCTATGCCAAATCCTTCCAGAACTTCATCACCTGGCTACCAGTTCTACCAGTCCACTCCAGTGTGATGACAGATGACATGTGTTCTGTATCACTAGACCTCAACCTTCTGTCATTAGTACTTAGTCCAAGGAAGACTAATCCAAATTCTGGGGCTAAACCAGTTGACAGTTGGAATACAACTGCTAGAGACATTGCATGGGGGAAAAGATCCATGTAGCAGCCAGATATTGGCCAATATGGGAAAAGTAAAAGACCAGGTACTTGGAGTTGGCTGAACTGCCAAATTAAGGGCACAGTCTTATACAAGACTGCCTTGACTTCAGGCACCAGTCACAAGGTAGGGGTCGCCAGAGCTGCTATAACTACGGAACCAGCTGGCTGCAAGTTTTGGGATCTCCATGACCACCCTCAGGTTTGATAATTGACTAAAATGACTCATATAACGGAGGAAAGTGCTATACTTATGATTACTGCTTCGATATAACAACAGGATATAAATCATAACCAGCAAAAGGGAGAGATGCATAGGACAAGGTCCGGGAGGCTTCTAAATGTGAAGCTTTCATTGTCCTCAGGAATGTGTTACCCTTACAAATCAAAGTGTGACAATATACAGAGTATTGCCAACCAGGAAAGTTCAACCAAGTTTCAGTATCCAGATTTTTTTTTTATTGAGGTTTCATTATATAGGTTGAACTCAACCCCCAGCCCCTCCTCTCTCTGGAGGTTAAGCTGACATCATGTAGCTCAATGTCTCAACCTTCTAATCAAGTGATTGATCTTTATGGCCAGTCTCCACTCTATTACTATCAGATTTTGTCAGCCTCATGCTGATTCATCTCC
The DNA here is from genome assembly GCF_024166365.1 of Elephas maximus indicus. NCBI lineage: Eukaryota > Metazoa > Chordata > Mammalia > Proboscidea > Elephantidae > Elephas > Elephas maximus. Next base: position 40,455,478 of record NC_064828.1, on the reverse strand, counting down.
TTAGTATAAACTATCTGTTGTGGTCTGAGGAACTCACCATAAATAACAAAGATACTCCTATTACATGGAAAATTCCAAGAGTTCAGAGCTTACTGTCAGGATCTGAGACACAGGCCAGGTCTCTCTTTTAGTAAAGTTAATTGTTCACTACACACCAAGTTATAAGGGAATAAAATTATGAAATGAAGATGGTAACTTAGTAAAGAAAAGAAAATAATCTATAAAGATAGAGGGAAAAGAAATCACCACAGATAATTATAGAAGATAACCGAGGAGTTACTTTACTTTCTCAATTTTGAGTTTTCACTTCTGTCCTATACGTATACTTCTAATTATGGATTTTGCAATATTTTGAGATGTTTATATATACATATACATATATTTTTCCTACCTGTATTTTCTTTCTTCCTTGCTTCCATTCAAGTAAATATCTAGCTCTGGGCATAAGATTTTAAGAGAGATTTTGTTCTCAGTAGTAAAGAAGGAAGATGTAGCTTAGACATATATGTTTTTTTTGTTGATGTTACTGTCCCTGAAACCTATATATTATATATTAGGATAACTTTGTGAGTTTCTTGGAGGCTTTAAAAGGAAAGCAATGTATAAGCATGAGCAAAGTGCCTTGGTCGGAAATTAGAAAAGATAAGTATTTACAAAAAAATAAAAATTATTGATCTCTTCTTTTATTCCAGGTTTTGGGGGTAAGAGAGAGGAAGAAGAGAGAAGAGTTTCTGTGAGTCCTAAAGATAGAGGAACCTGTGTCTTGAAAATAGGCAGTGCCATCAGGGAATTTACAGGGCAAGTACCAGAAAGGAAATAGCTACATGATATAGCTTGGCAGACAAGTCTGTAGGTACAAAAGCCTCTTCTGCCCCAAAGTGGTTTGTGATGAGCAGAAAGACAAGATCTGAAGGGATCTCAGCATCAGTGACAGTAGATAACTAGATGACTGACGAATGAGAGCCGAATCTGGTCCCCTCCTCCAACAGCTGGACACTACCCCTGGTGCTGCGACACAAACCTGGGTAAATCAGAAAGCTGATGTCAAAAAAGGATATGAGTTATACATTCCTGAAGCCAAGTGAAAGGAGGTATGCCATCAATATTTAAGTTGTTTTCAGAAAATAAAGACAGTTATAGTTCTTATACACTAAAAGATTAAGGACTGGAATTAAAATCTGCTCCATAATTGTTATTTTTGTTAGATGCCCTAGAGTTGATTTTTGACTCACAGCAACCTCATGTGACAGAGGAGAACTGCCCCATAGGGTTTCCTAGGCTGTAATCTTTATGGAAGCAGATCATCAGGTCTGTCTCCTGTGGAGCCACTGGGTGGATTCAAACCACCAACCTTTCAGTTAGCAGATAAGGTCTTAAAGTTGTGCCACTAGTGCTCCTTGGTCCATAATTAACCACTTTTATACTTTGAAATTCCTGAGTAGGCTTCTATTCTTATACCCAAGGGACTCATACTAAAACAGAAAATAAAACTAGCTAAAACTGGCTCACTATGTAAGGTAGGAGGTGAAAAACAAAAAAATGAGGAGATATCCCTCTTGATCCTGGGCTAAATGAAAATCCCATGTATGTGGTGCTGCAACTGGTAACTGAGCTGTCCCTCTGTAGTCCGCCAATCACACGCCCACATAAGGCTCTGGTGGATCTTGTAGGTAATGCCTTAGAGAAGTTCCAGGAGAATAAGGCATGCACTGGTGAGGAAGGGATACAATTTAGACCACATTGCCTGCTGGAAGTAGATAAGAAAAGGCAGATAGCTTCTAACTCTATCTATGGAAACATTTCCAGCTTGTAGACAAATTCTGAAATCATTGAAAACTCAGGCCAGAACAAATGATGCACATAATTGAATTCAAACACATTTTCACTTCTGTTGCAATGGTTAAAATTGAATTCCTGATATGTTGAAGGCTATGATCTTGGTGAAAAATTTCCTAACATCCCTGTGATGCTAGGGAGTAGCACCTTCCCTAACATGAAAATTTTTATTACCTTTATCCTAGCACCCACCCCTGATAAATATTTCTATAATTATCAGGGCCTATTTTTTTTTTTTTAATGACTTGAATATAGAGTGAATCAGGGCTCAACAGTAAAACATATAGAAAGAGTGACACTCTAATAATGTGTGGCTAAGTCCCAAGCGTGTTAAGACTATGGATTATTCACCATTTTGGAAAGATGGTGTTTTGAGAACTGGGTTGTTCCTAGGCAATATGAAATTTGCAGGTATGGAATTTTTACCACTGGGGCAGTTAAGCTTCACTGGTCAAATGAATATGGTTATGTGGTGCATGGTTTAGTACACCAAAAAATTCATTCAACCCTCATATGGATTGAATAGTGTCCCCCCAAAATGTGTGTCAATTTGGCTAGGCCATGATTCCCAGTATTGTGTGATTGTCAAACATTTTGTCATTTGATGTGATTTTTCTATGCATTGTAAATCCTACCTCTATGATGTTAATGAGACTGGATTAGTGGTAGTTATGTTAATTAGGCAGGAGTCAATCTACAAGATTAGATTGTATTTTGAGTCAATCTCTTCTGAGATAGAAAAGAGATAAGCAAGCAGAGAGACAGAGGGAACTCCTACCACCAAGGACGCAGAGCTGGGAGCAGGGTGTGTCCTTTGGACCTGGGGTCCCTGTGCTGAGAAGCTCCTAGACCAGGGGAAGATTGATGACAAGGACCTTTCCCCAGAGCCTACAGAGAGAGAAAGCCTTTCCCTGGAGCTGGCATCCTGAATTCAGGCTTCTAGCCTCCTAGACTGAGAGAATACATTTCTCTTTGTTAAAGCCATCTACTTGCAGCATTTCTGTTATAGCAGCAGTAGATAACTAAGACAAACCCTTAACTCAAATCTTTATTAAAACTTGACCAAATCTTAGGCCCTCTGCAACTTCTTGATCAGGTTACTATAGATGCTACCAGCAGTCAAAAGTTACTGGTAGTTATGGACCCCCCTTGAGGTAAATCAGTCCTCTAAGAGGGTAAAATCTGGGTGAATTATTACTGTTGACCAAGAAACAGACTCAATTAGCACTTAAATAAGACAATGATCTGATATCCATGGGATTCACTGACCTTGTACTATTCTTCACCATTCAACAGTGCTGACATTAATCATACCAAGTAGGGTTGGCATCACCTTGCAAGCCAAGTTATTGTCCTTTGGGCCAGAAGTTCTGTAGGTTTTCTTTATATATATATTTTCTAAATGGCATTGTAGTTTCTGTAATTTATTATTTTCAGGGCATACTAAACTAACCTGTTGCTATTGAGTCGATTCTGACTCATAGTAACCATATGTGTGCCAGAATAGAACTGCCTTCCATAGGGTTTTCAATGTCTTTTTTTTTTTTTTTTTTTTGGAAGTGGATTGCCAGGCTTTTATTCCCAGGTGCCTCTGGGTGGACTTGAACCATCAACCTTTTGGTTAGCACCCTAATCTGTTAACCACTTGCACCACCCAGTAATACTTCGGGGAGAGGGAGAATATCAGTATTTGTTAAATTTGCAATTTAAACATCACCTTTAGACAATATATGGATAATATGAGAGGATTGTGCTGGAAAAAAAAGAGGGAAAGGCAGCCTCTAAAGTGTGTGGTTCTAGAGACAAAAAGCAGATATTCACCTACCCTGTGACTCTGCCTCTGATATAGTCATGGGATTAACCTTGATTTTTTTTTTTTTTTTTTTTCTCCTTGGGGAGGAGAGAACATTGCAGGAATAGATTCTGTTGAGCAGGGATATTTGTGGCTTTATTTTTGTGAGGAGAGGAATGTATGCATATATAGACAAATGAGTAACATATGTAGAAAAGTTAATCAACTCCTCCTTGGTTCACGTCCTCCCTCTCAGAAGGGATGTTTCTGCTTCTCCTGATGACTAAGCAGACATACTCTTTACCATGTAACTGGGTCTCCCCCGAGCCAAAACTGATTTGGTTAAGGGGCACGTTATGGGTTGAACTGTGTCCTCCAAAAAGATAGACGGAAGTCCTAACACCTGTACCTGTGAATGTGACCGTGTTTGGGGAAAGTAGGTTTTTCTTTGCAGATGTTATCAGTTGTTAGGAGCTATGGTGGCAAAATGGTTAAGTGGTTGGCTACTAACCAAAACGTCGGCAGTTTGAACCCACCAGTGGCTCCTTGAGAGAAAAGAACAGGCGATCTGCTCCTGTAAAGATTACAGCCTAGGAAACCTTGTGGGACAGTTCTACTATTTCCCTGAGTAGGGTTGCTGTGAGTCAGAACTGACTTAATGTCACACAACAACAATATCAGTTATTAATGATGTCATAACAGAGTAGGTCCTGATCCTTTCTGAGTGATATCTTACAAAAAGGGAGTCACACACAGGAGGAAGACAGCATGTGAGAATCCCTGTACAACAATAGTTAATGCTCACAGCAACATTAAAAAAAACACTGCTGTTGAGTCAATTTTGATTCACAGTGACTCTACAGAACAGAGTAGAACTGCCCCATAGGATTTCCAAGGCTGTAAAGCTTTACAGAAGCAGACATCTTTGCAGGAACCACATCTGTCTCCCTTGGAGTGACTGATGGGTTCCAACAGCTGACCTTTCAGTTAGCAGCCAAGCACTTTAACTACTGTGCCACCAGGGTTCTTTTCATAGCAACATTAAAAAAAAAACATTAGGAAGTATAAATTATCGGCATTCTCATTTTATTAGTGAAGGATCTGATGACCTAAGAATTAAGCAAGTCCTGAATAAATGACTTTCCTTGGGCCACTCAGCTAGTCCAGAGAAGACAGCAGCTTTTATACTTTGGCCTAAGCTTTTGAGCACATTACTCTAGCTTTCCCATGTTTATCATAACTGGGAATTACCAGACCCAATGAGATACTAATACATTGAATAATATAACCACATGATCTTGCCAGGTTGCAACTATGGCTCATCAAGAGATAAAATTTAAGAGTGACAAAATTAAGGCAAAAATAGATTAAAAATAATAAGCATATAGAGACAAAGGATATCTCTTTTAACATGTCATGTGAAAAAAGGAGTTATGTTTTAATTTCAATGTGACATGAATCAACCATATGATTAGACAAAAAAATTATTATTTTAATATTTAACACAAGTTAGGCCAAAAAGCAAAAAACAACCAGCCATCCAACCAACCAAACAAAACACTTGCTGCTTAGTTTACTTGGAGAACATCTGGGTCACTATAATATGCTTTGGTTGCTATAGTTTAAGAAATGAAAAAAGCATAATCAGAAATAGATACTCAGAAGGGGTGGTGATATAGAAACTTGTGCCGTATAGAGAAGAGTTGAAGGAACTGAAGATATTTATTCCGAAAAAAAAACATTATGAGATCATGAGAGTCATCTTCAAATGCGAAGCTTTAGCATATAGAATAGGAAATATATTTATTCTGAATCAGTTAACAAGGAAAAAAAAAATAGATGTTCTCGGAAAGCTGTTTGGTGTTTAATATGATGAAGAACTGAATACATACATCCAAAAAAGGATAAATTCCCATCCCTATCTGGGTCAAAACAAAAGCTGAAATCAACACATTGTATTAAAGATTCCTACATTGGATAAAAAAGGATAGGAGGATGGAATGTGCAATTTTTATGATCCTCCCAACAATTAGTAGAATTGGTATATTTTGAATGGGTTATTAGTAAATGTATAAATGGCTCTGAAATGGGTAAGTGTGATGGCTGTATATTTAATGACTCAAGGAAAATGTGACCCAGTCATGCTTAGAAGGGTCAGATGTGACCATTCAGGCAGAAATTGGTGGCATCTGTCGCCAGTTCAGAATTTCACAAGTGTTGAATATTATCACTTATGTGGCACATTAAATGAATGTGCAATGCTCACTAGTCAAAGTGATGAGAACTGTTATATATTAAATTTCTCCCTCTGTTAAGCCACAAGATAGAGTTGATGATCAGTTTGATCATTAAGCCTGTCTTAATGAGATCCTGAAATTTTGCATGAGACCGAGACCAACGATATACTATATTGTTGATTCCCTGATGATTTTAACTATTATGAAGAATGAATAAGCCTTATACATAGTAACAGTCTGTGGTAGGTAAATGTGTATGTCTGTGTTTGTGTTGCTGTGTATGTATGTCTGGTCGAAAACAGGTAATTTAAATTTTTTTCTGATTAAAAACAAGAGCAATAAAAAGGTATACAAATTTGCCAGTGCAATTTGAACAACAGTGGAAATCTATCATTATAGGATCAGTTACAAAGGGAAATCATTAAAAGGAATGGCAATCCAAAGAGAAAATAAGCTGAAGAATTGCTGTGGAGAATGAGGTAGACATGACTTGAGATCTTTCATTTCTTTTCTAAAAATGTTGGATGGATCCAGAAAATGTATTTTAAAATCCCATGGAAAAATAGCTCTTTACAAAGAATGGTGATCTTCAGTTTTTTAAATGGCAGAATTAGAAGTCTTTGCCACATTATCTTCTTAGAAATAATCTCCAAACATGCAGGAAAAACAAGCAACAGGAATGAAAACCTCATCTGTGAAGATACTACATCTGTAATCCCAAACCAAAATATTTACGGGCTGCCGAATGAGTGTGTAAAGTTGCCAAGAAAAGATGATTGCAGCTGATTTCAGATACAGATGGCAGAGCACAGTTCCCCAAAGTCGGTGGTACATCTTAAGAGTCAAAACAAGCATAGCATGTACAGGTAGGTGGTGGACACTACTGAGTAATGAGGGAGGCAGGGCTGAATGAGGGATACAAAGCCACAGTCACTTTAGGATGCAGCACGTCAGCACGTCTAATGCAGCTCATCAGAGGCGATGCTTATGTACAACACTAAACAGTGAGCAACCCTGCAAATGTTGATCTCATTTGGCTGGCAGAAACAAAGATTCAAATGACACACACATGCACACACACAAACACACATTCACACATCTGTAGACATAATTCTGACGCATAGGGAGCCTCTATGGTGAACTAGTGTTAATTTCTGCCTGGTATATTTAATAAGAACTCACCTCATTCAAAGATAACTAATATCAAAAAAGCAAATCTATACAAAGATGACATAACTTGATCAAAGGGTGGGGAGATGGAGGAAGCAGATGGAACACTTATCAGACAAACTTACCACTGAGAAAATGGAAAGTGTACACATGCATACCATCAAGAACAAAGCCATCAATGAAACCACTTAAGAGTTTAAAGTATAGAGAGGAGAAATAATGGAAACAGGGTGAGAGAGCATATGGAAATGTAACATGAGGTAGTAGAGTTAGGAAAGGTGTAGAAGAGAAAAACAGAAATAAAATTCATAATGGATATAGATACTCTGAAAGCACAGTTAAAGTTGGAAGGAAAGGACTGAAAAAAGAAAATGATATAAAAACAAAACATTAAAGGATATTACCCCCACATGTCTTTCAGTTTGTCATACTCTGTGGGCTTCCATGTTGCTGTGATGCTAGAAGCTATGCCACCAGTATTCAGATACCAACCGAGTCACCCACAGCGGACAGGTTTTAGCTGAGCTTCCAGACCAAGACAGACTAGGAAGAAGGACCCAGCAGTCTATTTCTGAAAAGAATTAGCCAGTGAAAACCTTACGAATAGCAGCAAAACATTGTCTGACATACTGCTGGAAGATGAGTCTCTCAGGTTGGAAGGCACTCAAAATACGACTGGGGAAGAGCTGCCTCCCCAAAGTAAAGTCAACCTTAATGATGTGAATAGAGTCAAGCTTCCGGGACCTTCATTTGCTGTTGTGGCATGACTCAAAATGAGAAGAAACAGCTGCAAACATCCATTAATAATTGGAATGTGGAATACACGAAATATGAATGTAGGAAAATTAGAAATCATCAAAAATGAAATGGAACACATAAACATTGATATCCTAGGCATTAGTGACCTGAGACGAACTGGTATTGGCCATTTTAAATTGGACAATCATATGGTCTACTATGCTAGGAATGACAACTTGAAGAGGAAGGGTGTTGCATTCTTCATCAAAAAGAACATTTCAAGATCTAGCCTGTCAGTGATGGGATAATATCCATACACTTATAAGGAAAACCAGTTAACATGACTATTATTCAAATTTATGCACCAACCACTAAGGCCACAGATGAAGAAATTGAAGATATTTACCAGCTTCTGCAGTCTGAAATTGATCAAATGTACAATCAGGATGCATTAATAATTACTGGTGATCAAGATGTGAAAGTTGGAGACAAAGAAGAAGGAATGGTAGTTGGAAAACATGGCCTTGGTGACAGAAATGATGCCAGAGATCACATGATAAAATTTTGCAAGACCAACGACTTCTTCATTGCAAATACCCTTTTTTGCCAATATAAACGGGGACTAAACATGTAGACCTCGCCAGATGGAATACGCTGGAATCACATCGACTGCATCAGTGGGAAGAGATGATGGAAAAGCTCAACATCATCAGTCCGAACAAGGCCAGGGGCCAAATGAGGAACAGACCATCAATTGCTCATATGCAAGTTCAAGTTGAAACTGAGGAAAATTAGATCAAGTTGATGAGAGCCAAAGTAGGACCTTGAGTATATTCCACCTGAATTTAGAGACCACCTGAAGAATAGATTTGACATGTTAAACACTGATTACTGAAGACCAGATGAATTGTGGAATGACATCAAGGACATCATCCATGAAGAAAGCAGGAAGTCATTAAAAAGACAAGAAAGAAAGAAAGAAAAGACCAAAATGGATGTCAGAAGAGACTCCGAAACTTGCTCTTGAACGTCAAGTAGCTAAAGCAAAAGGGAAAATGATGAAGTAAAAGAACTGAAGATTTCAAAGCGTGGCTCAGGAAGACAAAGTAAAGTATTATAATGACATGTGCCAAGGGCTGGAGATAGAAAGCCAAAAGGGAAGAACACAGTAGGCATTTCTCAAGCTGAAACAACTGAAGAAAAATTCAAGCCTTGAGTTGTAATAGTGAAGGATTCCATGGAAAATATTAAATGACTCAGGAAGCATCAAAAGAAGATGGAAGGAACACACAGAGTCATTATACCAAAAAGAATTGGTTGATGTTCAACCATTACAAGAGGTAGCATGTGATCAGGAAACCATGGTACTGAAGGAAGAAGTCCAAGCTGCACTGAAGACATTGACAAAAGCAAGCCTCCAGGAATTGACAGAGCATCAATTGAGATGATTCAACAAATGGATGCAGCGCTGGATGGGCTCACTCGTCTATGCCAAGAAATTTGGAAGACAGCTACCTGGCCAGCTGACTGGGAGAGGTCCATATTTATGCCTATTCCCTAGGAAGGTGATCCAACTGAATACAGAAATTGTTGAACAATATCATGAATAACACACACAAGTAAAATTTTGCTGAAGATCATTCAAAAGAGGCTGCACCAGTATATCTACAGGGAACTGCCAGAAATTCAAGCTGGATTCAGAAGCGGACATGGAACCAGAGATATCATGGCTGATGTCATACGGATCCTGGCTGAAAACAGGTAATGCCAGAAAGATGTTTACCTGTGTTTTATTGCCTGTGCAAAGGCATTCGACTGTGTGGGTCCTAACAAATTATGGGTAACGTTGCCAAGAATGGAAACTTCAGAACATTTAATTTTGCTCATGAGGAAGCTGTACATACATCAAGATGCAGTTGTTCAAACAGAACAAGGGAATACCGCATGGTTTAAAGTCAGGAAAGGTGTACATCAGGGTTGTATCCTTCTACCATACCTGTTCAACCTGTATGTTGAGCAAATAATTCAAGAATCTGGACTGTATGAAGAAGTATGGGGCATCAGGATTGGAGGAAGACTCATTAACAAGCTGCTATATATGCAGATGACATAACCTTGCTTGCTGAAAGTGAAAAGGACTTGAAGCACCTACTAATGAAGATCAAAGACCACAGCCTTCAGTATGGATTACGCCTCAACATAAAGAAACCAAAAATCCTCACAAGTGGATTAATAAGCAACATCATGATAAACTGAGAAAAGTTTGAAGTTGTCAAGTATTTCATTTTACTTCAATCAACAATCAACACCCATAGAAACAGCAGTCGAGAAATCAAAAGATCATTGAGTTGGGTAATCTGCTGCAAAAGACCTCTTTAAAGTGTTGAAAAGCAAAGATGTCACCTCGAACGCTAAGGTGTGCCTGACATAAGCCATGGTATTTTCAATTGCATCATGGGCATAGAAAAGCTGGAAGATGAGTAAGGAAGACCAAAGAACTGAGGACTTTGAATTGTGGTGTTGGCAAGAACAAACAAATCTGTCTTGGTAGAAGTACAACCAGAATGCACCTTAGAAGCAAGGATGACAAGACTAAGTCTTACATACTTGGACATGTAAGTATGAGATCAGTCTCTGGAGAAGGACATCATGCTTGGTAAAGTACAGGGTCAGTGAAGAAGAGGACAACCCTCAAAGAGATGGATTGACACAGCGGCTGCAACAACGGACTCAAGCATAACAGTGATTGTGAGCATGACACAGGACCGGGCGGTGTTTCGTTCTGTAGTACATAGGGTCACTATAAGTCCGACTCAACCGCACCTAACAACAACAAGGAGAATTAGTGAGAAAATAACTGATGGGCAAACAAAGGAGAACTACTGAAAAACAATTTTTCCCAAATAAGACAATGAGAAAATAATTAAACAGATAAAAAATACTCAAAAAAATTCTTAAGAAAATTTTCTATTAAAGAAAATTGGAATCTATTCATTGAAAGCTGACAGAGTATCACAGAGAAAATTATATAGAATATTATTAAGCTCTTAGACCAGTTCTGGACTTTATTAAAACATACTCTGTTGTAAAAAATGATCAAGTCATCTATAAAGGCAGACCATTAGGCTGGTAGCAATCATAATTTGAGATAGTAAAGCAATTCTTATACAGTCCTTAGGCCTAGAAATTATGGTTCAAAAATTTTATGTCTCAAAACTTTATCTAAAAGTAAAGTGAAAGTTATTCGAAGATAAACTTTAATAATCTGAGATATAAATCATAACCAGCAAAAGATTGGTAGTGATTATAGGCTCTACTTCTAAGAATAAAACAAATATGAGAATTATGTTTATAGATCATAATGTAAATATTTTAAACCATGTTAAAATAGAGATGATATGAATAGTAAAAGAAAGAGTCTTTGGTGTTGAAATGAGTGGATATCTGTATGGAAAGGAAACAAACAAACAAAAAGAAACCCTGACTATTACTTCATAGCACACCCCAAAATTAGACTTGCATGACACTCACACATAAATAAATCTGGGAGAAAAAACAGAAATAAACCCAAATAAATGGATACATTTGGTATATGAAAAATAAAGCATTGTATGCCCCTTAAGGAAAGACAGCTTTGTTTTTTATTGTGATACATATATAGGCAACAAAGCATTTGTCATTTCAACAATTTTCACATGTACAATTCAGTGACATTAATTATGTTCGTCATGCTATTTAACCATCACCATCAACCCTTCCCAAATTTTTCCATCACCATTAACAGAAGCTGTGTCCCCTAAGTATTGTGTCTTCCTTCCTCCTTCCCTCCCTCCTGCCAGCTCCTGATAATCACTGATAATCTTTGGTATCTGTACATTTGCCTACTCTAGATATTTCATATTGGTGGGATCAAAAAATATTTGCCCTTTTGAGGCTGACTTATTTCACTCAGCATAGTGTTTTCAAGGTTCATCATGTTGTAGCATGTATCGGGATTTCATTTCTCTTTATGGAGGAGTAATATCCTATTGTATGTATGTATCACACTTTGTCTATCCATTCATCTGTAGATAAACATTTAGGATGTTTTCACCTCTTGACTATTATGAATGGTGCTGCAGCGAACACTGGTGTACAAAAAGATAAGGTATTTATTATGTAATGTTAAGGAAACAGGATAGTGAATATACATAAAGAGTGTATTAGGATCACTAGTGCCCACCCCCCCCCCCAATCCATGATCATCTGGAACCTCAGAATATGACCTTATTTGGAAATAGAGTTTTTTTTTTGAAAATGTCATTAGTTAAATTAAGATAAGGTCAAGTTGATTCTCATAGAGACCCTATAAGACAGAGTAGAACTAGCCCATAAGGTTTCTAAGGAGTGGCTAGTGGATTCAAACTGCTGAACCTTTGGTTAGCAGCCAAATGCTTAACCACGGTACCACAAAAGGAAGTCCCTAAATCCAACTCTGTCCTTAAGAGGACAGAATAGGATAGACACACACAGAGGGAGGCTTACAATGTGAAGACAGAGGCAGAAACTGGAGTGATGTAGCTAGAAGCCAAGCAAATGCCGAGGTGTGTCAGCCACCACCAAAACTTAAAAGAGCCAAGGAGCAATTCTTTTCTAAAGCTTTCAGAAGAAGTATGGCCCTATTACAGGCACACTTCATTTTATTTTATTGCATTTTTTACAAGTTGAGTTTGTGGCAACCCTGAGTCAAGCAAGTCTATCGGTTCCATTCTTACAACAGCCTGTGCTCACTTCGTGGCTCTGTGTCAAATTTTGACAATTCTTGCAAAATTTCAAACTTTTTCATTATACCTGTTATGGTGATCTGTGGTCTTTGATGTTTGTTACTATTCTAATTGTTTTGGGGTGCCACAAAACCATACCCATATAAGAAAAAAAAAAAGCATATAAGAGGGCGAGCCTAATCGATAAATGTGTGTGTTCTGACTGCTCCACTGACCTCGGGCCTCCGTATTCAGCGGAGGAAATAACTGCAGATGTGGTGGAAAAAACAAGAGAACTAGAAGTGGAGCCTGAAGATGTGACTGAATTGCTGCAGTCTAATGATTATAAAACTTTCATGCATAAGGAGTTGCTTCCTACGGATGAGCGTGGAAAGTGGTCTCTTGAGATGGAATCTATTCCTGGTGAAGTTGCTGTAAACATTGTTGAAATGATAACAAAGGATTTAGAATATTACATGAACTTAGTTGACGAAGCAGTGGTAGGGTTTGAGAGCACTGACTACAGTTTTGAAAGAAGTTCTATGGTAGGTAAAATGCTCTCAAACAATATTGCATGCTACTGAGAAATCTTTTGTGAAAAGAAGAGTCAATTGATATGGGAAACTGCATTGTTGTCTTATTTGAAGAAATTTCCACAGCCACTCCAACTTTCAGCAACCACCACCCTAGTCAGTCCGCAGCCATCAACATCGAGGCAAGACCCTCCACAAGCAAAAAGATTTTGACTCACTGAAGGTTCAGATGATGGTTAGCATTTTTTAGCAACGAAGTATTTTTTAATTAAGGTGTGTACATTGTTTTTTTAGACATAATGCTATTGCACACTTCATAGACTATGGTATAGCGTAAACATAACTTTTATATGCACTGGGAAACCAAAAACTTCATGTGACTTGCTTTATTGAGACATTCACTTTATCGTAGTGATAGGGAACTGAACCCACAATATCTTCAAAGTATACCTGTACATATCATATTTTTATGCAAATAACATGCACCTTCTACATTTGTTTGTCATCTGTGCCCTGTCCCTGCAAGGTATTTTCCTAAGCAAATGGAGAAGGTGCATGTTATTTGTATAAAAATACATTATTAATTTCTGACTTCTAGCCTTCAGAACTTCGAGAGAATAAATTTCTGTTGTTTTAATGATGAACCTGAGAAACACCTCACGATATGGATGAATCTGGAGGCCATTACTCTGAGTGAAATAAGCCAATCACGAAAGGACAAATGCTGTATGAGATCAATATTATAAAAACTCATGAAAAGGTTTACACAGAAAGAAACAACCTTTGATGGTTATGAGGGAGGGGAGGGATAGGAAGGGAAAAAAAAAAACACTAGACAATAAATAAGTGATAACTTTGGGGAAGGGTAAAATGGTACACAATACTGGGGCAGTCAGTACAACTTGACTAAGGCAAAATCATAGAAGCTTCATAGACACACCCAAACTCCCTGAGGGACCAAATTACTGGGCTGAGGCCTAGGGACCATGGCCTCAGGGAACATCTAGGTCATTCGGCATAGCATAGTTTATAAAGAAAATATTCTGCATCCTACTTTGGTAAGTAACATCTGGGGTCTTAAAAGTTTGTGAGCAGCCATCTAAGATACTCCACTGGTCCTAATCTGTCTGGAGCAAGGGAGAATGAAGAAAACCAAAGACAAAAGGGAAGGATTACTCCAGATGACCATGACAACCATAGCCTCCACCAGACTGAATCCAGAACAACTAGATAATGCCCAGCTACCACCACCAACTGCTCTGACAAGAATCACAATAGAGGGTTCCAGAAAGAGCTGGAGAAAATGTAGAACAAAATTCTAATTCACAAAAAAGGCCAGACTCACTGCTCTGACAGAGACTGGAGAAACCACAAGAATATGGTGCCCGGACACCCTTTTAATCCAGTACTGAAGTCACTCCTCAAGTTCGTCCTTCAGCCAAAGATTAGACAGAACCATAAAACAAAATGAGACTAAATGGGCATACTAGCCCAGGGGCAAGGATGAGAAGGCAGGGGGGACAGGAAAGCTGATAATGGGAAACCCAAGGTCAAGAAGGGGAGAGTGTTGACACATCATAGGGTTGAAAACCAATGTCACAAAACAATATATGTATTGTTTAATGAGAAACTAATTTGCTCTGTAAACCTTCATCTAAAGCGCACACACACACACAAAAAAAAGGTAGAGAAAGCAATCCTACCGCAATATTTAAAAAAAAAATTTTTTTCTGTTGTTTTAAGCCAATCAGTTTGTGGTAGTTTGTTATAGCAGCCCCAGGAAACTAATACAGATAGAGAGATGATAGAGAGATAGAGAGATAGATGATAGATAGATAGATGATAGATAGATAGATTGATAGATAATAGATAGATAGATTGATAGATGATAGATAGATAGATAGATGATAGATAGATAGATAGATAGATAGATAGATAGATAGATAGATAGATAGATAGATAGATAGATAGATAGATAGATAGATAGATAGATAGATAGATAGGTAGGTAGGTAGGTAGGTAGGTAGGTAGGTAGGTAGGTAGGTAGGTAGGTAGGTAGGTAGGTAGGGTAGGTAGGTAGGTAGGTAGGTAGATAGATGATAGATAGATAGATAGATGATAGATAGATAGATAGATAGATAGATAGATAGATAGATAGATAGATAGATAGATAGATAGATAGATAGATAGATAGATAGATAGATAGATAGATAGAATTGCATCCTTTCAACAAACTAGCTTCCAGACCCAATGAAATTTTTAACTTAAGTAAGTATACTATGAAAAATAATTCTAAGGTATAAAAGCTGAGAATTAAAAACAAAAGAAAGTATCAGGGTCTAGCAGGCATAACTATGACATGCACCCTCAAAGCAATTCAAGAGATTGATGAATTTATCTACATAAAATAAAAACAAATATTTTGGTTAAAAAAAGGAGTCAAAATAAAAATAGGAAAAAATCGACAAATAATATATACAGCACCATAAACCTACAGTAAAGGGACATTACTTGCTAGAGAAATGTGAAAAAGACACAAAGCATATTGAATAAAAAAGTCAGTAAAAATGACTTTAAACATAGAAATTTCACAGTATTATATGCGGTGAAATAAATGCTTATGAAAACACTGATGAGCTATTATTTTTTCACCTATTAAATCTGAAAAGATCATAAAGCTCATATAGCTCAATTAGCTGTGGTACAGGCCACCTACATGCAGAACACCTTGGCAATATTCTGGAAAATTCTAAGTGCATATGCCCTCTGACCCCAAAATTTCACTTTCAGTTATTTTTTCTTACAAATGTATTTGCCTGAGAGAATTTTTTTTTAAACAGCATAATTTTAAGTGAAATATTATCATGTGAGTCTAAGATAAAAAATTAGAAGTAGGATAGGAGTAGTTTGGATATTAACGCAGAGGTCATTAGCTCAATGGGACAGAGGCCTCTAAATGCTAAAGGATTATAATGAAAGAAAATTTCAAGCAGCTTTTACCTCAGCAGCCAGGACCTGGCCTTAAAGTACATTTTCTGAATTTCTATCTTCATAATTCATTTGGCTAAATACTGAATTATTTAGAGAATATATGTTTTTGTTCCTATTAAATTTATAATAATGCTCAATGTGATGAAGACAACCTTTTTTAAAATGTGACCTCCCAGTCACACAGTGTACACATACTGCATTTACTGAACCTTCCTTGTGTGTGCTGACATTCATCCTTGTTCCTTGAGATCATGTCCATATTTTAAGGACAAGTATTTTCACTTCTGTTCAATGCCCATTGGATCTGGGTATATAATATACCACCTGGTGGTTGATCATAATGTAATACTATAAAAAAGGCATACATAATCACCCTCCACAGTAGAGCTTTTAGTTTTATGTTTTTGCAAACTTTAGTGTGTGTGTGTTTTCTCAGTATCACCATCAGTGACATATCTCTCAGAGTAAATCTGAATCATTTCATTTAGAAATGTCGTCATAGAAGAACACATTCTTTGAGAAAAGGTTACAAAATTTAAAGATAATGAGATTAAACTTTTAGAACTGAATGAAAATAAAGTTCCAGAGTTTGCAAAAATTATTGAAAAGAATGATTTGACGGAGCGTAAGTGCCAATTGACCTTATTAACACCGTTGAAAGCAATACTTTATTATTCTCAGTAGGATGCCTGTGTTGCCAGAACACTTCACTGGACAAAGACTATTTCAAAGTCTTAGGCTTTTGCTGTGTTGTAATAGTTTAAAACAGGTCTCTTGTTCACATCATGTGGTTATCTGGAAAAAAAAAAAATCATGCCAGGTTTCTTCTTATTTATTTAAGGAGCCCTTGCAAGCACAAAACAATTCATTTCTCTAGTATTTCCTCAGCTGACTTAGGCAATTACATAGCTCCCATAAACACTCTTAAAACAACCAGTGGAGTCCCTCCACCCTCAATGGAAACTAAAAGAAAATCTGTTCTCATTTAAATCTTACTGTGGGAAAAAATGCCACCATTCAGTTAAATTTAATTCAAAACATAGTTGTTCTATACAGTGTTTCACACATTGGGCAAACTGACATAGATGTAATAATATTAATAAGACAATAAATGCCCCAGAGTCTATAGTAGAGAAATTAAATAAAACACACAAAAGAAAACATAAAACGGTCAAATTAAAATTTTGAGAAACAAAAATATGTTTTCACTAAAGCATCCTGAGATACTTCAGATACTTCTAAAGCATTTATATCAGACATCGCTTGGTAAAAATTGAACTCCCAGAAAGACATTAGGCCTCACAGTAAATGCTGTATCTACCTGCCAATTACAACAAGCAGAACATGTAGACAAAATCTTGGTCAGTAGTAAATAACTTCCAAAGATGATCACTTATGATAATCCTCCTTTAATGGATGTAAAAACGTATTCCTTTCTTAAATGCAGCAAGGAAATAAAATGGCAACATCCTTAATTTCTTCATGGGGCATGCAATAGCACTTTTCTTATTTTTAATAAAATGTCAGTAATAATCTAGATCTTTCTTTTTCTATTCACAGACAGTACAAGCAGATAACATTTGTCTAGTCTAATGTAACATCTCTCACAGTGTTCCTTTCTTTGTCCAGTTAAATGAGCCTCACCTGAAAATTGTAACTTCCTAAATCAATTTAAGGTTCCTTTTTATTCCATCTGAGACTTTAATATGAGTACTTCAGAAAAACGTATTTCGAGAGACTGCAAATTAAAGTGTCTTGGTAGAAAAATATAAAATTACAGTGTAAACTGTTACTCATGGTAGGAGAATGAAAAATCAATTAAGTGCAAGGACTGCATTGATCAGGGAAAAATCAACCATGAAAATAAGGCCGAGTAAGATGGACAATGAAAAAGGAAAAAAAAAAAATTGCTACATTCGAACTGGGGTATGTGAAGAATATTGCATGTATCATGGACTGCCAGAAGAACAAACAAATCTGTCTTGGAGAAAGTACAGCCAGAACACTCCTTAGAAGCAAGGTTGGCAAGACTTTGTCTCACTTACTTTGGACAAGTCATCAGGAAGGATGAATTACTGAGGAAAGACATCATGCTTGGTAAAGTAGAGGGTCAGCAAAAAAAAAGAAGGAAGACCCTCAAAGGGATGAATTAAGCCGGTGGCAGCAACAGTGGGCTCAAACATACCTACTCATGGTAGGATGATGCAGGACCAGGCAACATTTCTTTCTGTTACACATGGGGTCTCTATGAGTCAGAGGCAACTTGAAGACACCTAACAACAAGACAGACTTGTTGCCCTGAAAAGGCATGGTGTATTAAAATGCCATTGTTATGTGTTACTGGAACATGATAAAGAAATCAGGCTAATAATACAACTCAAATATATATATATATACATATAAAATATGTTATATATATTATCTATATATATAAATGGAAGCCCGGATGGCATAGTGGTTAAGTGCTACGGCTGCTAACCAAAGGGTCAGCAGTTCGAATCTGTCAGGCGCTCCTTGGAAACTCTATGGGGCAGTTCTACTCCATCCTATCGGGTCGCTATGAGTCGGAATCGACTCAACGGCACTGGGTTTGGTTTTTTGGTTTATATATATAAATAATATGTTACATATATATTATCAATCGCTATATAAATATTAATATATATAAGTATTAAAAACCACTGCTATTATATATAAAAATATATTGTTATATATATTATTGATCTATGTATATATATATATGCATACATAATCACCCTCAACAGTACAGCTTTTAGTTTTGTATTTTTGCAAATTTTTGTGTGTGTGTGTTTCCACCTCAGTATCACCATCAGTGATGTATCTCTCAGGGTATATATATATATATGACCATATATATATGGTCATATAAAGCAAGTCCAGAATGAGGTACTGATAGAGCCTCTACTTTTTATTAACACGTTGGATTTTAAGATCACTGTTTTTTGTTGTGTCCACATATATGAGGGTACTCATGTTCAGGGTGTGGATTTCTTGATGATTATGGTTTTGCCATTGCTTGTGGAGGTCAAAATATTTTTTCTCTTCCCTTCTGCTAAACATTTCTTTTGTACTTTTTTCCCTCATAGGCTATGACCAGAGCTACATTCCATGCAGTCCCTATTAAACTAGTGTTCCCAAATACAAACAATAAAGATAGATGATAGATAGACAGACAGACCGACAGACAGTTGGAGAGATGGATAGACATGAAATTCTGAAATACCCTTTGCACCTTGAAAAATTCTATGGTTTATAGCAACTTACTTAACTGCATAGGGAAGATAACAGAAATAATAATAAAAGATTAAGAAATCAATGAAATGCAAGTTTTTATTCTTATTTTTGCACACATTAGAAGTACCATGTGGAACAAGGTACCAAGGGCCATTTTCTCAAAGTGAGCTAAAGGGTGTTAGAATAGCAATTATAAGCTTGCCTTTTACGACTGAAGGAACGAATTCTAAACTTCGCATTTGCTAATCATTTGACACAGGATTTTGCCCTATAAGTTTCTAGCCTGATCCGGTTCATGTAGATTCTGTAAAATTATAATTTGGCAGAAGTTCACGTGTTTCTTATGCAGATTCAACATATACTCAACTGATTTCGATTATGTGAATTAGACCTTGATATGTTTATGCATAGAATATAGATGTTCTATGTACCATATTTGACACCTTTGGAATATAGTTCAATAGAAACAAAATCTGCCTACCACCCTTTACAGGATAGACAGCCATCTTCTGCCAAAGAGGTATAGTATTTCAAACAGACTGTTGTTTAACAAAGGAGCCCTGGTGGCATAGTGGTTAAGTGCTGGACTGCTAACCGAAAAGTCATCTGTTTGAACTCACCAGGCACTCCATGGGAGAAACATGTGGCAGTCTGCTTCTGTAAAGATGACAGCCTTGGGAACCCTATGGAGCGGTTCTACTCTGTACTATAGGGTTGCTGTGAGTTGGAATCTACTCCACGGCTATGGGTTTTTGGTTTGGTTGTTTAACACAGATTTTGCATCAGGAGCAATATATATGTGAACCAGTAATTATTTCTGCAGTTCTCCATTTAATAATTGCCAGATCCACCAGCCTGAGCAGGGCTTGTAGCTATTTAGTTTCAGTTGCATAATTACAGAATTTCTCCATTATCTAAACTGAATAAAATAAGAAATGTTGCTGGTTGTGCATTTGGCTGGTAGTGTGGAATACCAGATCCCTGGGAGCTGCTGGGATGAGACAAACCTATTGGGGGAAGGGTAGGCTAGCTGGGAACCACGTAATCTGCGGATGCTTCATTGAGTGTGTTTGCAGATGGGGCATAGCTTAGGGAAATAGGTAACAGTCATTCATTCCAAAATGGCATGAATTTGGAGGATGGATTCCATCCTTGGAAGGAGACAGGTCACCATCTGACTGATGGATGGAAGGGTGCATGAGAAATGGTATGACCTGCTTATACTTGGCTGTAACTGAAATTGGGAAAAAACAAAAAAAACTTAACATCTACATCAATTAAAACCAAACTCAAACCTGTTGCGGTCAAGTCGATTCCAACTCATAGCGACCCTATAGGACAGAGTAGGACAGACCCACAGAGTTTCTAAGGAGCGGGTGGATTTGAATCTGCCAATTTTTTGGTTAGTAGCCAAGCTTTTAACCACTGTGCCACCAGGGGTCTCTAAATCATTTTAAAAAAATAGTACCCCCCAAAACAACACATTAAGACATTCAATAGTAAGAAAACATTGCTTAACATTAATTATAAGAAAAATATTATTCAACAATGTGTATATAACTATAATTTAACCTATTTTAGATATTTTAAATGGTTTTAATATATGTGGCAGATTTTCTGTTTTGGTTCATATACCCTATGTTAACGCGTATCTTAAAAATGGACAGGTAATCTATGAGAGCAAAGAACTAGTTTATTTTCACTACTCTTATTTTAAAATAACTTGTTTCTTGAAAGTGTGAAACACAAACACATACTTACATATGAAACTATTCATAAAATTGATTCTTAATATTTGCATTTGTGACAGGAAAACATAGCCAATTGATTCCTTTATCTGTTAGTGCTTAAATATAGGAACACAGATATGAAAAAAAGTAGCTATTGTCCTTAAAAGTTGAGTAAAATGTCGCTTAGACATTGTACTTATATTAACAACGTCAAACCACTGATTTGCCTGTAGTGATAATCTTAAAAATTTAAAGATGTTGATTTAAACATGCATATTAAGAATGTATCACCTAAATATTAGACATTCTTTGAAAAGTAGATTGGGAAATATTCATTTTTGATTTTGTGACAAAAAGGAGGGAAAATATTTTTTTCTAATAGACATTTCCATTGAATTGTATTTTACAGAGACCTAAATTCATGAAATGAATCAGCATTTCTTAAGAAAAGTTAATTTAGCCACTGATGTGTTATTGATAACTAAACTATTATAACTGTATTTTATATTGCTATATGAAATTGAGATATAACCTAAGTAGATTAGACTGAAACTATCTGCTCTCTAATGGGATTTAATAAAATATTTTGAAGTACAGAAGGATTAATGTTGACCAAAGAAGAAAATGAAAATGCTTTTTGAATTATACTGTGGTTTCACATAAGCTAGAGCAAATGGTGCAGCAGAACTCACCCTACCACAGTTCCATACCATTTAACCCTGCTAATCTTCAGCGAATGCCAATGAAATTGGTTTGGTAAATGTGTCCGTACACGGGTTCTGATTGGTCGTTAATTGCTAATGAATGGAGGAGGATAGAATAGTGCTGGAACCCCACTAGTGTTTTGTACTATATTGGGCAACCAACATTCTCAGATTGCTGCCATGACGCTGTTGTTGTGGTTATCTGACTTGCATACCATCTCCTTTCAAGTCTGATGTTTGTCATTTCAGTATTTGATTTGTATGCATTTAGCTACTGTGTTCGTTTCCATTTTGAAATGGTTAATTTCTAGAGATCTTGGGTGAATTTAGGTGTTCAGCATTTGCACACTGAGTTTTCCTTCTTGGACTAATGCACCTCTTGGGTCTTCTCTAAAGAGCCCATCATCTGAAGGAACTGAAACTTCAACAATAAATGTTTACTGTAGGAGAACATAAATTTCCTTCATAAATTTTCATATTGTACTGATATCTGTTTTACTCTTAATCCTGCCCAAGTGTGGTGGTGTTGTTATTGTTAGGTGCCATTGAGTCAGTTGTGATTCATAGCAGCCCTATGTACCACAGAATGAAACACTGCCCGGTCCTGAGCCATCCTTACAATCGTTGTTATGCTTGAGCTTATTGTTGCAGCCACTGTGTCAATCCATCTCGTTGAGGGTTTTCCTATTTTCCACTGACCCTGTACTTTACCAAGCATGATGTCCTTCTCCAGGGACTGATCCCTCCTGACAACATGTCCAAAATATGTAAGATGCAGTATCACCATCCTTGCTTCTAATGAGAATTCTGGTTGTACTTCTTCCAAGACAGACTTGTTTGTTCTTTTGGCAGTCCATGCTATATTCAATATTCTTTGCTAACACCACAATTCAAAGGCATCAATTCTTCTTCAGTCTTTCTTATTCATTGTCCAGCTTTCACATGCATATGACACGATTGAAAATACCATGGCTTGGGTCAGGTGCATCTCAGTCTTCAAGGTGACATCTTTGCTTTTCAACACTTTAAAGCAGTCCTTTGCAGCAGATTTGCCCAATACAAAGCGTCTTTTGATTTTTTGACTGTTGGTTCCATGAGTGTTGATTGTGGATCCAAGTAAAATGAAATCTTCCATGTGTCTGTCAGTTTGTCATACTGTGGGGGCTTGTGTGTTGCTGTCATCCTCGAAGCTATGCCACCAGTATTCAGATACCAGCAGGGTCACCCATGGAGGACAGGTTTCAGCTAAGCTTCCAGGCTGAGCTTCCAGACTAAGACAGACTAGAAAGAAGGACCCGGCAGTCTACTTCTGAAAAGAATTAGCCAGTGAAAACCTTATGAATAGCAGCGGAACATTTTCCTATATAGTGCTGGATGATAAGCCCCCCCTCCTCCACCAGGTTGGAAGGCAGTCAAAAGACAACTGGGGAAGAGCTGCCTCCTCAAAGTGGAGTCGACCTTAATGACGCAGATGGAGTCAAGCTTTCGGGACCTTCATTTGCTGATGTGGCCCAAGTGTGTTAGGCATGAACATTTCCAGTATTGCTTCTTTAATGCCCATTACAACACTTGCATTAAAAATGCCAAGCAATTTAAAATAAATAAATAAAGGAGCAGCTGCTGATGCTGCTTATATACAACAAAACACCTTATAAGATCTTTTTTTGGTTTGAAGGAATAGGTTCATGGTTTCATAGGACATCCCAGGAAGTTGGTCTAATATCATTTTTAATGCTTCTTCTACCTCCTAGTTTGCTGAGTAGTGCCTGGGGTCTTAAAAGCTAGCAAAAAGTCACCCAAGGTACAGTTGGTCTCCATTTACCTGGAACAGAGGAAGAAGAAGAGTCAGAAATCAGAAGAGGAAATGGAATGTGTGTCTTGTTGTCTTCATAAAAAACTTCCTCCTTTGTCACGAGAAGTCCAGGATGGTGCCTGGTTACCATTCCAAATGTTTTGATCAAAGACTCTATAAAAGAGGCGGGACAAAGATGGGAGAATAGCCAAATGTTTCTGGCAATCCCTCTTACAACAAAGATGCAAAAACACACATGAAACAATTATATGTATGACAACCTAGGAGCCCTGAACATCAAAGGCAAAGTTAGAAAGTGGACTGAGCAGCAGGAGGTGGGAGAGATGGTTCAGAAGTGGAGAGGAGACGCCGGGCCTGAATCTCTGGGATCCTTCAGGCACCATTGCCAGGAATGGCTGCAGTGGGCTGGTAGTAGCATATGGCCGCAGTTTCCTCAGGGAGAAGCAGCCAGCCACACAGCCTACTCACACCTCTGGAACCAGAGAAGAACATTGCTCTCAGCAAAATCTAAGTACTTGCATATATTTTACCGTGCCCCCTGCCCCAAAGCTTGTTTCAGAGGCTCTTGATTTCCCTGGGTCTGAGATAGACTCTGTTGATCATCCAGAGCCATTCTCCCAGCCTTGGAGAAGGAATAAATATGCAATTGAGGGAAAAGATAATTTGCCAGCTCCAAAATAACCTGGGGAGCTCAGAACAGAAGTGGCTCCTGTCCAGGCATAAACGGTCCATGGACTTTGAATATCTTTCCCCCATGCATGGATGTGTGGGCCTATTTCAGAAGAATAGGCCCCTGTTGGCAGACTGCAACTGTTTCTGCTGTACAGTGGAGAGGTGGGTGGTTGATGTTTGACACCACTTTACCTGTTAAGCAGGGTCCTCACCTACCCACATCAGGGGTCTAAGGACTGGTGGCTCCATTCAGATCACCCAGCCACCTGCAACAGCAGTCCAAGGATAACTAGTGCCTCCAAGAACTTACAACCAAAATCATTGGGTGCCCATGGTCCATCTGCAGAACCCATCCACGTGCACACTCCAGGGAAGAGGTACACACTTTCCTCAGAGACACTTGGGGGATGATTCTCAGCACCCTGCCCTGTTCAGAGCATGACCCCCTGCTACAACCAGATACCAGTACCTATACCAATCACCCCTACCCTTCTAAGACTGTATGATAGAGACTGTATCACACACTTGATGACCGGCTACCTGGACACCTGAGCTGAATCCATACAAGAAAAATGAATGGACTCCTAGACTGATATACCTGACAACAGCTATAGCCATCTGGTGACAGGATGTCAGAGCTTCAAAGGCAAAAAAAATCAAGCTAGCTCACTCAAGCAACTCATTTTGGCATATCAAAACAAAACAAAGCAAGAAGCTAGGATATAGTAAGCAAACAAAATAAATGAATACAATAACTTATAGATGGCTCGAAAACAACAGTCAATATCAAGTCTCATAAAGAAACAGTCGATCACTTCAACAAGCTCTCAAAACAAAGAATCAAAGGATCTTCTAGATGAAGGTGCCTTCCTGGAATACCAGATGCAGAATACAAAAGATTAATATACAGACTCCTTCAAGACATCAGGAAGGAAATCAGGCAATACACAGAAAAAGCCAAGGAACACACAGATAAAGCAGTTGAAGAAATTAAAAAGGTTACTCAAGAACATAATGAAAATTTTAATAAGCTGCAAGAATCCATAGAGAGCAATCAGAAATTCAGAAGATTGACAATAAAATTACACAATTAGACAACTGAAAAGAAAGTCAGAGGAGCAAATTGAGCAAGTAGAAGACAGAATTTGTGAACTTAAAGATAAAGCACTTGAAGCCAATATATTTGAAGAAAAATTAGATAAAATAATTTAAAAAAATGAAGAAACCTTAAGAATCATGTGGGACTCTATCAAGAGAAATAACCTACGAGTGATTGGAATACCAGAACACAGAAGGATAACAGAAAATACAGAGAGAATTGTTGAAGATTTGTTGGCAGAAAACTTCTCTGATGTCATGAAAGATGAGAAGATGTCTACCCAAGATACTCATTGAACTCCATATAAGGTAGATTTTAAAAGAAAGTCACCAAGACACATTCTAATCAAACTTGCAAAAAACCAAAGATAAAGAGAGAATTTTAAGAGCAACTAGGGATAAATGAAAAGCCACCCACAAAGGAGAATAAATAAGAATAAGCTGAGACTACTGGGCAGAAACCATGCAGGCAAGAAGGCAATGGGAAGACTTATGTAAAGCATTAAAGGAAAAAAAATTGCCATCCAAGAAACATATATCCAGCAAAAATTTCTTTCCAATATGAAGGTAAAATTAGGACATTTCCAGATAAACAGAAGTTTAGGGAATTTGTAAAAACCAAGCCAAAACTACAAGAAATACTAAGGGGAGTTCTTTGGTTAGAAAGTCAATAATATCAGGTATCAACCCAAGACTAGAACACTGGACAGAGCAATCAGATGTCAACCCAGAGAGGGAAGTCAAAAAAATACATCAAGATAAAAAATGCTCAAAACAGGAAAACGGCAATGTTTTTTGTAAAAAGAAGACAAAATTAAAACAATAAAGAGAGACTAAGAAATGTAGTCATATGTCTTTCATATGGAGAGGAAGAAAAGGTGATATAAGAAATAAAAGCTAGGTTTAAACTTAGAAAAATAGGGGTAAATATTAAGGTAACCACAAAGGAGACTAACTATCCTACTCATTAAAATAAAATACAAGAAAAAAATAGAGACTCAGCAGAAACAAAATCAGCAACAACAAAGAAGAAAAGACAATACATAAAGATAAACTACTCAGCAGAAAAAAATTAAGTGGGAAAAAGAAACTGGCAAAAACACACCAAAAAAAGACATCAAAATGAAAGCTCTAAATTCATACCTATCCTTAATTATGCTGAATGTAAATGGATTAAATGCAACAATAAAGAGACAGAGAGTGGCAGAATGGATTAAAAAAACATGATCCATCTATATGCTGCCTACAAGAGGCATACTTTAGACTTAGAGACACAAACAAACTCGAACTCAAAGGATGGAAAAAAATATATATCTAGCAAACAACAATCAAAAAAGAGCAGGAGTGGCAGGGGCGGGGCCAAGATGGCAGACTAGGTGGACACTACCGCGGATCCCTCTTGCAACAAAGACTCGGAAAAACAAGTGAATCGATCACATACATAACAATCTACGAACTCTGAACAACAAACACAGACTTAGAGACGGAGAACGAACAAATACGGGCAGACAGCCATCGTTTTCAGAACCAGGAGCCAGCCTACCAGGCAGGTGACCTTCGGAGCCCAATCTGGGGCAGAGCCCAGGGGGACAGACGGCACAGACAAGGGGCACAGCCCTACCCCCCAAACTCATCCCGGGAGGGAGACTAGCTGGTTGGCGCGGGCAGCACAGAGGCGCAGCCGGTGGGAGAAGCACCCGGGAGGCAGTGACTGATCTTGGAGCGGCGAGAGCAGCGTCCCAGCTGGGGAGCTGTCTCGCCGGGAGTTTGGCGGGAAGCGTGGGGATCAGCTATATTTCCCTAAAGCGACCCCGGGGGGGGCCAGACGTTCGTGCCGGCGACGCCCACCCACTTCGCGCATGCGGCGCAGTGCACCGGAGGGAGAAGTCCCCAGGAGGAAGTGACTGGTCTCGGAGCGGGGAGAGCAGCGTCCCAGCTGTCCCGCTGGGATTTTGGCGGGCGCGGGTGGGGTGTGAGCACGGGGACCAGTTATATTCCTCAGAATTGACCCCGGGGGAGGGCCCAGCTGTTCATGAGGGTGACGCCCAACCAGTTCGCGCGAGCAAGGCGGCGCGCCAGAGGGAGAAGTCCCCTAGAGGAAGTGACTGGTCTTGGAGCAGGGAGAGCTCCGTCCCAGCCAGAGAGCCGTCCCGCCGGGATTTTGGCAGGCGTGGGTGGAGCGTGAACGTGGGGATCAGCTCTATATTCTGAGGTGCTACACTCCTAGCTCTCTGATCCCTCCCCCACCCTCCCCAGGCAGCTCCATTAACATCCGAATACCCTGAGCCAGAGGGAGAATTCAGATAGGGATCTGACTGCATTTTTTTTTTAGCTAATTACCTGGAAAAACTAGTTTCCCAGTGATGGCTCGGGGACAGCAGTCCATATCAAACCACGTAAAGAAAAAGACCATGACAGCTTCTCCAACCCCCCAAACAAAAGAATCAAAATCTTTCCCAAATGAAGATACAATCCTGGAATTATCAGATACAGAATACAAAAAACTAATTTACACAATGATTCAAGACATCACAAATGAAATTAGGCTAACTGCAGAAAAAGCCAAGGAACACACTGATAAAACTGTTGAAGAACTCAAAAAGATTATTCAAGAACATAGTGGAAAAATTAATAAGTTGCAAGAATCCATAGAGAGACAGCATGTAGAAATCCAAAAGATTAACAATAAAATTACAGAATTAGACAACGCAATAGGCAGTCAGAGGAGCAGACTCGAGCAATTAGAATGTAGACTGGGAAATCTGGAGGACCAGGGAATCAACACCAACATAGCTGAAAAAAAATCAGAGAAAAGAATTAAAAAAAATGAAGAAACCCTAAGAATCATGTGGAACTCTATCAAGAAGGATAACTTGCGAGTGATTGGAGTCCCAGAACAGGGAGGGGGGACAGAAAACACAGAGAAAATAGTTGAAGATCTCCTGACACAAAACTTCCCTGACATCATGAAAGACGAAAGGATATCTATCCAAGATGCTCATCGAACCCCATTTAAGATTGATCCAAAAAGAAAAACACCAAGACATGTTATCATCAAACTTGCCAAAACCAAAGACAAACAGAAAATTTTAAAAGCAGCCAGGGAGAAAAGAAAGGTTTCCTTCAAGGGAGAATCAGTAAGAATAAGTTCAGACTACTCAGCAGAAACCATGCAGGCAAGAAGGGAATGGGACGACATATACAGAGCACTGAAGGAGAAAAACTGCCAACCAAGGATCATATATCCAGCAAAACTCTCTCTGAAATATAAAGGAGAAATTAAGATATTTACAGATAAACACAAGTTTAGAGAATTTGCAAAAACTAAACCAAGACTGCAAGAAATGCTAAAGGAGATTGTTTGGCCTGATGACCAATAGTATCAGGTACCAGCACAATACAAGGTCACAAAACAGAACGTCCTGATATCAACGCAACTCAAATAGGGAAAGCAGAAAAACAAACAAATTAAGATGAATTCTAAAAAATAAATAAATAAACAAAATAATACACATAATGGGGAATCATGGAAATCAATAGATAAACGATCACAATAATCAAAAAGAGGGACTAAATATAGGAGGCATTGAACTGCCAGATGGAGAGTGATACAAGGCCATATAGAACGATACGAGTTAGGTTTTTACTTAGAAAAATAGGGGTAAATAATAAGGTAACCACAAAAAGGAATATCAATTCCATAACTCAAGAAAAAAGCCAAGAAAAACGTAACGACTCAACTAACATAAAGTTAAACATTATGAAAATGAGGATCTCACAATCTACTAAGAAAAACGTCTCAGCTCAAAAAAGTAAGTGGAAAAAATGAAATGGCCAACAACTCACATGAAAAGGCATCAAAATGACAGCACTAAAAACTTATTTATCTATAATTACGCCGAATGTAAATGGACTAAATGCACCAATAAAGAGACAGAGAGTCACAGACTGGATAAAGAAACACGATCCATCTATATGCTGCCTACAAGAGACACACCTTAGACTTAGAGACACAAACAAATTAAAACACGAAGGATGGAAAAAAGTATATCAAGCAAACAATAAGCAAAAAAGAAGAGGAGTAGCAATATTAATTTCTGACAAAATAGACTTTAGACTTAAATCCACCACAAAGGATAAAGAAAGACACTATATAATGATAAAAGGGACAATTGATCAGGAAGACATAACCATATTAAATATTTACGCACCCAATGACAGGGCTGCAAGATACATAAATCAAATTTTAACAGAATTGAAAAGTGAGATAGACACCTCCACATTTATAGTAGGAGACTTCAACACACCACTTTCAGAGAAGGACAGGACATCCAATAAGAAGCTCAATAGAGACACGGAAGACCTCCTTACAACAATCAACCAACTTGACCTCATTGACTTATACAGAACTCTCCACCCAGCTGCTCCAAAATATACTTTTTTTTCTAGTGCACATGGAACATTCTCTAGAATAGACCACATATTAGGTCATAAAACAAATCTTTGCAGAATCCAAAACATGGAAATATTACAAAGCATCTTCTCAGACCACAAGGCAATGAAGCTAGAAATCAATAACAGAAAAACTAGGGAAAAGAAATCAAATACTTGGAAAATGAACAATACCCTCCTGAAAAAAGACTGGGTTATAGAAGACATCAAGGAGGGAATAAGGAAATTCTTCGAAAGCAACGAGAATGAAAATACTTCCTATCAAAACCTCTGGGACACAGCAAAAGCAGTGCTCAGAGGCCAATTTATATCGATAAATGCACACATACAAAAAGAAGAAAGAGCCAAAATCAGAGAACTGTCCCGACAACTTGAACAAATAGAAAGTGAGCAACAAAAGAACCCATCAGGCACCAGAAGAAAACAAATAATAAAAATTAGAGCTGAACTAAATAAATTAGAGAACAGAAAAACAATTGAAAGAATTAACAAAGCCAAAAGCTGGTTCTTTGAAAAAATTAACAAAATTGATAAACCATTGGCTAGACTGACTAAAGAAAAACAGGAAAGGAAACAAATAACCCGAATAAGAAACGAGAAGGACCACATCACAACAGAGCCAAATGAAATTAAAAGAATCATTTCAGATTACTACGAAAAATTGTACTCTAACAAATTTGAAAACCTAGAAGAAATGGATAAATTCTTGGAAAAATACTACCTACCTAAACTAACACATTCAGAAGTAGAACAACTAAATAGACCCATAACAAAAAAAGAGATTGAAACGGTAATCAAAAAACTTCCAACAAAAAAAAGTCCTGGCCCGGATGGCTTCACTGCAGAGTTCTACCAAACTTTCAGAGAAGAGTTAACACCACTACTACTGAAGTATTTCAAAGCATAGAAAAAGATGGAACACTACCCAACTCATTCTATGAAGCTACCATCTCCCTGATACCAAAACCAGGTAAAGACATTACAAAAAAAGAAAATTATAGACCTATATCCCTCATGAACATAGATGCAAAAATCCTCAACAAAATTCTAGCCAATAGAATCCAACAACACATCAAAAAAATAATTCACCCTGATCAAGTGGGATTTATACCAGGTATGCAAGCCTGGTTTAATATCAGAAAAACCATTAATGTAATCCATCACATAAATAAAACAAAAGATAAAAACCACATGATCTTATCAATAGATGCAGAAAAGGCATTTGACAAAGTTCAACACCCATTTATGATAAAAACTCTTACCAAAATAGGAATTGAAGGAAAATTCCTCAACATAATAAAGGGCATCTATGCAAAGCCAACAGCCAATATCACTCTAAATGGAGAGAACCTGAAAGCATTTCCCTTGAGAACGGGAACCAGACAAGGATGCCCTTTATCATCGCTCTTATTCAACATCGTACTTGAAGTCCTAGGCAGGGCAATTAGGCTAGACAAAGAATTAAAGGGTATCCAGATTGGCAAGGAGGAAGTAAAGCTATCACTATTTGCAGATGACATGATCTTATACACAGAAAACCCTAAGGAATCCTCCAGAAAATTACTGAAACTAATAGAAGATTTTGGAAGAGTCTCAGGTTATAAAATAAACATACGAAAATCACTTGGATTCCTCTACATCAACAAAAAGAACACCGAAGAGGAAATAACCAAATCAATACCATTCACAGTAGCCCCCAAGAAGATAAAATACTTAGGAATAAATCTTACCAAGGATGTAAAAGACCTATACAAAGAAAGCTATAAAACTCTGCTACAAGAAATTCAAAAGGACATACTTAAGTGGAAAAACATACCCTGCTCATGGATAGGAAGACTTAACATAGTAAAAATGTCTATTCTACCAAAAGCCATCTATACATATAACGCACTTCCAATCCAAATTCCAATGTCATATTTTAAGGGGATAGAGAAACAAATCACTATTTTCATATGGAAGGGAAAGAACCCCCGGATAAGCAAAGCATTACTGAAAAAGAAGAAGAAAGTGGGAGGCCTCACTCTACCTGATTTCAGAACCTATTATACAGCCACAGTAGTCAAAACAGCCTGGCACTGCTACAACAACAGGCACATAGACCAATGGAACAGAATTGAGAACCCAGATATAAATCCATCCATGTATGAGCAGCTGATATTTGACAAAGGACCAGTGTCAGTCAGTTGGGGAAAAGATAGTCTTTTTAACAAATGGTGCTGGCAGAACTGGATGTCCATTTGCAAAAGAATGAAACAGGACCCATACCTCACACCATGCACAAAAACTAACTCCAAGTGGATCAAAGACCTAAACATAAAGACTAAAACGATAAAGATCATGGAAGAAAAAATAGGGACAACCCTAGGAGCCCTAATACAGGGCATAAACAGAATACAAAACATTACCAAAAATGATGAAGAGAAACCAGATAACCGGGAGCTACTAAAAATCAAACACCTATGCTCATCTAAAGACTTCACCAAAAGAGTAAAAAGATCACCTACAGAGTGGGAAAGAATATTCAGCTATGACATCTCAGACCAGTGCCTGATCTCTAAAATCCACATGATTCTGTCAAAACTCAACCACAAAAAGACAAACAACCCAATCAAGAAGTGGGCAAAGGATATGAACACACACTTCACTAAAGAAGATATTCGGGCAGGTAACAGATACATGAGAAAATGCTCCCGATCATTAGCCATTAGAGAAATGCAAATTAAAACTACGATGAGATTCCATCTCACACCAACTAGACTGGTATTAATACAAAAAACACAAAATAATAAATGTTGGAGAGGCTGTGGAGAGATTGGAACTCTCATACACTGCTGGTGGGAATGTAAAATGGTACAACCACTTTGGAAATCCATCTGGCGTTATCTTAAACAGTTAGAAATAGAACTACCATACAACCCAGAAATCCCACTCCTCGGAATATACTCTAGAGATACAAGAGCCTTCACACAAACAGATATATGCACACCCATGTTTATTGCAGCTCTGTTTACAATAGCAAAAAGCTGGAAGCAACCAAGATGTCCATCAACGGATGAATGGGTAAATAAATTGTGGTATATTCACACAATGGAATACTACGCATCGATAAAGAACAGTGACGAATCTCTGAAACATTTCATAACATGCAGGAATCTGGAAGGCATTATGCTGAGCGAAATTAGTCAGAGGCAAAAGGACAAATATTGTATAAGACCACTATTATAAGATCTTGAGAAATAGTAAACCTGAGAAGAACACATACTTTTGTGGTTACAAAGGGGGGAGGGAGGGAGGGAGAGGGTTTTTTATTGATCAATCAGTAGATAAGAACTGCTTTGGGTGAAGGGAAAGACAACACTCAATACAAGGAAGGTCAGCCTAATTGGACTGGATTAAAAGCAAAGAGGTTTCCGGGATAAAATGAAAGCTTCAAAGGTCAGCGGAGCAGGGGCTGGGGTCTGGGGAACATGGTTTGAGGGGACTTCTAAGTCAATGGGCAAAATAATTCTATTATGAAAACATTCTGCATCCCACTTTGAAATGTGGTGTCTGGGGTCCTAAATGCCAACAAGCGGCCATCTAAGATACATCAATTGGTCTCAACCCACCTGGAGCAAAGGCAAAGGAAGAACACCAAGGTCACACGGCAACTAAGAACCCAAGAGACAGAAAGGGCCACATGAACCAGAGACCTACATTATCCTGAGACCAGAAGAACTAGTTGGTGCCCGGCCACAATCAATGTCTGCCCTGTCAGGGAGCACAACAGACAACTCCTGAGGGAGCAGGAGACCAATGGGATACAGACCCCAAATTCTCATAAAAAGACCATACTTAATGGTATGACTGCTACTAGAGGAATCCCGGAGGCAATGCTCCCCAGAACTTCTGATGGCACAGGACAGGAAACATCCCTGAAGACAACTCATCAGGCATGAAAAGGACTGGTCAGCGGGGGGGAGAGAGATGCTGATGAAGAGTGAGCTAATTAAATCAGGTGGACACTGGAGAGTGTGTTGGCAACTCTTGACTGGAGGGGGGATGGGAAGATAGAGAGAGAGGGAAGGCGGCAAAATTGGCACGAAATGAGAGACTGAAAGGGCTGACTCAATGGGGGAGAGCAAGTGGGAGAAGGGAGTAAGATGTATGTAAACTTACATGTGACAGACTGATTGGAATGGTAAATGTTCACTTGAAGCTTAATAAAAATTAATTAAAAAAAAAAGAGCAGGAGTGGCAATATTAATTTCTGATGAAAAAGACTTTAAAGCTAAATCCACCACAAAGGATAAGGAAGGACACAATACATTGATTAAAGGGACAATATACCATGAGGATATAAGCATATTAAATATTTATGCACCCAATGACAGGGCTGCAGAACACATGAAACAAACTCTTACAGCATTGAAAAGTGAGATAGACAGCTCCACAATAATAGGAGACTTCAACAGACAACTTTCGGTGAAGGACAGAAGATCCAGAAAGAAGCTCAAGAAAGACACAGAAGATCTAAATGCCACAATCAACCAACTTGACTTCATAGACATGTACAGGACACTCCAACCAACAGCAGCCAAGTTTACTTTCTTTTCTAGTGCACATGGAACATTCTCTAGAATAGACCACATATTAGGTCATAAATCAAGCCTTATCAGAATCCAAAACACTGAAATATTAAAAAGCATATTCTCTGACCATAAGGCCATAAAAGTGGAAATCAATAACAGAAAAAGCAGGGAAAAGAAATCAAACACCTGGAAAACAATTAAAAAAAAATACCTTGCTCAAAAAAGACTGGGTTATAGAAGACATTAAGGATGGAATAAAGAAATTCATAGAATCCAAAGAGAATGAAAACACTTCCTATCAGAACCTTTGGGACACAGCGAAAGCAGTTCTCAGAGGTCAACTTATATCAATAAATGCACACATCCATAAAGAAGAAAGGGCCAAAAAAAAACCAATTATTCCTACAACTTGAACAAATAGAAAGAGAGCAACAAAAGAAACCCTCAGGCACCTGAAAAAAGCAAATGATTAAAATTAGAGGAGAATTAAATGAAATAGAGAACAGAAAAACAATTGAAAGGATTAACAAGACCAAAAGCTGGTTCTTTGAGAAAAGTAACAAAATTGATAAACCATTGGCCAAACTGACAAAAGAAAAACAGGAGAGGAAGCAAATAACCCAAATAAGAAATGAGAGGGGCAATATTACAACAGAACCAACTGAAATTAAAAGAATCATATCA
Source organism: Elephas maximus indicus (assembly GCF_024166365.1). Classification (NCBI taxonomy): domain Eukaryota; kingdom Metazoa; phylum Chordata; class Mammalia; order Proboscidea; family Elephantidae; genus Elephas; species Elephas maximus. The sequence continues at coordinate 40,420,460 of NC_064828.1, read as the reverse complement.
GATTACTACACAAGATTGTACTCTAACAAATTTGAACACCTAGAAGAAATGGATGAACTCCTAGAAATATATTACCTACCTAAACTAACACAAACAGAGATAGAACAACTAAATAGACCCATAACAAGGGATTGAAAAGATAATAAAAAAACTACCCCCCCCCCAAAAAAAAACAAACCATGGCCTGGACAGCTTCACTGCAGAGCTCTATCAAACTTTCAGAGAAGAGTTAACACCACTACTACTGAAGGTATTCCAGAGAACAGAAAAGGACGAAATACTCCCGAACTCATTCTATGAAGCCGGTATATACCTGGTACCAAACCCGGTAAACACACCACAAAAAAAGAAAATTACAGACCTATATCCCTCATGAACTTAGATGCAAAAATCCTCAACAAAACTCTAGCCAATAGAATTCAACAGCATATCAAAAAAATAATTTGCCATGATCAAGTGGGATTCATAACAGGTGTGCAGGGATGTTTCAACATTAGAAAAACAATCAAGGCAACCCATCATATAAATAAAAGACAAGAATCACATGATTCTATCAATTGATGCAGAAAAGGCATTTGACAAAGTTCAACACCCATTCATGATAAAAACTCTCAGCAAAATAGGAATAGAAGGAAAATTCCTCAACATAATAAAGGGCATTGATACAAAGTCCACAGCCAACATCATCCTAAATGGAGAGAGTCTGAAAGCATTTCCCTTGAGATCAGGAACCAAACAAGGATGCCCTTTACAACCACTCTTATTCAACATTGTACTGGAGGTCCTAGCCAGAGCAGTTAGGCTAGATAAAGAAATAAAGGGGATCCAGATTGGCAATGAAGAAGTAACAGTATCTCTATTTGCAGATGACATGATCTTATACACAGAAAACCCTAAGGAATCCTCCAGAAAACTACTGAAACTAATAGAAGAGTTCAGCAGGGCATCAGAGTACAAGATAAACATACAAAAATCAGTTGGATTCCTCTACACCAACAAAAAGAACAACGAAGAGCAAATCACCAAATCAATACCATTTATAGTAGCCTCCAAGAAGATAAAATACTTAGGAATAAATCTTACCAGAGATGTAAAAGACTTCTGCAAAGAAAACTACAAGACACTACTGCAAGAAACCAAAAGAGACCTACCTAAGTGGAAAAACATACCTTGCTTATGGATAGGAAGACGTAACATTGTAAAAATGTCTATTCTACCAAAAGCCATCTATAGATACAATGTAATTCCCGTCCAAATTCCAACAACATTTTTTTATGAGATGCAGAAAGAACCATCAACTTCATGTGGAAGGGAAAGAGGCCCTGGATAAGTAAACCATTACTGAAAAAGAAGAACAAAGTGAGAAGCCTCACTTTACCCGATTTTAGAAGCTACTCTGTCCTATAGGGTCTGTATGAGTTGGAATCGACTCGAGGGCAGTGGGTTTATTATACTGCCACCATAGTCAAAACAGCTTGGTATTGGTACAACAACAGATATATAGACCAATGGAACAGAATTGAGAATCCAGACATAAATCCATCCACATTTGAGTAGCTGATATTTGACAAAGACCCAAAGTCAGTTAAATGGAGAAAAGACATTCTGTTTAACATGGTACTGGCATAACTGGATATCCATCCACAGAAAAATGAAACAAAACCCATTCCTCACACCATGTGCAAAACTGAACTCAAAATGGATCAAAGACCTAAATCTAAAATGATAAATTTCATGGAAGAAAAAATAGGGACAACGTTAGAAGCCCTAATACATAGCATAAACAGTATACAAAACATTATTAACAATGCAGAAGAAAAACTAGATAACTGGGAGCTCCTAAAAACCAAACACCTATGCTCATTCAAAGACTTCACCAAAAGAGTAAAAAGACTACCTACAGACTGGGAAAAAGTTTTAGCTATGACATTTCCAATCAGCGCCTGAGCTCTAAAATCTACACGACACTGCGAAAACTCAACTACAAAAAGACAAACAGCCCAATTAAGAAATGGGCGAAGGATATGACAGACACTTCATTAAAGAAGACATTCAGGTAGCTAGCACATACATGAGGAAATACTCACAATTGTTAGCCATTAGAGAAATGCAAACCAAAACTACACTGAGATTCCATCTCACTCCAACAAGGCTGGCATTAATCCAAAAAAAAGAAAATAATAAATGCTGGAGAGGTTTTGAAGACTCTGGAACACTTACACACTGCTAATGGGGGTGTAAAATGGTACAACTGCTTCGGAAATCGATCTGGTGCCTCCTTAAAAAGCTAGAAAGAGAACTACCATACGATCCAGCAATCCCACTTCTTGGAATATATTGTAGAGAAATAAGAGCCTTTACACAAACAGATATGTGCACACCCATGTTCACTGTAGCACTGTTTACAATAGCAAAAAGATGGAAACAACCAAGGTGCCCATCAATGGAGGAATGGATAAATAAATTATGGTATATTCACACAATGGAATACTGCACATGGATAAAGAACAATGATGAAACCGTGAATCATTTCATAACATGCAGGAACCTGGAAGGCATTATGCTGAGTGAAATTAGTCAGTTGCAAAAGGACAATTATTGTATGAGACGACTATCATAAGAACTCAAGAAATAGTTTAAACAGAGAAGAAAATATTCTTTGATGGTTACAAGGGGGGTGGGGGGGGAGGAAGGGAGAGGAGATTTCACTAATTAAATAGTAGGCAAGAACTATGTTAGGTGAAGGGAAAGACAGAACATAATACAGGACAGGTCAGGACAACTGGACTAAACCAAAAGTAAAGAAGTTTCCTGGATAAACTGATCACTTTGAAGGCCAGCGTAGCAGGGGCAGGGGTTTGGGGACCGTGGTTTCAGGGGACATCTAAGTCAATTGGCATACTAAAATCTATTAAGAAAACATTCTGCATCCCACTTTGGAGAGTGGGTCTGGGGTCTTAAATGCTAGCAAGCGGCCATCTAAGACGCATCAGTTGATCTCAAGCCACCTGGATCAAAGGAGAATGAAGAACACCAAAGACACAAGTAATTACGAGCCCAGGAGACAGAAAGCGCTCCATAAACCAGAGACTACATCACCCTGAGACCAGAAGAACTAGATGGTGCCCGGCTACAACTGATGACTCCCCTGACAGGAAACACAACAGAGAACCCCTGAAGAAGCAGGAGAGCAGTGGGATGCAGATGTCAAATTCTTGTAAAAAGATCAGACTTAATGCTCTGACTGAGACTAAAAGGACCCTGGTGGTCATGGTCCCCAGACCGCCTGTTAGCCCAAGACGGGAACCATTCCCAAAGCCAACTCTTTAGACAGGGATTGGACTGGACAATGGGACAGAAAACGATACATGTGAAGAATGAGCTTCTTGGATCAAGTAGACACATGAGACTACGTTGGCATCTCCTGTCTGGAGGGGAGATGAGAGGGCAGAGGTGGTCAGAAGCTGGCCAAATGGACAGGAAAAGAGACAGTGGAGGGAAGGAGTGTGCTGTCTTATTAGGGGGAGAGCAATTAGGAGTATATAGCAAGGTGCACATAGAATTTTTTATAAGAGACTGACTTGATTTGTAAGCATTCATTTAAAGCACAGTAAAAATATTTTTAAAAAAAGATCCTAAAGAAGAATTCTGATCAAAAGTAGAGAATATGCAGAACAGAATTTCAAGTTCTGAAGGAATTTCAGGCTTTATGGAAGCATTGATGCCATATGAACCCCTGAAACTATTGTCCTGAGATAATCTTTAAACCTTCAACCAAATCTGTCATTTGAAGTCTTCTTCAAACCAAACAATAGTTTAGCTTAAGTAATAAAGTATGCCTGCCTTGATCATTGTGCTCTTTTAAGGAATTATCAATGTGACATCAAATTGACAACAGAAACTTGAAGATTCGATGAGAATCTTATGGGGCAGTGAGTCTGCCTTGTTGTTAGGCGCCACAGTCAGTTTTGACTGATAGCATAGTCCTGGGCCAATCGTTGTTATGCTTGAGGCCATTGTTGCAGCCACTGTGGCAATCCATCTCATTGAGGGTCTTCCTCTTTTCCGCTGACCCTCCATTTTACCAAGCATGATGTCCTTCTCCAGGGACTGGTCCCTCCTGACAACATGTCCAAAATGTGAGATGAAGTCTTGCCATGCTTGCTTCTAAGAAGTATTCTGGCTGTACTTCTTCCAAGACAGACTTGTTCGTTCTTCAAGCAGTCCATCATATGTTCAGTATTCCTCACCAACAACATAATTCAAAGGTGTCAATTCTTTTCAGTATTCCTTATTCACTGTCCAGCTTTCAGACACATATGAGGCGGTTAAAAACACCAAGCTTGGGTCAGGTGCACCTTAGCCCTTAAAATTACATCTTTGCTGGTTAACACCTTAAAGAGATCTTTTGCAGCAGATTTGCCCAGTGCAAGGCAACCTTTGATTTCTTGATTGCTGATTCCATGGGCATTGGTTGTGGATTCAAATAAAATGAAATTCTTGACAACTTCAATCTTGTCTCCGTTTATCATGATGTTGCTTATTGGTCCAGTTGTGAGGATTTTTTTTTTTTTTTAATGTCGAGGTGTAACCCACACTGAAGGCAGTAGTCTTTGATCTTCATCAGTATGTGCTTCAAGTCCTCTTCACTTTCAGCAAGCAAGGTTGTGTTATCTGCATGTCGCGGGTTGTTAATAAGTCTTCCTCCACTCCTGATGCCCTGTTCTTTTTCATGTAGTCCAGCTTCTTGGATTATTTGCTCAGCATACAGATTAAATAAGTATGGCAAAAGGATACAACTTTGACACACACTTTTCCGATTTTATGCTATGCAGTATTCCCTTGTTCTGTTTGAAAGACTGCCTTTTGGTCTATTTACAGATTCTGCATGAGCACAATCAAGTGTTCTGGAATTCCCATTCTTTGCAATGGTATCTGTAATTTGTTATGATCCACACAGTCAAATGCCTTTGCATATGCAATGAATCACAGGTTAACATTGTTCTGGTATTCTCTACTTTCAGCCAAGATCCATCTGACATCAGCAATGACATCCCTGGTTCCACATCCTCTTCTGAATCTGTCTTGAATTTCTGGTAGTTTCCTGTTGACATACTTCTGCAACTGCTTTTAAATGATCTTCAGAAAAATTTTACTTGTGTGTAATATGAATGATATTGTTCAATAATTTCCACATTCTATTGGATCACCTTTCTTTAGGATAGGCATAAATATTGATCTCTTCCAGTTGGTTGGCCAGGTAGATGTCTTCCAAGTTTCCTGGGATAGATGAGTGAGCCCTTCCAGCACTACCATTTGTTGAACCATCTCAACTTTTATTCTGTCAGTTCCTGGAGACTTTTTTTTTGCCTGTGTCTTCAGTGCATTTTGGACTTCTTCCCTCAGTACCATCGGTCCTTGATCATATGCTGTCTCCTGAAATGGTTGAATGTAGACCAATCCTTTTTGGTGTAGTGACTCTAAATATGCTGGCAAACCCTTTGTAACCTATCTTCTTCTGTTTCTTATTCAAGTAGTTTGGGAATTGTTTATACATACACATGGGGTTGGGGGACCAGGCAAACAAAAATAGAGTCTTTATAGTTCTTTTGTCTTTAGCCATACAGAACCCACTCAAAACAACTATTGTCCAAAGTTACCTAGGTCAGCTCTATTGTCCTCTACTTGCTTCAGTGTTGCTTTGTTACTCATTTTCAGTGCAGTTAGATTCATTTGTCATAGCCCACATTCCCTTTTAGATTCCCCTGACATCTGGTTAAATTTTTTTTTTAATAAAAGTCAGTAAAACTCAAAGTACAGTTTTGAAGGATTTGTAAAATGTAAGAGTCATGCATCTACTGCCACAGCCAACGACGGAAGTTTCATCATCCCCTTGTCTCTCCCATGCTACTCCCTTATAGTCTACACCTTCTGCTATTCCAAACCTCTGCAACCACTGATCAGTTTTCTATTCCTATACTTTGCTTTTCTAGGATGTCATGTAAATGGAATTATAAAAAATGTAGCCTTTGCTTTTTGCATTATATCACCTCACAAAATGCATTCAAAATTCATCCATGTTGTTCTATTAAACAATTGTCTGTTCCTTTTTTCATTGCTGAGTAGTATTCTACTGAATGAGTATAACATGGTTTGTTTACTCCTTTGCCTGTTGAAGGGCACCTGGGTTTTTTTCCATAGATTGGCAATGAAGAATTAAATTTCCACAAACATTTGTGTAAATTGTGCAAGTATGGTTTTATTTCACTTGTGTAAATACCTTGGAGTGGAGTTGTTAGATGATATGGTAAGTATATGCTTAACTTTTAAAAAATAAGCAAACTGTCTCCCAAAGAGGCTGTTCCATTTTGCTTTTCCACCAGCAATCAATCTATGGAAATTCCATCTGTTCCATATTCTCTCCAGCACTTGGAAATTGTCTCTTTAGGCATTGTAATAGATGTCGTTTTCACTTGCATTTTCTTAATGACTAATGGCTCTGTGTATGTCTTCATGTGCTTATTTGCCATCTATATATCTTCGTGAAATGTGTATTTAAACCTTCTGCCCATTTTACAGATTTGATTGTTTTCTTACTACTGGATTTTGAGGGATTTTTATATATTCTGGATACAAACTTATACCAAATATGTTATTTGCAAATATGTTCTTATTTATTTTTCTCTTAACAGTATCATTCACAAAGGAATTTTTTTAATTTTGATAAAGTCTAATTCATTAATGTTTATTTATGTATTTATCACCAAACCTAAGGTCACACATATTTTTTCCTATTTGGCCATCTAGAAATGTTTTAGTCTCACATTTTACATTTAGGTCTATTATTGGTTTTAAGTTAAATGCTATATAAAGTGTGAGGTATGAATAGAGATTTACTTATTTATATTGCATGCAGATGTTTGATTGCTTCAGGATCATTTGTGGAAAAAGCTATCCCTTCTCAATTGAATTGCCTTTGTACCTTTGTCATAAAACAGTTGACTGTATTTGTGTGATTCTATTTCTAGGTTTTTATTCTCTTCCATTGATCGAAATGCCTATCTTCTCACCATTGGTACAGTTGCAGAATGGAGAGCACTTAGTTGTACTTTTCAGCATCCCAGATTCAGAACTATTACCCATAGCCTACAGCTTAAGGGTTAAATTTTGACTGAGTAAAAATGGTATTATAAGAAAAGAAATGAAGAATTTTTTTCATAGACAAAAATTATGAACACTTTCAGGAATAAAGTTAAATATTTCTCCATGCTGTCAGACATCAACATTTTGACAACATGAGGAAAAGCTTTAAACATTTTCCATGCCATCAAAATTTTGACATTTTTCAAAAGACACATTAACTAGACACACTAGTTTTGCCCATGGAAAGTTACTGTGCATACTGTATACTATGGGAGCTATTATTCATAAAGAACAAAAACAAAAGAGATCCCTGACATCATCACAGAGAGAGTAGAGCACAAGTAGTGCATAGAATGTGACAATTTAGAGATCATGCGACAATTTTATGTTAGTATCTTAGCAAAGGGATATATTATATAATTAGCTCTCAACCCTCCAAGGTACTGAGGAAAAATGAAAGTAGGAAAAGTGACCACAATAATTAAATCCTCTTACTTCCATGGAGTTTTAACTGAGTTATCATATCCAGAACCACAACAAAGGCAGAAAAAGGAAAACATTTTCCTGTTTCCTCTCCTGATGAATAATTTGCTGTTGTTAGGTGCCATGGAGTTGGCTCCTACTCATGGTGACCTTATGTATATAACACAACGAAACGTTGCCCATTTCCGCATAATTCTCACAATGGTTACTGTGCTTGCGCCCATTGTTGCAGCCACTGTATCAACCCAACTCTTTGAGGGTCTTCCTCTTTTTCACTCATCCTCCTCTTTACCAAGCACAATGTTCTTCTCCAGGATCTCGTCCCTCCTGAAAATAAAGTACATGCGATAAGTCTTGCCATCCTTGCTTCTAAGGAACATCTGGTCATATGTCTTCTAAGACAGATAATTTTCATTCTTCTAGCAGTCCATGATATATTCAATATGCTTCATCAACACCATAATTCAAAGGTATCAAGTCTTCTTCAGTTTTCCTCTTTTATTGTTCAGCTTTTGAATGCGTATGTGGTGATTGTAAAGACCATGGCTTGGGTCAGGCACATCTTAGTCCTCAGAGTGGCATCTTTGCTTGTTAACACTTAAAAGAGGTATTTTGCAACGGATTTGTCCAATGATTTTTTTTTTTTTATGCGTAGGTTGATTTCTTGACAACTGCTTCCATGGGCGTTGATTGTTGAGCCATGTGAACTGAAATCCTTATCAACTTCAATATTTTGTTCATTTATCATGATGCTGCTTATTAGTCCCATCGTGAGGACTTTTGTTTTCTTTATGTTGAGATGTAATCCATACAGAAAACTGTAGCATCAGTTAGTGCTTCAAGTCCTCTTCACTTTTAGGAGCAAGGTCATGTCATCTGCATATCACAGGGTGTTAAGGAGTCTTCCTGCAATCCTGATTCCACAATCTTCTTTATATAGTTCAGCATACAGCTTGAATAAGTATGGTGAAAGGATACAACTGATGCACACTATTTCTGATTTTAGACCAGATATAACGAAAAAAAAAAATTTTTTTTTTTTAAATAATGACACAAGTGATAAGCCAGTGATAGGAAAAAAATAGATAATAATAATCAACCTTTAAATCATCAGGTGTCATGTCTTCGTTCTTTTTTCTTTTTCTTTTTTTGAACAAATGAATCTCTAATAACGTATTTATTAAACAATGGTAATACCCATCATTTCTTTATAGGTAAATATTCAGTAGCTCTGGGAAGGTACTTTGACAAAATACCTAACTAAACTTTTCCAGGTTTCTCATTACCTGTGAGTTTTTATGCCCAAAAGAATCACTTGGAAGTAGTTTTCAAATGCAGAGATATTAACCCTACCTAAAACTATTTTCAGATCTCCATAAGGGGATTGGAGCCCTGGTGGTATAGTGGTTAAGAGGTGGGCTGCTAACCAAAAGGATGGCAGTTCGAATCCACCAGCTGCTCCTTGGAAACCCTATGGGGTAGTTCTACTCTGTCCTATATGGCCGCTATGAATCAGAATTGAGTCGCTGGCAACGGGTGTGGTTTCCTTTTTTTTTTTTTTTTTTGGTATAAGGTGAATAAATAAAACTACCATATAAGGCTCTAAATAACTCATTGTAAGAGTTTACTACCAGCAGAGCATCTTTTATTCAACCTCTTTAATACAGAATAAGAATTTAATTGTATAAATATTAGAATATATTTAAATGTTTATGTAATTTTAAAAAATTTACTATTAAGTAATCATCTAATTGCTGTATTTATTTCTTCTGTACAGTATGACTTATGTGTTTCTATTTTGTTTCAGTACAATATGGCAAAGTTTAATCATCAAACTAAGATTTCTCTTTTCTATAAAATATTCCTAGATACAGTCACATCCACCAAGGCAAGCATATTTCATATTCACTAGTCATGAATTATAACTGAAATATTCAAGAGAATGATTCAGACTTAAACAACCACTTAGATTCATAGAGGACATTGAAAGTGTGGGTCAATAAGTGAAATATATTTAAAATAGGAATTCAGACACTTCGGCTGTAAAGAAACAAAAGACAATATTTTAACTCATTTTTTTGGTGAAGAAGAAAAACTTTAAAAAGTACTATTCAAATTAGCACATTTGAAAATAGGTGTTGTACAGAGAATAATTTAAATTGCAGGATAACCTCAAAAGTATGAGAATCCATTATTGCAAACCAGAAAGTGTAATATGAAGGCACTGAAACAAGCCCAAGGGACAGTGAAATTAGATTAATCATAGGGGAAAATTTTGTAATAACCTCCTGAGAGAAAGTATAGACAGCCTTCTCTAGGAGCCCTTAGAACAGAATGTTGATTAGCTTACATGTTTGAGATTGCTCAGGTAAGAGATTAGGATAAATGGTCACTTGTTCTACCTGCGGTGGAGTTGTCTAGTTTGTGCATGAGTATAACAGGCAGCATAGTGTTACATTTCCTGATAGGCACTTTTGTTTTACTTCAATACGCAGTGACATGTGCTGAGCATGAGTTTCTGTTGTCTCCTGAAAACATGTAAAATAGTGCCCTGAAATTGCCTCACACTTAGATAAATTTAGACGTGGCTTAAACAGGGAAGGTACGGGTGGGGACTCTCTCAGACAAGAAAGTTGCTAAAAGCTGAAAAGCAAGACTATGGACTATAAAGGACAAAACGCTATTCAGTTTTACACATCTAAATTGATTTCCTTATGTTGTAAATGACATCATCAACAACAGCACAAGATGCCACATTCTGTTCAATGTTTAAAGAAGACAACAAAGAGGAAGATATTCAAATGGGGAGAGGTCATTGTAGAATTAGTTTCCCATGGCTTTTTCTCTCCCTGGTAGTGTAGTGGTTAAGTGCTACGGCTGCTAAACAAAGGGTCGGCAGTTTGAATCTGCCAGGCGCTCTTTGGAAACTCCATGGGCAGTTCTACTCTGTCCTATAGGGTCGCTATGAGTCAGAATCGACTCTACAGCACTGGATTTGGTTTGGTTTAGGTTTCTCTAACAGTGATTATCATCTAGTTAGTTGAATGAAATATATTGTCCATTAAATTTTCCATTTTAATCCTAAACTGCTTGTTGTAATAAAGCTTGAAAGAAATTTCCCAAGGAAAGGTAGGTGAGAATTCTTATAATGTGCCTGCCTGTCTTTTGACCTTGCAATTCCAATTTTAGGAATTTATCCTAATGAAATAATCTGAAACTCAAGCAAATACACCCTAAGTAGGACAGTCACATTATTTATTGTAACAAAATAATTGCAACTATATGTTCAATGCACATAGTTGTATAAGTCATATCCATACAATAGAATACTATGCAATCTTGAAAATTATGCTCTGTTATAAAATACCCTGACAAACAGATGAGAGAAGAATTACATTCGTGATCATTAGATTTAAAATGTGCACTTAAATTTCTTTACTAAGTCCATTTCTACTTACCCACTAACCCACTTCCGTCGAGTTGATTCCAACTCATAGCGACCCTATAGGACAGAGCAGAACTGCCCCATAGAGTTTCCAAGGAGTCCCTGGTGGGTTTGAACTGCCAACCTCTTGGTTAGCAGCCGTAGCACTTAACTACTACGCCACCAGGATTTACGTGAATAAAATAACCTGCACTTTGAATTGCTCCACTCTTTTTTCTACCCCTATAATTCTTGGAAATCCACTATGAATCTTAACAGAGGCCTGTGTCTAAAAGATTCCTAGGCATTTCCCTCATGTATCTTTGACTTCTCCTGTTTCAGACGGTATCTTATCATGAATAAGGGCAGATGACTGTAACTAACTTAAAGACATTTTTAAAGGGGGTTCTAGACCCCCAATGTCTTGACTGACTTCAAGAAAACAAAGTAACCTTCACAAAAAATGATGCAATATCTAACTTCTTTTAAAAAATGTATAAATACAAAAATATTTTCAACATTTCAAGGTAAATAATCAAAAAGGAAATAAAACAGCATCTGAATCGCATATATTCATCAATGTTGCATTGTATTCCTAGAAGGATATAGATCATGATATTAAAAATAGCTCTCTTTGCTGGTGGAGATATGGGTGATTGTTTTCTTCTCTTTTTTTAAAAAAAATATGTAGAAATAAATATATGAATTTAAATACATGTTCTTCTATGGATAAAAAAAGTTTCCATAGTTCTTACTATTATTGACTCATTATCATTTTTATATAAACTTCATCAAATATTAACGAATTACAAGAAAGAAATCAGCAAAGAACATTTTGAAATTATGGAAACTGTCAAACATATAAAACAAGTCTCTTATATAATAACTGACAGAAAAAAATAGGAATCTAGATAATGACAGAGAGTCTCTTGGAACCCTAATTCTAGTAAGAGGAAAATGATGAATTTTCCTGAGTAACGAAAAGAAACACATAGAAGAGACTGAAACAAGGTGGTGACTGCTGTAAAATGAATTGGATTTCCAATGCCCTTGGATAAATCAGAGTCTTAGAGTTTATGGAGGTTGTAAGCATTAAGCGGCATGTTGCATTTCCAGAAGATGGAAATACAACATAGTTTAATGCAATCAGGGCGCAGTGAGAGATAACTGTGAGAAAGAGAGCGATGACAATTCAATGTGGACAAAGATGTGAGCATTTTTCTGGCCTGTGAATGCTTTGGGTAGGGAATGAGGCACACAGACCACCGAAGCTACCTCCAGGACAATCTGAACACAGATGGTAAACTGCTCATAAAAAATATTGGCTAGAACAAAGTACTTACTGTTCTGGGCTGTGTAAAACTGTATACTACTGAAAGTTGTTTAATTTGCTTGCTGAGTTTAAAAGAAATCCATTTCATCTATAGAAAAGTTGGAGACTTTGAAAGTTATGGAAAAAAACCTGTTATCCTGTCACCCTTCCCCCAGACATTTTAGATTCCGTGCTTCATCATTTCCACCATGATCTGCAAAATTTATAATGTCTGTTGTCCCTTTGTCCTTTCAACACACCTGTCTGGCAACTCCCTGAAGCTGGATGAATCCAATTATCCCCCTTCTCCTAAGCTCACACCTGGGTAGTTAAACCCAGTTGCCACTGACAATTTATGATCCAACATCAACTGGGCTTTTTCAACTTTCTGGCAATTCTATTTTTTTCTCATCAGGTGTATCTTCCATTCTTCAAAATGACTATTTCATACTTCCTCTATATTTCCTAAGGGAGCCCTGGTGGTACAGCACTTAAAGCGCTCAGCTGCTAACCAAAAGGTTGGAGGTTGAAACCCACCAGCCTTCCCGCAGGAAAAAGATGTGGCAGTCTGCTCCTGTAAAGATTATAGCCTTGAACACTCTATGGGGCAGTTCTACTCTGTCCTGTTGGGTGGCTATGAGTTGGAATTGACTCAGTGGCAGTAGGCTTGGTTTCTATGTTTGTCGTACCTCCATTCCCTTTATTCAGAAGATGGAATTACCTCTCATTTCAGAAAGAAAAGAGAAGACAGCATAAGGGGAACCCATTGCCCATTGCCATCAGAGTTGATTCCAACTCATAGCATGGCGGGTGGAGGAGAAATGTACAACATTCCTTATCCCTGTTTGTACAGCAGCCTACCCCAGTCCTCATCCTATTCCCCTATTCTTCTACTGCCAAGTCCCCCACCTGAGCTCTCTCTTCACCTCCTGTTATCCTTTAACATTTACAAATACTCAATCCTCTCAAATCAGAAAAAGTACCTATATGTGTACATTTTCCTCAAGTCCACACCCTTTCCTTCTATTCTTTTCTTGTTTTTATATAGTCAAATGTACCAAAAAGATACCTTTACCCACATTTTACATTTGCTTACCTCCTCTGAAGAAACCCTAGTGGCACAGTGGTTAAGAGCTATGGCTGCTAACCAAAAGATTGGCTGTTCAAATCTACCAGGCGCTCATTGGAAACCATATGGGGTAGTTCTACTCTGTCCTATAAGGTCGTTATGAGTCGGAATCGACTCGACGGCAACGGGTTTGGTTTTTTGGTTTATCTCCTCTTCAGTCTTCTTGGTTAGTGCTTTTCTAGGCTTTTGAAATGTGGATTTTACTATTTCCTGAATAGAACATATCCAGAATTACTTTAGTTTTTTTAAATTTGACTCAACATTTTGTACCCCTCTTTTTTTTTCCCCAAGAAGTCATGATTTTCTTTTTTATGCTGCTGAACATTCACAAAAGGTACTTTAGAAAAGTTTACTCTGATTCAAATGGTAATGAATTATCTTTTCTTAATTTTATAGTATCACTTCCCTTTGTGTAGTAGAGGATTTTTGTTATTTTTTAACTTAAAGGCATGTTGTTTCCCCCTCTCCCCACCCCTAATATATATATATGAACTAAGCCTTAAATGAAAAGAGATATCTCTGGGTCTTTTTTTTTGGCAGCAAAGCACATACAGATTTTATACTTTTTCCTCACTTCCCTACTGCATACTGATCAACAACTCTTCTCAGCTGCCAACTGTGGGGCTAAATGAATATATACAATCCCAAACCAAACTTCCTTGCTCAAAAGGCAGTGGCAAATCCAGGTCTTAAGGAGCTTGAAGATTGTATAATTTTAGTCACCCTTTTTAAGAAAAAGATACAAAATTAGTTACAAAACCGAGCTATATATATATTTAGAATGAGGATATAAATCAAAACAAATTTCTGGCATCTTGGAAATCTGAGTCTCTTTTTTGCCTTTAGTTAATTTATCAGAAAGTTTGAATAGAAATGCTTTCTGGTTGCAATTTGGTATCCCATCCCTCCCCTACACTCTCACTCTCCTCTCCCTTAGAACAATCCCCTTGTGACCCAAAGCACAGTCCATGTACCAGCAGCCAAGAACCTTATTAGAATGGTAGGAACTTAGGTCCCAGTTCACACTTAGTGAATGAGATTCTACACTTTGACAAGATCCCCAAGGGATTCATGTGTACATTAGAAGTTGAGAAACACTGCACAATGTAACCGAATGCCACTCAGGTTCTTGTTCTGTCTTGTTAGCGGATTGAAATAAGACAGACACTAATTGCAAGGGAAACAAAGTGGCAAGTTTGTTGTCTGCGTGCAAGGAGCAACGCAGGGTCTAGCAACCATAAGGCCACGTGCTTACTGTCTAAGGGGACTGGGGAGCTTTTTGTTTCCAGTGACGTCAGGGGTTGGGTTTGGTACCTGGAACTTTCTGCCCTTAGCCCTCCCATGCTCGTACTTGGGGGTCCGGATATTAAATCATCTTCCATTGGCTGTGCGTGTAGTGGGACCTTTCTCTTCTAAAATGGAATCGGGTGAAATCATGGGCTGGGAAATATCCTTCTTTCTGGTGACAGTCGGGTCCGGGGTGGGTTGAAGGACGTGATCTCTTTAATCTGGGCATGCTTCAAGGTGTAGCTTGGGCTAGTTCAGCGGATGGAGCTGCTACCTGCTGCAACTTCCTGAAAAATGTTGTTCAAAACAAGCTTGTGGCTAGCAAGACAAAGAAATGGGGGGCGGGGGGGAAGGGGTGGTGACTGGGGTTTTCAATAACAGGTAAAGGGGTCTTTGCAAGTGAGGGGGGTCCTGAAGTTTAAACTTCATTAGATTCATGATAAATGTAGCCCTGTCAGCAGGCTTTTGTGGAAATCAGCTTTGTAGTAAAGATAACTCCGGCTTCAGTTGCCTGGCCCTCTTGCTGGGGCGGGGGGGCGGGGGGGGGGGTTTGTTTCTGAACGATGCAGGCCATTTGGTTGTTCTGCATTGCTCTGTGCAGGCTATGAATGCAGAGCGTGCCTACTCCAGCACTTCCTTGAAGGGCTTCCAGCCTCAGTCCTAACAACTGTTTATTTCACATTCCAGGACGCACAGATAATGACAGCAAACTGAATTATCTTAGTAGCAGATTCCCCCTAGGCAGTTAGATGAGTTCATTAGATGAATGATTTGATAAGCCTGCTCTGAATGAGTCCTGTAGGACCTGTGAGTCCTCAAATAACTCTAGTGAGAAGGAGGGAAGCTAAGGTTTGCGTCTTATGGGCAATATTCTAGAAATAAAGATGGGGGGTAGCAGCTATTAGTGAAAGAGGAATTTGGGAAAAAAATATGAATCTCCATTGAGACCTTTTGCTAGGTTGTTTGCTTTCTAGTGTGTAGTATAAATCCTCTTTTCTATGTCTCCACAGAATCTTCTGTAAAGTCTACTTTTTGCTCTCTAGTCCTTTTTTTAGAGTGGATTTTCTATTCCAGGAGAAAAAGTACTGGGCCCTGCTGTGAAGTTGGCATAAAGCAAAAACCACAGGCTGCCCATGGGAGACCAGCTGCCTGTGGGGTTACTGTATGCACTGTGGCCTCTTCCCTCCACCCCTGCCTTTGTTGGAGGGCTGAGTGTGGCAGCCTGTGATTGAATGCACAAAGCGTCCTACTGATGAGGATGGAAGGGATGAATTCTCGCAGTGTCAAAAGGCACGTTTTGCTCAGTGGGAAGAGGTAGAGGCACTGAGGTTTCTATTTGAGTTTTTCAGTAGTGGAAGCTTCATCCTTTTTATCTTATTTGCTCTTGCTTTGATACTCCAGGTACTAAAACTCGATAGAGTCTTCTAGTAAGTGCTGCTAATTTGTGTTGCTGCTAATCTTTGTATCCCTGATGCCTTCATGGTCTGCTCCATGAATGCTTTGGAAAGGATAATCAGGCACTGCTAACTCTTTGAAATAATTATATAGCAGGAAAACTTGCTCAGTATTGAAAGAATTTACTAGATTTTTATGTAAAGAGGAATACGTCAATAGAGAACATTTTCTGAAATGATTTATTTAGGGAAATTTCATATTAGAAAAATCTGCTCTGATAGATGTGGTACAAAAGAAAAAAGAAAAACATGTTTTACTTCTTTCAGTTGTTTAGCAGGTCACAGATGGCATTTTATCACAATTATCTGAAGAACCAAGCTGGTTGGACTGTTCTTCTACAGTCAGATTATTTCTTGCTGCTTTCTTCTTGCCTCCCATGTTGTCCCCCAAAAGGTACTTCTACATGATACCAATTTTCCAATAAAAAATAGATAACAAACAAACAAACTTGCCTCTCGACAGCAGAGAGGGGATTCATGACACTGAAGGGCTCTGCTCCATACCAGGGAGAAGGCTCATAGTCATTTCTTCATTGGGTGCTGGCAAAACAAGTTAATAAGAATTCACTGATCAGGAAGAGAGAACAAAGCACAGAAATACATACTATAAAAGCTGCTTCTTAAAGTGCGGTTTCTTTTTAAGCAGAGTTGCAGGGTCTACTTTTTTATCTGGGTATGATAACCTAAAATATTTTTTAAGACAAGGATGAATCTATTTTTTAATATTGGATATAGTTCTATACATGTGAAGCCTTGTATTTTCTTGCCTACACTGTTTTCAGATGGAAGTTACACCTACCACTAAATTAAAAACAAAACAAAAGAAAAAACATAATGAGGATTGGGTACGATTTTGTACATACTTTTAATCGAAGAATAAGAAATAAACACATTTTGTATATGTGTTAATGCTAATGGGGAGAAATACTGTTCTCTTGATTATTATGTCCTTTCTTTCTCCATACTCCACAATAAATTGAACAAAATTACATTTCCTAACCAAGATAAGATTCCTGAGTGAGGTCTTTTGAATGTTATTTAAATAATATCAGGATAGCGAATTTTCAAAGATTATTTTCAGACAGTTCATAACCATGGATTCTAGAATAACATCGTATGGGTCTAAGCAGCAGGTTTTAAAAGGATGTCCATTGAAATAAACAATACAGTACTTTGCACAGTACAAGCAAACGGCTCCTTTATTCTGTCAGAGTAGAGGTTTTCCTTTCCCTCAGGTCTTTTGCTTTATTATTATTTTTTGATTTTATCATGGAAATTTTCAAATATCAGAAAAAGGAGAGTAGATAGTAAAATGAATCCCGTGTGCTCATTACCTGGTTTCAACAATTATCGTATTTTATCAGTTGTATTTTGTCTACAATCCACATTTTATTGTTGTGATTTGATATTTTAAAGCAAATCCCACACAATAACCCTTTTACTTTTAATTCTAAAGTAGACGTTTCTAAACACACATTTTAAAAAATATAACTACAGTGCTGCCATCACACTTAAAAAAATTATTTAAATTTCTTAATATCATCTAATACCCAGACTATATTCAAATTTCCAAGATTGTTTTTGAAATGTCTCTTTATGATTGATTTGTTTAAATCAGGATTCAAACAAGGTGCGCACATTGTATTTTGTTTGCTTGTTTGTTTTTTTTTTTCTTCTTAAGTCTCTTCTATAACAATCCACTGTTTCTCTCTCTTTTTTTTTTCATGCCATATCTGTTTTCATGCCCTGTTTTTAAAGAGCCCAATTGTAAGATCATTTGAACCCAAGAATGATCCACATCCTGGATTTGGGCACTTGCTTGTTGGTTGTGTTACTCAAATTTTTATCTCGTATTCAGCCTATAGGGTCGCTATGAGTCGGAATCAACTTGACGGCACTGGGTTTGGTTTTTTTTGGGTTTCAGCCTATAGTTGAAGGGGTGTTAAGACTAAAGCTCCCCCCTTTTTTTTTTTTCTTAAACCACACAGACAGTGCTCCCTACATTTTATTCCATCATGTCAGGAAAAAAAAAAAAAAAAAAACCATGATGTCTGGTCATCTCATTGATTGATTGATTAATAGGTTTAATTGTTGTCAATCTCATCTCACTTTTTTCTTTCACATTGGCTTTTTCAAATTATAGCAACTGGAACATTTAATTGCATCTGTTTGTATGTGTGTTTTCCTCAAACTGACTGTAAGCTTTTCTTTAAGTCAATACCATTATAACTTTGTATTTCTGATGTCTTGCCTTATTCTAATATTTTATAAATACATGTCTGAATTAATGAATTAATGGATAAGCAGGTCTGCCCTGTCAGTTCTCTTATGAATTGTTTCATACTCTCAAAAAACAGAGGAAAAAAAATCAGGTTTTATAAAGAGTTCTACAATATAGAAAAGATATGATAAACTACTAAATCATTCCACAAACAAATGAGTGACTTTATTCTCAAAACGGGTAAAATACGTATATACAAACTAAAGAATAATTTTAATTATATATGTATGTCTGTGTATGTAACTTGTTGCCTTTGAATTGATTCCTACTTATAGCCACACTATAGGGCAGGGTAGAACTGCCCCCATAGGATTTCCAAGGCTGTAATCCTCACAGAAGCAGAGTGCTACATCTTTCTTCCACAGAATGGCTGGTGGATTCGAACCTCCAACCTTTCCGTCAAGCAGCCGAGCACTTAACCCTTGCAGCACCAGGGCTCCTTTCTATTTTATACATTTAAGAGTCATAAATAAAACACTAGTAAATTTAAGTTGAGGAGCCCTGGTAACTCAATGGTTAAGCGCTCTGCTGCTAACTGAAATGTCAGAGTCCATACTCACCAGCCACTCTGTGGGAGAAAGTTGTGGCAGTCTGCTTCCATAAAGATTACAGACTCGGGAACCCTATGAGGCAGCTCTACCCTGTCAGAATTGACTCAGTGGCAACGGATTTGGTTTTGGTTAAATTTAAGTTAGCAACAGATTAGAACAATATACCATTATTAAATTATATTTACTCTAAAAGTGGAAGACTGTTTCAACATAAGAAAATCTACTGATGTAGAAGAGCGCACCAATCAAATGGAATAATTCTACTACACAATTTTTTCTAATATGCAAAAAAAACTGACAAATTTTACATATTCACAGTATTAAAAATATTTTAAAAATAGAATGGGTAGATTTTTCTTGAAAATGATAAGAAAATATATTTACACCAGATCTGACATCACATTTAATGAAGAAGCAAAAGAGAAATTCTTTAAAAGGAGGAAAAACCCAGGATGACTTCTAATAGTATTTGTTACCTACATTCCTGACCCAGGCTGAACAGGCAGGGTATGACATCAAAACCAAACCCAACCTGTTGCCATCAAGTGGATTCCAGCACACAGAAACCCTACAGATAGGGTAGAACTGCCCCATAGGCTTTCCAAGGAGTGAATGGTGAATTCAAACTGCTGACTTTTTGGTTATCAGCCAAGACCTTAACCACTGCACCACCAGGGATCCAGGGCTATGATAACAAAACAAAACAAAAAAAACTTTGCATCAAGGCACAAAATAAGACTGTAATGGATTTTTATTGGTGGGAGTAACAATTTATAGCTTTTCCTTTCGGTTTTGCCATATATTATGGAAGGAACCTATTTATTGTGCCTTCTCTTTAAATGCATAATCATTTATTTATTTAAAAATGTGTTTATTGCCTGAATTTTCAGTGTTAAATATATAACAACAGTGAAATATAGCTAAAGAAAAAGGATAAGGAGGAGAGTCAATTTCATTAAGAATGCTGGCTGATTGAAAAAGGGATTTCTGCTACTTATTTGCATGTTACACCTAAATATTTGCAAAAGAAATTAAGATTGAAATTCCTATTTTGAAGTTAGACTCATGAGGTAGTCAATAACTAATCACATGATCTAATGTAAGTGAATGTATGATTCTTTGGTCAGCAGAAAAATGCCATTCAATCCTCATAAAAACTACCTTTCAACTTTTCCATTGTTGTCATTAGGTGCTGTCGAGTTGGTTCCAACTCACAAGAACACTATGTACAACAGGACAAAACACTGTCCTATCCTGTACCATCCTCACAATCATTGCTATGTTTGAGGCCATTGTTGCTTTCACATACATATGAGATGATTGAAGATAGCATAGCTTGGGTCAGGCGCACCTTAGTCCTCAAAGTGACACGTTTGCTTTTCAACACTTAAAAGAGGTTTTTCTTTTTTTTTTTTGTAGCAGACTTGCCCAATGCAATACATTGTTTGGTTTCTTGACTGCTGCTTCCATGTGTGTTGATTGTGGATCCAAATAAAAGGAAATCCTTGACAACTTCAATATTTTCTCTATGTATCATGATGCTGCTTATCATTCCGGTTGTGAGGATTTTTGTTTTCTTTACACTAAAGTATAATCCATAGGTGATTTGGCTCTGTCTCATGGTGAGCTTATGTATAACAGAATGAAATGTTTTCCAGTCCTGCACCATCTCCATGATCTTTAGTATATTTGAGCCCATTGTTGAGGCTATTGTGTTAATCCATCACATGAAGGGTTTCCCTCATTTTTGCTAATCCTTCACTTTACCAAACGTGATGCCCTTCTGTAGGTATTGTTCTTTCCTGATGACATGTTCAAAGTAAGTAAGGTGAAGTCCTGCCATCCTTACTTCTAAGGAGCATTCTGGTTGTATTTCTTCTAAGACTGATTTAATCGTTCTTCTGGCAGTCCACAGTGGACTCAATATTCTTTGTCAAAACCACACAATTCAAAAGCACCAATTCTTACGTCTTCGTATTTCATTGTCCAGCTTTCACATGCATTCAAAAGACCGTGGTTTGGGTCAGGCACGTGTTAGTCTTGGAAGTGGCATCTTTGCTTTTAAGGCCTTTAAAGAAGTCCTTTGTAGCAGATTTGCCTAATGAATATGTCATTTGATTCTTTGACTCCTGCTTCAATGGGCATTGAGTGTTGATCCAAGCAGAATGAAATGCTTGACAACTTCAATTTTTTTTCTCCATTTACCTGGAGTTGTTTATTGGTCCAGTTGTGAGGATTTTAGTTTTCTTTACATTCAGATATAATCCATACTGAAGGCTGTGTTCTTTGACACTCATCATAAGTGCTTCAAGTCATCTTCATTTTCAACAAGGACTTTATTTTTATAAAGATAAAAAGGAAAAGAAAAAAACTTCTACGTACAAACAATTTTCCATCCAGCTGAACATGGATTATATTATCTAAAGTATAATATTTAACTTAAACTTGGAACATGGTGTGTGATTTTTAACTGAGGTATAATATACTTTCTCACAGACCTACTGAAACCTTAAGTTCAACATGAAAGCTTAAGGGCTTTTCCTTACTTGTCTTTCCCTGTATGAAGATAATATTGTTCTTTTGTGCATGCAAGCAAATGGTCTGGAATTTTATATTTAAGCCAGGAAACAATACAAAACGGATCTATTATGAAGGGAAGTAAATTGCTTAACATGCCCACTAAAGACCAAAGGCCACTTTACACTTGATCCAACACAATATTACTCATGCTCTGTGGAGCTGAAGAAGTAAAATTCTGCTTTCTCTCTTGTCATTAATTTAGCATAGTCTTTCCCTGTCTTTGGCCAAAACATACAGATTAGAGTTGTAAAGAAAATAAAGAGCAATTGCCGAAATTTTAATGTTTTTAACTATTAATAGCAAACTATTTACTTTGTTTCAGAGTTAAAATGACAGAAAGAAATATGCAAATCTAGAAAGACTATTTGCATACAAGTTTCTGTCTTAGAGGCATTCTGTTAGAATGTGTCTGTCATAAATTAGGAATGAATTTGTTGCCATCTAGTCCATTCCAATTCACAGTGACCCTATAGGAGAGAGTAGAATTACCCCATAGAAATTCCAAGGCTGTAATCTTTATGGAAGTAGACTGCCACATCTTTCTCCCTCGTAATGGTTGGTGATTTCAAACCACTGATCTTTCAGTTAGCAGCCAAGGGCTTAATCACTGTGCCACCAAAAGAGAAAAAAACAACCAAACCTGTAGCTGTCAAATCGATTTCAACTCATAGCGACCCTATAGAACAGAGCAGGGCTGTCCCATAGGATTTCCAAGGAGCAGCTAGTGGACTCGAATTGTCAACCTTTTGGTTTGTAACCTTAGTTCTTAACTGTGACACCAGGGCTCCTAAATTAGGAATAGTTACCTTTTATAAGACTTTAGAACAGAACTTGTGAAGCCACTTTGAGTTTTTTTGAGGTCCAATTACCCAAATCGTGTTTTGAATGTAATCATGAAAATACATGTAATTTTTTCTGAGTTTCTGGTGAGACCAGACCACTAATACAGTGGAGTTGTGTTTTACAATGGAAAGTTTTCCTCCTCTTATCCAAATAAATTTGGTAGATTATAACTTCAATATGGTATATAGATTTTTCCTTTTAATATATATGGTATATAGATTTTTTCTTTTAATATAAAATTAAGAGGTGATTAATTTAGAGTCTAAAATATTCAGATTGTTTTCTCAACCAGGCTCCTCTGGTTCTACCAGTATTATATACTGAAAAATAGCTTTAGATTTGTGATTATTTATTGAGCCTAAACTGGTCCTGTTCAATGTTCATCACTTTGAATATAATTTGCTCTGTGGTTTTCTTTTGTTCGACTTGGTGATGAGAAATTTGACTTCAATATGATGCTTATTCCTATGCAGGGTCTCATATTTCTCTGTAGGCTTTTCGCTTTATCCTTAATTTTCTGAAATTTCAATATAATTGTTAGGCTTATGATTTTTCTGTTAGTTTCTTATTCATCTCACTTTGCACTCACTGAGCCCTCTCAGTCTACAGATTCATCTCTCAAGTCAAATTTTGTTCTCCCCCATTATGGGTGGAGCAAACAGTTAAAAAATACTAAAATTAATGATTGGTAGCTCAAATTCACCCAGATGCACCTCAGAAGAAAGGCCTGGCAATCTACTTCTGAAAGATCACAGTCATTGAAAATCCAATGGAGGAGAGCTTTATTGTGAAACATATGGGGTCACCATGAGTCAGAACTGATTTGACAGAAATTGTTTGCTTCTGGTTATTACTTTTATGAAACATTATCTGTCCTCCATTTGCTCATTTTTCCTCTCTGAAATGCCTGTTCCTAGTAGAAAATTATTAGAACTTCTGAACCAATGATCTTGTCCCTTTGGTTTTATTTTTTTCATTTCTTTGTGCTTCATTCTCAGACTTTTTCAGTTCTCTCTTTCTACTCAGCATTTCACTCTCCAGTTGTGTCTATGCTGCACTGCAATTCAGCCTATCTGCTAAGTATCTTGCTTTGAAAATTATATGTGCACACACACATACACATAATTTTGAGACATTCTCCTTGATATCCTTTTCATTAGCATCTCTTCTTTCATAGCTGCCTGCTTTTGTTTCAAGAAGGTGATCTCCCTTATTTTTGTGATCATATCAGTACAGTTATTTAATTTCAAATTTTGTTTCCTTTAAATCTAGTTCTTCCTCCCTTTATTTCTCTTATATTGTGTTGGGCAGCGTTTCACTCCATTATGTATAAGGAGACTTGATGGCAACTAACAAAAATGACAACCTTTGCTTAGATCTAAGTTAAATGTTTTGCATTCTTTCTTTGGTACTTGTGGTAACTGAGATTAATTGTCAGTCCCCATGTGGCTTCTGTTTGCATGAGGGGTATGGGTGATGGAGGTGAGAGAGTGGGAATTATCACGAGGCTTGCATTTCTTTTCTTATTTGCTTCCTTTCTCCCTCCCTCCCTTCCTTACCTTTTTAATTTTTAATTCATTAATTTTTTTCTTTCCAGTGAGAATGGGAGAGGCATGGATCATGCTGCTGGCAGGGCACCCCAGCAATTGGCCTTCTG
Source organism: Elephas maximus indicus (assembly GCF_024166365.1). Lineage (NCBI taxonomy): Eukaryota > Metazoa > Chordata > Mammalia > Proboscidea > Elephantidae > Elephas > Elephas maximus. Next base: position 40,396,316 of record NC_064828.1, on the reverse strand, counting down.
GGGAGGGTGGATGTCCATCCCTCCTTATGGTTATTAAAGACTCCTCCTAGAATTTCCTAATCTCCTTTACTGTGGAGAGGCAGAGGACCTTGCCACTGATACAGGGCCCTTGTGAAACCCACTTTAGACCCTAATCATCCTGTTCCTTACTCAATGTCTGGACCAGGTCCTGGCTTTCTCCTCCTACATATGACTATTTTGTAAAATTGTTGTAAATGAGAATGAGTTCATATATTATTGATATAATAAATCCCACAAAAAGCATACTTTTTTCTTTTCAAATCATTTTTAATGATGAAATACTTCAAATATACAAGAATTAGTAAAAATACAAGGAACTCCTATGTACTCATGACCAAGTTGTAACAAACTGGAAAATTTTACCATATTTACATCATATATTTAAATTTTAAAAAAGCCCCTGAAAAATTCTATTTAATGCAATCTCCCCCTTCGGTAACCTCACAGAATTTGATCTAAATCATTTTCATGTGTCTTTTTGTTATAGGATATATGCATTTCTGTAGTGTATATGCCTGGAAGTGGAATCAATAGGTCTTAAGATACACATTTAAACTTTACTAAACTTGCCAAATTACTCTTTAAGGTAGTATTACCAATCTAAAATCCCACCAAATATATATTCTAGCTTCCTCCTCCTGTGCAATTAGTATTACGTCTTTTAAATTTTTACCTAAATCATGGGTGAGAAACAGTCCTTCATGTCTAAATTACACTTCCCTATTTAAAAGTGAGATTGACTAACTTGTTCTACATTCTTGATCTGTCCAATTTCTTCTGTGAAATGCCTACTCATTTCCTTTACAGTTTTATTGTGTTTGATTCCTTCTTTTTTACTTTTCTTCCTTAAATTCCTTCCTGATGCAGAAATTCTTCAGATATTCTGGATATCGATTCTATGTTTATTGCGAGCATTGTGACTCTATTCTCCCAATTTGAGGCTGGGTTTTAATTTTGTTTTTGACAACATCTGTCATTAATATTTACTTTTAATAGAGTTGAATTAATCATCTTTTTTATTTATTGTTTATTTGCTGTTGTTGTTGTTGTTGTTGTTAGGTGCCGTCGAGTCGGTTCCGACTCATAGCGACCCTACGCACAACAGAACGATACAGTGCCTGGTCCTGCGCCATCCTTACAATCTTTGCTTTGCTTGAGCTCATTGTTGCAGCCACTGTGTCAATCCACCTCATTGAGGGTCTTCCTCTCTTCCGCTGACCCCGTACTCTGCCGAGCATGATGTCCTTCTCCAGGGACTGATCCCTTCTAACAACTTGTCCATAGTATGTAAGATGCAATCTCTCCATCCTCGCTTCTAAGGAGCATTTCGGTTGTTTCTTCTAAGACAGATTTGTTCGTTCTTTTGGCAGTCCATGGTATATTCAATATTCTTCGCCAACACCACAATTCAAAGGCGTCAACTCTTTTTCAGTCTTCCTTATTCATTGTCCAGCTTTCACATGCATATGATGTGATTGAAAATACCATGGCTTTGGTCAGGTGCACCTTAGTCTTCAAGGTGACATCTTTGCTCTTCAACACTTTGAAGAGGCCCTTTGCAGCGGATTTACCCAATGCAATGCGTCTTTTGATTTCTTGACTGCTGCTTCCATGGCTATTGATTGTGGATCCAAGTAAAATGAAATCCTTGACAATGTCAATCTTTTCTCCGTTTATCATGATATTGCTCATTGGTCCAGTTCTATCATTTCCCCATAGACTTGTTAGGCTGGGTCTTTCCTATAAATTTTGCCTAAGAAAAACTCTATTAAGAGTTAGATTGGAATTAAACTGTACACATAAAATAAATTTTAGCTAATTTATGTCTTTGCTTCACAACTATCCTATATAATGTTCTTTTACTGTTTAATATCCATCATGTGCATCTTTTTCTTTCTTTTAGATTTATTCCTGGGTACATTAACATGTGTGTTGCTTCTTGAATGTAATGTTCTTAAATTAAAATTTCTAATTCATTACTGAATGTTTGTTTTTTTTTTTTTGATTTATTATTATTGATCTTGTGAACTGAAACTTGCTCAGGTCTTTTATTATGGATCATCTTAGATTACCTATGTTAGTATCATATGATTTGCAATGAGCAGTTTTATTTTTCATTTCAATTTTTGTATATGTGGTTTCTATCTTTCTATCTTTATTTATTTATTTATTTTAATTGCAGTGTCAGGGTCAACAATAAGATGATGAATTGAAGCAGTGGTACTGAGTACTTTTGTCCTGTCTTTAAATTTAAAAATAGATAATGTGAATATATTATTATTTACAGTAGTATGCCGTGTAAGTTTCTGGTAGATTCCTAGGGTTAGGTTAAGCAAGAGCCCTTATATCGCCACTCTGAAAACATTTTTCCTTAAATTTGTGTAAATTAATTAAATAGCCTTGCTCATTCTATTGATGTATACACACGTAACTTTTAAATTAGCATAATTAAAATATATTTTAATGCTAAACCTTGGGATAAAGCTATGTGATAATAAGTATTTTAGACATTTGCTTTGCTTAATTTTATTTATATATGAATCCATGTCTAAAAGTAATCATATTGTATATATCTTCTCTATTACTGCTCTTGTCTATTTTTGGTATCTGGGTTAATAACATTATAAAATTTGATGACCAGCTTTTCTTACATTTCAATTCCTTAGAGCATTTTTTACCAGATGGGGACTATAGATATCTGTTTATTGAAATATTGCAATAACTCTGCTGTAAAACTGTTAGGCCAGCTGCTTTTTTGTTGTTGTTGTTGTTTTTATTGTGCTTTAAGTGTAAGTTTACAAATCAAGTCAGTCTCTCACACAAAAACTTATATACACCTTGTTACTTACTCCCAATTGCTCTCCCCCTAATGAGACAGCCTGCTCCCTCCTTCCACTCCCTCTTTTCATGCCCATTCTGCCAGCTTCTAACCCCTCTAACCTCTAGACAGGAAATGCCAACATAGTCTCGAATGTCCACCTGATCCAAGAAGCTCATTCCTCTCACCAGTATCCTTCTCCATCCCATTGTCCAGTCCAATCCCTGTCTGAAGAGTTGGCTCTGGGAATGGTTCCTGTCCTGAGCCAACAGAAGGCCTGGGGGCCATGACCACCAGGGTCCTTCTAGTCTCAGTCAGACCATTAAGTCTGTTTTTTTTACAAGAATTTGGGGTCTGCATTCCACTGCTCTTCTGCTCCCTCAGGGGTTCTCTGTTGTGCTCCCTGTTAGGCCAGCTGCTGTTTTAAACACACATTTGTAAAGGCCAATTTCATATTTCTTCATGGCAATACATCTCTTTATGTTATACATTATGTTCATTTTTCATAATTTATATTTTCTCAATATTCTCTTACAAACTTAAGATCCATGTTTAGTGGCAAAATAAGATATTTAAAAACTCTGTCATAATCATAGGCATGGCCCCTTTAATTCCTATTACTATATTCTTTGTCTATTATCTCTTTTTAATGAAAAATATTGCTAGGATTGCACCGTATGTATAATTTACATGTATCAACTATAAACATCTTAGATTTGGATTTTTTTCTGGCCAGTGAATCCTGTTCTTTTAAGTGATTATGTGTGATTATTTATCTAATTACATTTATTTATTTCTACCATGCTTTTTTCTTTTGGTTTAAGCCTTCCTCACTATTTTTCTATGCTCCTTTCCCAGCCTTAATTGGGCTTATCATATTTTTTAATCACCCCCCCCCTTTCCTATCTGGTGGCTTGAACGGTATCATTACTAGATTTTTTTTTCATATGACCCTAAATTTTAACATGTAATCATGTATATATAAAAAAATCTTTTTCCTAAAAACAATAAAATGTCTGGATTTTTAATGTTGCTTTGTATAATTATAATTCTATATTTAATTTTAACTCAAATTTTATCATTATGCATTTTTTATACCCAATATGTATTTAAATTTACCTCATTTAAGAATGAACTAATTTCCTTATAACTGATTCTTCCATTCCAGTCCTTCCCTCAGGATTTACCATCTTCCTTACTTAAGTACACCCTTTGGTAATTCTTTCAGCCATGGTCTACAAATGGTAAACTTTCAATCCTCTATTCATCTTCTCTCTGGCTCTGGTAATACTCTTTTAAAATTCACTGCTAAAATTCTCAAAACTCAGTGTTTTCATCTCATTTCTATCTCAACCCTGCTTTTCACATTCTTATGGGCTTGTTATGAGTCGGAATCGACTTGATGGCGCTGGTTTTTTTTTTTTTTTTTTTTTTTTGTGGTAGATATACCTCACACCCTAGGTAGCTTTCTGTTCCTTGTAACAGAAAACAGTCTAGCCTTTCTGACACCTTCTCTATTTCCCATGTGAAAGCAGAGTTCTCCGTGTAAACAAGAATAACAGCAGAGATTATACTGCACCAGTCCTCTCACCTACCAGACAATGTGTCTAATCATTTTCACCGCATGAATATTTCAGCAAACTCTGTCATTCAGTGTAATTAAGAACCTGGTAAATCAAATCCATATTTCACATCAATGTGATGTTTGCTACTGCTTTCAGATTCTTCTTTTACCTGGAACTGTTGAGGAAAATAGGCTGATTATTTTTCTCTGTTTATTTTTCTTTCTAACCTTCTTGAAGGAATCAAATGAGTTTTAAACTGCCTAAGTTGGGATGACAGAGTTAGAACCTGAGTAATTCACAAACTGGATCATCATTTGCCCAACCTCTCACCCTCAAATGACACAGCATTACTGACTTTAAGCCAGTTATTTTTTCTCACCAAATACCTGATAAGAAGCAGAAAATCCTTATGTAACAGATTTGTGGCTCCTAAGAGTCCTCATCAGCAATCTCGGATGTTCCTTCTCGCTTCTGCCCAAAGTTTGCTTTAGAACTCCTGCTGCTGCCTGTACAGGTTTGTCAGGTTACTGTAACAGGGCAGAGAGGAGAAATACCTTAGTATTACCAGATGAAGCATTCAAAAACAGAAAAGAAGGCATGAGTAAGTCACTCTAGAGGTTTTTAAAAGAATGATGCCTACTGCAATTCTAATGACTGGTTTTTAGTATCCATTAAGTGGGAGCACAGTTATGCTGTGTACAGTTTTTCATTATCCAAGTGCCCTTTACTGACACTGCTTTTAGCATCTGCGTGATTTGGGTGTGAAATCGGTATATTCTTTACATCCATCTTGTGCCTGGTTTCTTCCCAGAATGCAAATGTGACTGAAAGGACACCTGGAATGACGTTATGAGAAGGTGAGTCTAAGTTAATAGTAGCTATTGAATGGCACGTTGGGCAAAAATGAAAACAAAACAAACAAAAAAATGGTACGATTTTAGAAACTGGATTTCACTAGGAGATGTTTCCTGATTTATCAGGTGGCCCCGCTATTTTTATTTCTAGAAGGGCTAGAAATAAAAGGTGGACATTACAGGAAGCGCAGCCACCTACATCCTCTTTACATCTTACATGTAGGCGGCGCTCTTTGACTAGGACGGTTTCTAGTTTTCTACAGACATCTCCCTTCTTGGGGCTTTCAAACATGCAGTCATCTTGTACAAGGGGAAGCTCTCATCTCCTATCACATATACCCCCAAATCATCCCGGATATATCTGGAAAAGCATATGCTCTAAGCAAATAGCTTGCTGTAGCAGAAAGAGGAAATAATTTGAAATGGTTCTGCTCCACTCATTAGCTATGTGGTTGAGGTTACCACCCCTGAGTTTCAGTTAACACAAGTGAAAATCAAACAGGGTAACTTCTACTTTCCCGATATGTGGTAAACCAGGTAGTATAACTCATAAAAAAAAAACATATAGTGTCTGGAAAATAGTCGATTTTTACACATAGTTAGCTACTTTTCCTTTCTAATTTTTCTTCTTCTACTTTACGTTGGATATTTGGAGCAGCAGAGGGTATGTTAAGTGATGGCACTTTGTGAACTGCCTGCTCGGTGTATAAAACTTAGCAGAGTAGCATCTTGGCAGAAAGGACGCCTGAAATCTAGATGGTCCTCAATAAATGAAATTTCACTTCCCTCCACGCATCACCATTTTATCTTCATAGTTAAATTTGGTCAAAAATAGAAAATTAATCAATGATGTTTGTAATTAAAAACAGTATTTATCACGATTGGCCTTTTAAATAAACAAACAAAAAAGACAACATCGACAAATCTTTTTTTTTTTTTTTTTTTAACCTAACTCTAAGTTGCTTCTGGGTATTTCTACAAGTATCTAACTTTCTGTGTAGTTTTTTGATAGCATAGTATTGCTTATTGAAATCGATTCGTCTCTACTATTTTTATTCCTTATGCATAAAAATCCAAACCCATTGCTATCGAGTCGATTCTGCCTCATAGCGACCTTACAGGACAGGGTAAACTGCCCCACAGAGTTTCCAAGGAGTGCCTGGTGGATTTGAACTGCGGACCCTTTGGTTAGCAGCTGTAGCACTTAGCCACTATGCCACCAGGGTTTCTTCCTTGTGCATAAATGTTGCTAATGAAAGGACAACAGGAATTTAACCTAGTTTGGAATTTGTTGTTAGTCTGCAATCTAATCTCATGATTTCCTTTAGTAATTTGCTTTGAAATCTTACTCAGTTTGAATCAATACCTAAATTTAATAATTTCCATGATATGCTCCAGATTTTTCCTGGAAAAAAAGATTTAGAAAGTAATCATTTGCTTTCACGATTTCTCTTTTCTCTAATATCTTTACCCATACACGAGTTTCTGTAGGGTGAATACAGATACGGCATGGCTGAATTTGGACTAAAACTCTTTTTCTGAGGCCTTCTTCCCTGTTAGAAAAAAAAGAAAAAAAAAAGCATAGCTAAAAATGAATAAAACAGCTTTGGTTTAGATTGCTTGGAAATCTTCCCCTTCACTGCAATTACTGGATGAAATAGACATTAAGCTTGGAGGAGTTCTTCACTCAGTCTCTTTTGCGTCTTGCCTCTGTGAGGGACTGTTTTTCTGATGCCGTTATTGGCAGATGGCCACATTGCACCTGCCGATCCACCTGCCTCTCGCTGGCGTGCCGTATTTAAAATGTTACGCAATTAAAGTAAATGAGTTGAAAGGGCTGGATTTGCAGTGCACCTCCTGGGGAGCTGTTGTTCATCCTTAAAAGTGCCTGATGATGATCTGGGAAACGCTGCTGCTGGCCTGGCTCTGGGGTGCTAAATTGCTCCCCTTTGAAGAACACTGTGGTGAATTCCCTCATAAGGATACTAAATGGTGAGGCAGCATTAAGAGAATCATTTTCTACCCCAGGAATCCAGTCTTTATAGATTGAGTCTAGCGCAGTGAAAGAAAGATTGCAAACTAACGACAACTATCTAACTGTTCCTTGATAAAATATGACTGTTTATCCCCACCTATTTTAATTTGCATTTGTAAATTTAGTTTTAATTATTTCCAGTCAACCTGTGCACACAATGCCAAGGAGAGACATCTGATAATGGAAATGTTGTCTGCTTATCAGGAGATCCTTTAATGTCTCCTCATCTTCATGGTGGACATTAATTATTTTAGTGCCCAGCTTCCTACTAGACATGATGTGAGGTAAATTATAAAAATTATAGAGATGGTTTATTTTAGAATATCCTTTTCTTTTGTGCAGGAAGTTTGAACATGTCTAGGGGCACGGGTTCATACCACAAAGTCATGCATTGAAAACAAGTTAAATTATTTATTTGCTGAAAATACATTTATATTCTGGGGGCAGGTTTAGGCTTTGGGGAGACAAAGATTTAAAAACAAACAAACGATGTGCCAGATTTCAAGGAATTTAACCTGGCATTAGTGATTAGGAGCCACAAAGAATTGATTCTTAAACTCTACATATATTTTATGACTTTATGCACCTTTAAATATACTGTTGTTGTTGTTGTTAGTTCCTGTTGAGTTGGCTCTGACTCACAGGAACCCTTTCGTAAAGCAGAAGGAAACATTGCCCTGTCCGGTGCTATCTTTGCAATCTTTGTCATGCTTGGGTCCATTGTGGTCCCTTTGTATTTTGGGTGCCTTCCAACCTCAGGGGCTCATCTTCCAACACTATATTAGACAATATTGTGATAGGGTTTTCATTGGCTAATTTTCAGAAGTAAATTGCCAGGTCTTTCTTCCTAGTCTGTGCTAGTCTGCAAGCTCCACTGAAACCTGTTCACCATGGGTGACCCTGGTAGTATTTGAAATACCAGTGGCATAGCTTCCAGCGTCATAGAAACATGCAAGTCACCAGAGTAAGACAAACTGATGGATGGTGGTCCAATATACTAACCTGTTCCGACTCATAGCAACCCTACAGGACAGGGTAGAACTGCCCCGTAGTGTTTCCAAGAAGCAGCGGGTGGATTCAAACTGCCCACATTTCAGTCAGCAGCCGAGCACTTAGCCACTGTGCCACCAGGGCTCCTTGTCAAATATACTAGGCTCTGGTAAGAAGATACATACACCATATTCTGAGTAGTAAAATGCTCACAATATGCACAGGATATTACGGAAACAGTAAAAAAAAAAAAAAGTAAACAGAAAAGGAGTGAGATAGGGACATTAGCAACCCTTTCCAGAATAGAAGACAACTGAATTCCACCATAACAATGAAAATGAGTTTACTCATGGAGAGGAAATTCCAAGGTGGAGGGAACAGTATACACGAGATTTTCACCTTGGGAAGTCGTTTTGTGGTGTGATATGAAGCAGAATGGTGAGAACTGCACTCGTGTTGGCAGAGGCCATATTCCAGCCATTGCCTTGTAATGAATGATGGATTCCCCAAAGATAATGGAGGCAATGGCCTAGTTTGCACAGGGTAGGGGCATGATGTATTGAAGGCATTCAAGGTAGGCAGACTCTTTACCTGGATGCCCAGAGATGTAAGCGTCGGGATAACGAAAGGAGTGCTGAAGTAAGGAGTTTCTAGGGATTTGTGCTGCCAGAGGTAGTTACAGACTGGGATCTTTTGAAGACCACCACCATACTGGGTGTCACTGAATATATTTCTGCATTGCTTTTGTTTTTTGCATTTTAAAGTCGTGCTATAAAAGATACTCCGAAATAACCCGAGTTTTCATGAAGAAAAGTTTCTAATACAATAGTAGATACTTGGGGAGAGAAACTTTCTAAGTCCCTTATGAGTAAAAAAAAAAAAAAGTAGTAGCGTGAAAATCTATATATGTTGATAAACACATGCCTATAAAAAAAATTTTTTTTTAATAAAAATTACATATACTTCTATATAGAAAAATCAAATTTCCGTACAATAGAGTTTACCCCCTCCTGGATTTTGTTACTGTAATCTAGTTGTATAGTATATAATGCACAATTTATTTCACAGCTTGTAGAACAACAGAGCAAATATCAATTAATATTTTATTTTTTTCTTTACCAGGAAAAATAATATAGACTATTTAAAATTTCCTCCTGGGTTTGTCTGTGGACATCTTAATGAGCAGGACCAAAAACATTGAACTCATATTAGAAAAGTACACAGTTTATACATAAATTACTATGCTTGGGATGGAAATAAAGGTATTTTCTAAGCTAACTGAAAAAAAAGGCCTACATAGTTTCTAATTTTTAAGCTGACACTTTGTTATTTTAATGCCAAGACTGATTTATACTTTAAGGTTTAGTATATCTGAATACAAAACACTTGATTAAAAAAAAAAAACTCTGGGTATCTCTATAACTTTATCTGCTTTTTAAAATTACGTGCATTTAGTAAAATAAAAATATCATTAATTGCTCTTTCACATAGTTGAATATAAATCTCAGTGACTTAAAAGAGTTTTTAATGCAGAGGATGCTGGGAAAATAATATTTACATATTCTTTATGTTGAACAAACTTACTGTACATTTGGGTATGAACATTTGCTGTTTACTGGAACTGTCTTTCTCATGCACTTAGACATAATTTATATGCATTAAAATGTTTGCAAATAATGCTGGCACTAACTTAAAATTATTCTTTTTCACTTATTAAAAACATTTTTGGAGTATACTGTAGAGTACTATTTTTATTGTTACTTTGAGTAATTTTATGAACATTAAAGTAATATAACTTCACTTTAAAAAGTATTCTGTAGCCTTTAATTAATTCAGATCAGCCATCTCTCATTTTAGTCAAATTAGAGATGATTTAAAATAAAATTAAAGTTTTAATAATATATACAACCATATTGCAAAATTGTGTACTTTTCCTTCTAGCTGCAATTTTAGTATTTGGAGGAAAAAAAAATTCTTTTCCAGCCCACTGAGGTGTTATTTGCCAGTATAATGATACATTGTGCTAATTGCCTTCAGGAATCGTCTCCACAAATCCCCAATTTACTATCAGAGAGTGAACCTCAGCTGTTAATCCTGAATCTTACACAGACTTGCTCAAATTATGTTATTTCTTTCCACTAACACAAGGAAAGGCTAAATTTATCATTTGGTTCAGCAACTAAATCTGTTGGGTGCTTGATGAGGTGTAGCTCCTTGTTTATTCTCTTTTAAGATGAAGAAAACAGACAGTTAGCTGAAGGGGAATGACTTTCCAAAGGTTAAACTTACTGACTACAGGTACATTGTGAATCCTCGGAGCAAATGGTAGCACATAATTACTGGTAACTTTTCCTTGGACCTCTTTCTGAGATGTGCCTGTTAAGAGTCATTATATCTACAGTATTCCCAATTAAACCCATCATCCTGATCTAGGTCCATATTCCTAAATGTTGCTTTTACTGTAATGACTTTCTTTAAAGTAGTTCTGAATCTGTACTATCCTCTTCCAATATTGTGTACCTACCTACAGAAACATCAACCTTTGTGTGTGTTTGTGTGTGTGTATTTACTCTTATTTGTTTTTAAAGGGTCTAGAACCTTTCAAAATTATTCTCCATATTATATTCCCCATTAGCAACAAATGGTACCACCCAATACGAGCCCAGTAACTAAACTAAAAAAATCTGCCAGTTATTCTTAATTATTTCATCTTCACTGTACATCCAAATCATCATCAAGCCCTGTTGATGTAGCTACAAAATCTATCTCCAAACTATCCACTGTCTTGCTCTTCTGTTAGGAGAGCTTTTGACCAACTACTCTGCAACTTTTTCCAGGATTGAAGCACTGGCCTTTAACTTGATCTCATTTCCACTCTTACCTTCTTAATCAATTCTTTATTCAACATCTAGAGTAAGTTTTTAAGAATATAAATGTGATCATGTTACTGCCTTGCTTAATACTCTCTATTGCTTTCCTGTCACACTTAAAATAGGACTCAGATCTTATCATGGTTATGGCCCTGCTTGACCTCACCCTTGATTTCCTTTCCAAACCCATTTTTTATTCCTACTCCTCCCTCATCCTTTTCTCTAGTTATGCTAATCCCTAAAACATTCCCGAGCTCTTTCTCTCTGCAGAGTATTTGTGGGCCAGCTACTTCATCCTTCAGAACAATCCATTCAGGACTCGTATGGAATATTTAAAGAAGTGATATCTTAGTAAGTCTGTGATTTAGACAAATTTTCAAAGTGAATAATCAAACCCAGGTATTTTTTTCTAAATAAAGGACATGGTGTTAGTTGTTTGTTTCTTTCCTCATGCCATACACCAGCTCATATCATACAACAGCAACCTCAGCATGGAGTGACTTCTCATTGTCTTCTGTCCACGCCATGTGAATTCACGCTCTTTCTTCAGCTGTTGTCCTCACTTGGTTCCCCTTGCTTCTCTCCTTTGCTTGTCTAAATCTTCCTTTTAAGCCTGGTTATGGCCTATTTCTTTCTCTTTTACCTGTTTCAGCTATCAGTGATCTCCCCTTCTATAGACTCCATTTCATTGTCTAATAAATTCTATACAATGTGGTACTTATTTTCATTGGATTCCTGTGTATTAGTTTTCTTTCCAAAAATAAGTGTTCTTATGGCAATAATTTTTTTTTCATTTCTACACAATCCAAGAAACCTAATCATATCATTTGCCAAATCTAAATATTTATCATCTTAACACATATATTTGTTTGCAAGATATTTTTACAACTTTTCCTCTTCCTTATTTCCTCTAACTAATGACATCAATCATAAACTGGTACAACCTCTCCTGTTATTTTTGCATGTACTCTCTGAACCTCATTTTCCTCAATATTTAGTATACAATACAGGGTTATTTTTAAATTTATAATAATAAACTTTCCTATTACATAAAACTTTAACAGTCTAGAAAAATATAAAAAAAGAATGTCCTCATTTTTTAGAGAAAAATAGTATGCAACTGTTAAGTGGTTAATACCATAATGTATAACTAATTTGTATAACCACCACTCATCTGTCAGTGGATGGACCAAATAGATGTCAGAAGAGACTCTGAAACTTGCCCTTGAACATAGAATAGCTAAAGTAAATGGAAGAAATGATGAAGTAAAAGAGCTGAATAGAAGATTCCGAAGGGTGACTTGAGAGACAAAGTATTATAATGAAATGTGCAAACACCTGGAGCTGGAAAACCCAAAGGGAAGAACATGCTTGGCATTCCTGAACATGAAAGAACTGCAGAAAAAAATTCTAGGCTCGAGTTGCAATACTGAAACATTCTATGGGCAAGATAGAAACCCTGTGTCATAGTGGTTAAGAGTTATAGCTGCTAACCGAAAGGCTGGCAGTTTGAATCCACCAGGCTCTCCTTGGAAACCATATGGGGCAGTTCAATTCTGTCCTATAGGACCACTGTGAATCAGAATTGACTCGATGGCAGTGGTTTTGTGTGTGTGTGTGTGTGTGTTTAATGGGCAAACTATTGAACAAAGCAGGAAGCATCAAAAAAAGATGAAAGAAATACACAGAGTCATTATCCCAAAAAGAATTGGTTAACATTCAACCATTTCAGGAGGTAGCATATGATCAAGAACCTACGGTATTGAAGGGAGAAGTCCAAGTTGCACTGAAGGCATTGGCAAAAAACAAGACTCTAGGAATTGATGGAATAGATATTGTGATCGTTTAACAAAAAAATGTGGTGCTGGAGGTGCTTACTCATCTATGCCAAGAAATTTGGAAAATTTAGCCTACCTGGCTAAGCCTGAAAGAGATCCACATTTATGCCTATTCCAAAGAAAGGCGATAAAACAGAATGCAGAAATTATTGAACAATATCATTGATATCACAAGCAAGTAAAAGTTTGCTGAAGATAATTCAAAAGAGGTTGCAGCAGTATATCAGCAAGGAACTGCCAGAAATTTAAGCTGGAATCAGAAGAGGACACAGAAGGAGAGATATCATTGCTGATATCAGATGGATCTTGGCTGAAAGCAGAGCACACCAGAAAGGTGTTTGCCTGTGTTTTATTGACTATATGAAGGCATTCAACTGTGTGGATCATAACAAATTACGAATAACATTAGGAAGAATGGGAATTCCCGAACACTTAATTGTGCTCATCAGGAACCTGTATATAGACCAAGAGGCAGTCATTTGAACAGAACAAGGTGACACCACACAGCTTCAAGTCAGGAAAGGTATGTATCAGGGTTGTATCCTTTTACCATAATTATTCAATCTGTATGCTGAGCAAATAATCCCAGAAGCTGGACTATATAAAGAAAAACACATTTTCAGGATAGGAGGAAGACTCAATAACAATCTTGGTATAAAAATGACACAAATTTGCTTGCTGAAAGTGAAGAGGACTTGAAGCACTTCTTGATGAAGATCAAAGACTACAGCCTTCAGTACGGATTACACCTCAACATAAAAAAAAAAAAAAAAATTCTCACAAGAGGACCAGTGAGCAACATCATGATAAACGGAGAAAAGGTTGAAGTGGTTAAGGATTTCATTTTCCTTGGATCCACAATCAACGCACTTGGAAGCAGCAGTCAAAAAATCAAACGATGCATTGCATTGGACAAATCTTCTGCAAAAGACCTCTTTCAAGTGTTAAAAAGCAAAGATTCGCTTTGAGGACTAAAGTGCACCCGACCCAAGCTGTGGTATTTTCAATTGCCTCATGTGCATGGGAAATCCGGCCAATTAATAAGGAAGACCAAAGAAGAATCAATATATTTGAATTATGGTATTGGTGGAGAAAATTGAATACACCTTGAACTGTCAGAAGAACAAACAAATCTGTCTTGGAAGAAGTATAACCAGAATGCTCCTTAGAAGCGAGGATGGCAAGACTTCGTTTCATATACTTTGGAGATGCTACCAGGAGGGGCCAGTCCGTAGAGAAGGATATCATGCTTGGTAAAGTAGATGGTCAGTGAAAGAGAGGAAGCCCTTCAATGAGATGGACTGAAGCAGTGGCTGAGACAGTAGGCTCAAGCATAGTAACAATTGTGAGGATGGCACAGGACTGGGCAGTGTTTAGTTCTGTTGTACCTAGGGTCTCTGTGAGTCAGAACCAATGTGAAGGCACCTAAAAACAGTAACAACAATTTGTATAAAGTTTTCAAAATAATCATCATTAGGTAAAAATCTGATGTCACACCCATTCCAAAAATCATTAATAATCTTACTTATTTTATAAAAATATAAACACGTTAGCTTAAGTTCAAGACAAGTTCTAAGTTGGCTACGACCTGCTCTCCGTGCCTCGATGTCCACTACAGTTTTTCATGCAACCCTACCAATAGCCTAATAATTCCCTAAGTGTACCCCTTGAATATTCCATGAATAAAAGTGCTGTGGTCAAGTTAGTTCTTTGATACTTGCAATGTCTTAACCATTTTGAGATACAACTTTAGTAAAGAAAGCTGTTTAATAGAGTAGAAGAGTAGAATTTAGCACATCTCAAGTTTAGCCATTTGGCCCTTTTTTCCTGTTACCATTAAGAAACACATTTTGAAAAATCACATAATTTCTCCCACTTTCCCATATCTATGTTGCAAAAATCTAAAAGCAGATCTGTGTAAAGTCATGCTGCAATAGCTCAGGCATGCCTAGTTCTCTGAGTTAAGGTTGGTAAGATTCTATCCAAACAGGAGCCACTATCAGGATGGGAGGTGATAGCCATCACATTGTGATTCTGCCATTTTACAGCATTAGTTCTTAACAGGTTGGTCAGAAACCTGATGTTGTCAGTAGATCAGAAGGAAGGCATCTCCGAATCTCCAATGGTGTATACCCAAAAATCTAGCACTAAGGGATAATTTGTAAAAACAGAATTATAATTTATTAATTGGGTTTAATTCATGAATTTTCCATGATAGCTCTCCTATGTATCAGATTGTACTTGTGTATTGTATCATTGCCAGAACATTCCCTTTCATAGACATACCCAGTCTGAATATCAATGCAGAAGCAGAATGCTAGTTTAACAATTTACAAAGGTAATATGACATTAAAATTAGCCATAAAAAATACAGATAACCAATCCTAACACATATCTATAAGGAAATCCAATGCATAACAGGAAGAGAGAGTGGCTCAGTACAAAAGAAACGAGATAAATTAAGTGGAATATCTAATACATACTATGTGGAAAATTCATCCTAAAATAGAAATGACATATTAATCAAGAGTATTTCAGTTGCAAATGAAAAACAGATTCAAACTAACAAGTTGTTTTTGTTGTTGTTACTGGTTTTGTTTTGCTTTGTTTTCTTTTTAAAGAAATTTACTGGCTCATGTAAGTGAAAAGTCAAAGGGAGAGAATTAGCTTCGAGAGTAGCTTGATCTGGAAATTCAAACAATTTTATCAAGCTGAGAGAGATCACACAACTAAGTCAATTTAACACAACCAGTGAGCAGGAAAGATTAGAGGCATCTCCAGGTTGTTAGATTTCTCATCTTGTCCTCTCTCATCAATATTTTCCTGTCTTTTAATTTTTAGGATCTTCACATTAATGAGAGCATATTTAAATACATGATTTTATTAGAACTTCATAAAATGCAGACCGTTGCAATACTAATTGTAGTATTTTTATAATTACTTGTCTGATGTTTATAAAACAGTAAACCCCAGTAAATGTTTTCCCCATTTTCGTGGTGGCAGAAATGCTAAGAAATTTGCAAAGACATCATTTTTAGAGGATGAAGCTGATATTTCTGGCACCACAAAATGTTTAACTTTTTATCTTTGAACTGATAAAAACAAACATTGTCTCTAGCTTAGTCCTCTTTCAGGCATCATGAATTATTGAACAAAGAGCATAATGAAATTTGGTAAAATAAAGGTATGGGGTCTCAAAATAGTCATCAAAGCTAATTAATATGTGCAAATTATATACTTTTTTCTGTATATTGCTCACATCAAGACACAGAAAGTGTAGTTAGCTTTTTTGTATATATACTGTCTTTCCTAAGCCTTAATCTTTCCTTTCAAAGGATAAATGTATACTGTATTTTATGCACACCTTCTGTATTTGTTTGCTGGCCATGCCCACCACTCTCCCTAAGGCACCCTCACAAAGCCACCATGCCAATCCTCTTTCACGTGTTGTTGTGAAAAAAAAATTAGTATAGTGGGCTTACAAAAATACCTCATGGGGCGGGAGGAGGGTGAGGTGGGCAAAAACAGAAGGCATTCATTATTTGCATAAAAACATGGTAATGATTTTCAGAGGGGGAGAAAAAGGAAATACACTCAGCATCCTTAAAACTGAGTTTAATCTGTCAAGTCTCAATTTACATGATGTTTTGAGTCCAGTGAGATCAAACAAAATGTAGCAAGATAAGTATGCATTAAAAGAATTCTGACCTCCATACGCAAAACCCTTTTTAGAGAAAAATAATTGTCTTTTAGGGTTCATTCTGTTTTTTGAGTAAATAACACATAAATTACAATCTAAGCAACAAAGAGAGCAATCTTGATGCTGATTTGAAATTCAGCAAACATACCAGATTATCCTTTCAGGTGGCAAAAGCTCCAGGGCTCCCTGGCTGCTTTTGTGTTCCTAGGCTTGTAGAGTGCTAGGTGCTGACAGCTACTTATCAAACATTTATGTAAACACTGCTATCAAAGCCGTGCTTGCCAGCTCTGCCTTCACACGAGAGGGTCGGCATGGAACATCATTAACGGTGGGCCAAAGATAGAAACTTCACTCTACAAGGTTTGCAATGCAGCCACAAGGTCTGCAATGTAAGAGAATGACTGCACTGCTTCTAAGACACAGCTCTGGAATTGTTAACTTTGCTGACATGAAAAGATGTATACAATGTTTAAAACACTGCCCAGTGTTTAAGCCTGAATTCTGTTAGGCTCTCTTCGTCTTTGTTTTCTCAAATTAAAGTTGAGTTTGGGGCTTTTAGTGTGTTTTTGTTTTTAATTTTTTGCTTTTATTTGAAAAAAAAGATGAGGAAATATGGTTCAGATATGAGAACTACATAATATTGACTTCATAAAAAAAAGAAAATATCCCAGTGAATTCACTACTTTGGCAGAAATAATACAGAAGGCTTAAATTACCTACTATGATAACTTACAGCATCTTAGAGAACTCCTTCCCTTCCTCAGTTTCCCCTGTCTATGGGCCTGTAGCCTTCTTTATGTGCAGGGATCAAACAACTTTTTGGAATGACTCCTTACCAAGTGACGGAAAGGCCATAAAGTCATAGTCTAAAATGTAGCCCCTTTCTACCACTAACACCTAGGAGGCACTTTGCCCTCATAGGTGGGTTCAGGTTTTAATTTTCACCTGAGATTATTACCTACCCCATTTATTTTTCACTTTATTTTTGTTGTTGTTGAGAATATACACCGCAGAACATACACCAATTTCTACATGTATAATTCAGTGACATTGATTGCATTCTTCAAGTTGCAATGCCATTCTCACTGTGGCGGGAAATTGCCAGATGGTGGCTAGGTAGGGCTAAGCCATCGTTTTCCCTCACCGACGGGCACAGTGTGACTGCGCCGATCTGGTGAGGTCTCCATCATTACACGGTGGTCCACCAATCGACCACGCCCCTGGATAAGTCCTGAGCACATCTTGAAGAAGAGCCCAGCCTTAACCTATATAGACCCATGTGCCTGAAGATGGAGAAGCCTTCTTGGCAGCCAGGGTCTTGGTGAGCTCCTTTTCTTCGCTGACCAAGTACAGTTTTTCTTCCTTCTCTTTCACCTGGCCAGTGCCTCAGTGTTGCGCCAAATGAGACCTGGAGGCCCAGTAACATCACCTTCCTTTTCTGAGTTGTTTCTCGTCTAGTAACACAAATTCACCGCCCTCTAAGGTTTCTATCTAATCTTTCGGTTACTGTTTCTTGTCAGTTTCATCTCATATAGACTGTGTTTGTTAAGTGCTGTCGAGTTGGTTCTGACTCATTGCGACCCTACAGGATACAGTAGAACTGCCCCATAGAGTTTCTAAGGAGCAGCTGATTGATTTGAACTGCTGAAATTTTTGGTTAGCAGGTGAGCTCTTAACCACTATGTCACCAGAGCTCCTGAGTATAGGTAGTTCTTAAAAGAGCATGAAGCTCAAAGCAGACATTCTAGTCAAGCTAAATTATGTTTGGTTTAAAGAAGAGTTCAGGGAATATTTTTGGTTTCAAAGTTGAAAGATTATGTCAGAACAATTGTGTCATCCAGCCTCAATGGCTCCAGTGGTCTGTATTCTATGAGAATGTGAAAATCTGCTTTGCATTTTCCCACTTTCAATCCCACCACTAGTCCATCAGTTTGTGGTAACGTGGTGTCTTGCTTGTTGTTGTGATGCTAGAAGCTATGCCAGCGGTATTTCAATTATCAGCAGGGTCACCCATGGTGGACAGTTTTCAGTGGCGCTTCCAAAACAAACTAGGAAAAATGACCAGGCAATCTACTTCTGAAAATATCCTTCAATCGGGATTCTTCTACAGAACCTTTGATCAAAACTTTTGGTAATGGCAGCTGGGTACCATCCATTTCTGGTCTTAGCCCAATTATTTAATACCTTCCTGGGTTTGTTTGTTTTTTGGTGGCTTAATAGCATGTATCAAACCAGGGTCAGATTACTCAGTAAGCGAGGTAGCATGGGCTTACTTGTGCTTACGTTATCGATCTGTACTGAACAATTTCACATGGGTTTCACCACATTTTGCTTCTGTCTTCAGATATTACTGCATAGAACATTTGAAACTGAATGGACAGTTCAATTTTATTCTAAAAATGCTATGCAGAGCCATATAGATATTTTGAACCTATTTTTTAAAAAGTATATATTTATGAATATATGTGTGTTTTCTTTTTTTTTTTTTTAATAAGCATGCCAGGAAATAGAGATCTCAGCTTTGGCAATATGATCTGTTTTGGATTGTTGGCTTAAAATAAATAAAATTGTATGAATGTTATGGTCCACGTTTTTAACCTGTTTTTTCCCTTTCCTCTCTCCCTGTCTACAATGTTTTGCAAAAGGCAGTGTGCTATTTCCAATAATTAAATAACATACTTCTGTTTATCTCATTTGATTTCTTAAAATGTACTCACTGCCTGTAGGTCTTTGAGTTCATAGACAAAATATAAACCCAATATTTTAACTAAACTGAAACATTTTATTTTTTTGTAATGGAAAATGTCGGCCCTGGGCTATCCTCTAGGGAAAGGTGGAACAAGAAAGTGGGTATTTCTAAAATATCTGTGTGGGTTCGTAAAACTATAGTTTGTTGTCATTCTTAAGACTAAATGCAGCTAGTTTTGCTCAATGCACCGAATCTACTTCCATTACTTAAACGGATATGGGAAAGCTGTATTTAGGATTGGGTCTCAGACAATCAAAGTCAGTATATTCATTTCCTTTTTATTCAGAAAATAGAAATGTGGGACACTGATATTAACTTAATTAAAAAATACATATTCAGATACTCTAATTAGATCACATTCTATAGGTGTATATTATAATATCTTCACTTTAGGGAAGTCCAAGCACGACAACACCATCCGCAGGAGCAAAGATGAAGTAAATCAATTGTGGTAAAAAAGAGAGAGAAGCATATGCCAGTTACTACTCAGAATGTTTGAGTCAGGGTAGTAAAAAAAATATGTTATTGACTTTCAATAGTGACTTGGCTATTGTTTTCTACCCGTCAGATCCCCGCCGACTCCTAACGGCCCTATAGGACAGAGTAGAACTGCCCCCATAGGCTTACAAGGTTGTAATCTTTACAGAAGCAGACTGCTATATCTTTCCCCCACAGAGCAGCTGGTAGGTTCAAACCACCGACCTTTTGGTTAACAGCTGAGTGCTTAACCATTGTGTCATCAAGACTCCTAGGTATGTTGCTTTTTTATTGGAAGTGGGAATCCTTTGTTGTTTTGAGTTTGTACTCCCAGTCTTAGTACCAAACAACTCTCAACGTTTTTAGTTACTTCTTCTGGTATTTTCTTCCTTGTTTCTACCTAATGTGTGTAAATGTTATTTCTTAATTCATCAAATTTTCTGCTGATGTTCTTTTGCTGTGGTTGAGGTTTATATTCTTACCCCATGTTTACCCTCCTCCCGTCTTCCTAGTATAGTTATATCTATTGACGATTGGTTAAATAGCCAATGTTGTATTACTTTTTATAGGAAATATTATTGAAACCAAATCAAGATGTATAATTGGATTGTTTTTTTCTTATAAAATATTTTTTTCTCAGAGTTATAAATCATTTCATTTCTTTAAAAAAAATTATTGTGCTTTAGGTGAAAGTTTACAGCTCAAGTTAATTTCTCATACAAAAATTTATACACACATTGTTTTGTGACATTAATTGCAATCCCCACAATGTGACAGCACACTCCCCCTTTCCACCCCAGGTTCCCTGTGTCCATTCGACTAGTTCCTGTCTCTTCCTGCCTTCTCATTCTGCTTTTGGACAGGAGTTGCCCATTTGGTCTCGTGTATCTGATTGAACTAAAAAGCACTTTCCTTACGTGTATTATTTTTGTTTTATAGTCTTGTCTAATCTTTGCCTGAAGAATGTGCTAAGGGAATGTTTTCATTTCTGAGTTAATAGTGCATCCAGGGGCCATAGTTTTGGGGGTTTTGCTCCAGTCTCTGTCAGATCATTAACAGTGGTCTTTTTACGTGAATTTGAGTTCTGTTCTTCATTTTTATCCGGCTTTGTCTCGGGCTCTCTGTTGTGTTCCTGTCAGGGTGGTCATTTGTGGTAGCCGGGCACCATCTAGTTCTTTTGTTCTCAGTCTGGTGGAGTCTATGGTTCATGTGGTTCTTAAGTCCTTTGGGCTAATATTTTCCTTGTGTCTGTGATTTTCTTCATTCTCTTTGCTCCAGGTGGGATGGTACAAATTGATGTATCTTAGATAGCCACTTGCAAGCTTTTAAGACCCCAAACGCCACTCACCAAAGTGGAGTATAGAACATTTACTTAATAAACTTCATTATGCCAGTTGTTCTAGATGTCCCCCAAAACTATGGTCACCAGGCCCCAGCCCCAGCTACTCTGACCCTCAAGGTGTATGGATGTGTCCAGGAAACTTCTTAGCTTTTGCTTTGGTCCAGTTGTGCTGAATCACCTGTATTATGTGTTGTGCTTCCCTTCACTGCAGTTGATCCTTGTCTACTATTTAGTTAGTGATTTCTCCTCCCCCTTCCTCCCTACCCTAGGAACCATCAAAGAATGCTTGTTTCTGTGTTTAAATCTCTTCTTGAGTTCTTATAATAGTGGTCTTATACAATATTTGTCCTTTTGTGACTAATTTCATTCAGCATAACTCCCCCCAGATTCATCCATGTTTTGAGATGTTTCAAGAATTCATCATTGTTCTTTATCATTGCATAGAAGTCCATTGCCTGTATATACTATAATTTGTTTATCCATTCATCTGCTGATGGGCATTCAGGTTGTTTCCACTTTTTTTGCTATTGTGAATAGTGCTACAATGAACATAGGTGTGCATATGTCCATTTGTGTGATGGCTTTTATTTCTCTCAGGTATATTCCTAGGTGTGAGATTGCTGGGTTGTATGGTATTTCTATTTCTAGCTTTTTAAGGAACTCCCTAATTGTTTTCCAAGGTGGTTGTACCATTTCACGTTCCCACCAGCAGTGCGTAAGAGTTCCAATCTCTCCGCAACCTCTCAGACATTTGTTATTTTGTGTTTTTTGGATCAGTGCCAGCCTTGTTGGAGTGAGTTGTTTCATATGTTTTATTTGCTTCATTTTCTGAACTTCTTGATTTGTTTCCACATTCTCCAGCAGATCTGTCAATAAGCTAGCAATATATTTTTCAAATATTGCATCACATCATTACCCCACCCTCCTCTACCCCAGGGACTGCCCTCTTACAGCTCTTAATCCTTCTTGCTTCTTGGACAATTGCTTCTAGTCTTATTTTATAGGCTTCCTTTCACCATCTCACACTTCCCTTCAGTGTCTCCTGAGTTAGACTCCACCTTTCCCGGATCTTCTGTCTTCCTACTTATACTACACCCTCATTGTGTGTCACATATATTCTATCCACTTCCTGAGGATTATGCATACAGATAGATTTATTTTGAGTTTACATGCCTGGAAATGTTTTATTCTGTCTTCACATGTAATCCAGATGTTGTTGTCATTGTTGTTAGGTGCCATCGAGTTGGTTCCAACTCATAGTGGCCCTATGCACAACAGAACGAAACACTGCCCAATCCTGCACCATCCTTACAATCATTGTTACACTTGAGCCCACTGTTGCAGCCACTGTGTCAATCCACCTTGTTGAGGGCCTTCCTCTTTTCCGCTGACCCTGCACTTTGCCAAACATGATATCCTTCTCCAGAGACTGATCCTTCCTGACAACATGTCCAAAGTATGTAAGATGCAGTCTCGCCATCCTTGTTTCTACGGAGTGTTCTGGATGTACTTCTTCCAAGACAGATTTGTTCTTTCTTCTGGCAGTCCATGGTATATTCAATATTCTTCTCCAACACCACAATTCAAAGGCATCAATGTAATCCAGATAGGAATTCTAAATTGAAATTATTTTCGTAATTTTCTCCTGTTTGGGCTGTCTCAAACCCTGTTCTGCCTTAAGATTTTTAGAATTTTCCATTGTGAAATATCCTGTTTTACTGTGTATATCATTCTTTTTTTTTAATTTGTTGTTTTTGGTACTTGATGAACTCTTTATTCAATAAAAAAAAAAAAAATAGTCTTATTTAATTTCAAGAAACACTCTTACATTATTTCTATAGCAAAATTCCTTCCTGCCATGTTCCTGGTTTTGTTTTCTTTTAGAATTGTACTGATGATTTTGACTTCAATTATTTAATTTTAATGATCATTTTACCAATTTCTAGGAACTTTTTCTCTTGTTTTTATAGCATTATTCCTTGTTTTATTAATAATATTTTCTCTTATAGATCAGGAAATATTTTAAACAGCTTCTTGAAATTATTTTCGTTTCCCATCATTGTCTTTTTTGCTTATTACTTTAGTTCTATTTTTCTTATTTTGGGTATCTTTAAACGTCTAGTTACCCTTTGCTGTTAGATCATATTTAAGAGGGATGCAGCCCTGTGTGCTTGGATGGGATTTGTTAACCAATAGGCTTTCTTCTGGGCTGATGGGTGGCAAAATAGTTTTTTTCACTGGAAAAACCATAAATGTCAGGATATGGACATTTTTCTCCTGGTGCATTCAATTTATTCCAAGAAGAATCCTACAATTCAAAAGAATAAGGAGTGGCATGCTTGGCTGCTGGTGTTCTGGGGACAAAGTGGGGAAAGGGAAATTAGGGTGGACTTCCTTGTTCTCCCTGTTTCTCAACCCCAGGCGCCATCCACCCAGCCATCCACTGTGCCAGATGCTTTCAATTCTGGAGTCTTCTGGTTAAATTACCCTACAGAATATTCTTCCCATCACCTGGTTGAATGGGATTAAGAAGGGGATCAAGGAGTTTTTCTCTATAATCAGTCTTTATATTTGCAGTCCTAGACATGTCCTGACATAGTTCCTTTAAGTACTGAAATTCTCAGCATTCTGACAGCTTCTTGGCTTACTGTTACTGGGTGGAAACCCCAGGTTTTTGCCTGGCATGACTGCTATTGGCCAAAAAACAAGAGACTGAGGTGGGTATTTATTTGTACAAGGAAAAGAGTCAGTCAGGGTTGCTGCTGCCAAGATTGCTCTCCAAGGACAGGCAGGCAAGTTACTTTTAAGGGGTTTGCAAGTAGGGGATTCATACAAGTTACATCACTAACATTCTTTTTTTTTTTTTTTTTTTTTAAAGCAGCAAACTCAATTTATTACTTGAGTGTTACATCAGTTCAGCACTTGGTTCAAGTAACATATACCAAATTTGATTTTCCTTTAGCCAAGAGTGGAATGTATTCTAAAGAACAAACTTATTCTAAGAATTAAAAGGTTTCTCAAGGAAGGCAGCTGTGCCTCAGGAAAATGCTGGAACTAGGCAATGAAAAGCTTCCAGGATTTTCTGTCACATCTCCTCTGTCTGCATACCTCTTTCATTGTTCCTGCTATTCCTCACATGGCAGAACATGACTGTCACCTCCCACTTACGCTTAAATCCCACAGTTGAGACATTCAGGGAGAACCTTACTTTTAAGTCCCAAGTCCAAATTACTGGAATATATTTAAATAAATAAAACATACATATGCATGTGTACACACAATACACGCAAAATAAATCCGTTGCTGTCAAGTCAATCCGACTCATGGTGACCTCATGTGTTACAGAGTAGGACTGCTCCATACAGTTTTCTTAGTTGTAATCTTTACAGACACAGATTGCCAGGCCTTTCTTTCATGATGCCACTGGGTGAGTACAAACTGCCAACCTTTAGGCTAGCAGCCAAGAGCAAACCATTTGTGCCACTCAGGGACCTCCATACAGACACACATTTATGTATAAAACCAGTTGTCCTTGAGTTGATTCCAACTTACGGTGACTCCATGTGTGTCAGAGTAGAACTGTGCTCCATATGGTTTTTTTTTTATAATTTTTATTGTTCTTTAAGTGCAAGTTTACAAGTCAAGTCAGTCTCTCACACAAAAACCCATATACACCTTGCTACACACTCCCAATTACTCTCTCCCTAATGAGACAGCCCGCTCTCTCCCTCCACTCTGTCTTTTTGTGTCCATTTCGCCAGTTTCTAACCCCCTCCACCCTCTCATCTCCCCTCCAGGCAGGAGACGTCAACATAATCTCAAGCGTCCACCTGATCCAAGAAGCTCACTCCTCACAAGCATGCCTCTCCAAACCATTGTCCAGTTCAATCCATGTCTGAAGAGTTGGCTTCGGAAATGGTTCCTGTCCTGGGCCAACAGAAGGTCTGGGGGCCACGACCACCAGGGTCCTTCTAGTCTTAGTCAGAACATTAAGTCTGGTCTTTTTATGAGAATTTGGGGTCTGCATCTCACTGTTCTCCTGCTCTCTCAGGGGTTCTCTGTTGTGTTCCCTGTCAGGGCAATCATCAGGTGTAGCCGGGCACCATCTAGCTCTTCTGGTTGCAGGGTGATGTAGTCCCTGGTTCATGTGGCCCTTTCTGTCTCTTGGGCTCGTAATCACCTTGTGTCCTTGGTGTTCTTCATTCTCTTTTGATCCAGGTAGGTTGAGACCAATTGATGCATCTCAGATGGCTGCTTGCTAGCGTTTAAGACCCCAGATACCACTCTTTAAAGTGGGATGCAGAATGTTTTCTTAATAGATTTTATTATGCCAATTGACTTAGATGTACCCTGAAACCATGGTCCCCAGACCCCTGCACCTGCTACGCTGACCTTTGAAGCATTCATTTTATTCAGGAAACTTCTTTGCTTTTGGTTTAGTCCAGTTGTGCTGACCTCCCCTGTATTGTATGCTGTCTTTTCCTTCACCTAAAGTAGTTCTTATCTGCTATCTACTTAGTGAATGCCCCTCTCCCACCCTCTATCCCTCCCCCACCATAACCACAAAAGAATGTTTTCTTCTCAGTTTAAACTATTTCTCAAGTTCTTATAATAGTGGTCTTATACAATATTTGTCCGTTTGCAACGGACTAATTTCACTCAGCATAATGCCTTCCAGGTTCCTCCATGTTATGAAATGTTTCACAGATTCCTCACTGTTGTGTATAGATGTGTAGTATTCCATTGTGTGAATATACCATAATTTTTTTATCCACTCGTCTGTTGATGGGCACCTTGGTTGCTTCCATCTTTTTGCTATTGTAAACAGTGCTACAGTAAACATGGGTGTGCATATATCTGTTCATGTAAAGGCTCTTATTTCTCTAGGATATATTCCAAGGAGTGGGATTGCTGTATTGCACGGTAGTTCTATTTCTAGCTTTTTAAGGAAGTGCCAAATCGATTTCCAAAGTGGTTGTACCATTTGATATTCCCACCAGCAGTGTAGAAGTGTTCCAATCGCTCCACAACCTCTCCAACATTTATTATTTTGCGTTTTTTGGATTAATGCCAGCCTTGTTGAAGTGAAATGAAATCTCATTGTAGTTTTGATCTGCATTTCTCTAATGGCTAATGATCGTGAACATTTCCTCATGTACCTGTTAGCTACCTGCATGTCTTCTTTAGTGAAGTGTCTATTCATATCTTTTGCCCATTTTTTAAACAGGGTTATTTGTCTTTTTGCAGTTGAGTTTTTGCAGCGTCATGTAGATTTTAGAGATCAGGCACTGACCAGAAACGTCATAGCTAAAAACTTCTTCCCAGTCTGTAGGTAGTCTTTTAACTCTTTTGGTGAAGTCTTTGAATGAGCGTAAGTGTTTGATTTTTAGGAGCTCCCAGTTATCTAGTTTTTCTTCTGCATTCTTAATAATGTTTTGTATACTGTTTATGCCATGTATTAGGGCTCCTAACGTTGTCCCTATTTTTTCTTCCATGATCTTTATCATTTTAGATTTTATATTTAGGTCTTTGATCCATTTTGAGTTAGTTTTTGTGCATGGAGTGAGGTATGGTCTTGTTTCATTTTTTGCAGATGGATATCCAGTTATGCTAGCACCATTTGTTAAAAAGGCTGTCTTTTCCCCAGTTAAGTGTTTTGGGGCCTTTGTCAAATATCAACTGCTCATATGTGGATGGGTTTATGTCTGGATTCTCAATTCTGTTCCATTGGTCCATGTATCTGTTGTACCAGTACTAGGCTGTTTTGACTACTGTGGCAGTGTAACAGGTTCTAAAACCAGGTAAAGTAAGGCCTCCCACTTTGTTCTTCTTTTTCAGTAATGCCTTATTTATCCGGGCCTCTTTCCCTTCCATATGAAGTTGGTGATTTGTTTCTCCATCTCATTAAAGAATGTCGTTGGGATTTGGATTGGAATTGCATTAAATGTACAGATTGCTTTTGGTAGAATAGACATTTTTATAATGTTAAGTCTTCCTATCCATGAGCAAGGAATGTTTTTCCACTTATGTAAGTCTCTTCTGGTTTCTTGCAGAAGTGTACTGTAGTTTTCTTTGTATAAGTCTTTTACATCTCTGGTAAGATTTATTCCTAAGTATTTTATCTTCATGGGGGCTACTGTAAATGGCATTGATTTGGTGATTTCCTCTTCGATGATCTTTTTTTTTTTTTTGGTGTAGAGGAATCCAACTGATTTTTTGTGTTTATCTTGGATCCCGATACTCTGCTGAACTCTTCTATTAGTTTCAGTAGTTTTCTTGAGATTCCTTAGCGTTTTCTGTGTATAAGATCATGCCATCTGCAAATAGAGATACTTTTACTTGTTCCTTGCCAATCTGGATGCCTATTATTTCTTTATCTAGCCTAATTGCTCTGGCTAAGACCTCCAACACAATGTCGAATAAGAGCGGTGATAAAGGGCATCTTCATCACCAACATTCTTAATCATACTATGTAGGTGCAATGCAGTTTACATATACCCTCCAAGCAAATTAGGATTCAAATACAAAGCAAAGAGGAAGAAGCCCAGCAAAGGAAACAGGATTTTTAATACAACACTTTGGGAGAGGAAGCCGAGCAAAGAAAAGAATTTTTAATACAGCAGTGTGGGGGCTCTGTCTCGTTACTTTGTTGGGTATATTCCTGGGGAGGCAATTATGTTGTAAATTCTACTATATTAAGGGTTATCACTCCTCCATCTTCCAAATTTGTGTTCAAATTATTTGTTCCATTTCTCCATTTTTGTTCTCTTAGTTGAATATATTTTTTGTTCTAATTGTACAATAAAATACAGATAAAACAACACAAAACAAATATATCATAGGTAAGTTAATGTTTTATTATAGGATGAACACAGTTCATCTGCCTTGCCTATTCTCAATCACAACCTCTTCCCTCCTTCCAAAAGTAAATGCTACCTTGACTTTATTGATGATTTCTTCTTTGAGTTTCCTTATGGTTTTCTTTGACCATTGTTCGTCCTTTGACACTATAGTCTTTTCCAATCTTTAATTCAATGGGTGTTTCAGTAACAAATGTTTCAGTTCTCTTATAATCTACAGATTTCCCCTCCATTCTTTTCTTTAGATCTTATCTGTTGAAAAACTTGGGCCATTTGGCGTTTAACATTTCCCTCAGTCTGGACTTTGTTGATTTCATATTCACGGTATTATCTGACGTGTTTCTCTCTCTCCTCACCTTAGACAATGACTGGTCTAAATTCTATGACTGTAGATTAGTTTTTGGTTGTAATATGACCATATAAATCATACCGTATTCCCCTGAGAATTGCTGTTTTTGTTTGTTTAGTAACTTTTCTGTACTAAATCTGTAAAATCTGTCTCCAAAGCACTGTCTAGTCACTTGCGTCTCTGCTGAGTTTTATTTATTTATTTACTTTTTCTTTTTGTATTTTTTTTAAAGCCTGACTTTTTAAATATCATCTCTTTGTCTGTATTACTTAGTGATCAGCTAGTGATTGGTCAGAGGCTGTACCTAAGCTCTTCAAGGCAGTAAGGCCTCCATTCTTTGCCACAGGACTTGTGAACAGGCTGGGAAATGCCTTCAAAGATCTTGCAGTGTTTTGGTCTGCCTGGCTTTTTCTTTCTGCCAGGCCATTTTATGTCTCCTCTTCATATGTGTGCAGTCTTCCAGTCAACATGTGCTTAAGTCAGGCCCTCTCCCGTCTTCTTTGCATATGCATGTAGAGATGGCCAGGGAAATATGGACACTTTATATAAGACTCTCATTTCCAGGATCTTCTTAAATTTCTGGCTAGTTCACTGATTCATTGCTTGACCCAACCAGGACTGCAACTTTGAACAATCAGGACCACTGATCTCCGTTCAGTTGCCCCTGAAATTGCTACTTTAACTGATAACCTGGACATAAGTTTTTCACCTTCCTCTTCAAATCAAATGAGTCACCTCTGGCAGGGAAACCAAACCAAACCCAAACCTATACCTGTTGCCGTCAAGTTGAATCTGACTCATAGTGACCCTATGGGACAGAGTAGAACTGCCCCATTGGGTTTCCAGTGAGCACCTGGTGGGTCTGAACTGTGGACCTTTTGGTTCACAGCCCTAGCTTTTAACCACTATACCACTAGGGTTTCCCTGGCAGGAAGCTGATAGTTTTTGTGGCCTTCTCCATCCTGGTAGAACTACAGGCCTACAGGAACAGGTGAATGAGAGTAGACCCAGGCAAGTACAGCACAGACATTCATTCAGCGAATACAATGTTCAGAAATTTTTAAAAAATAAATTTCTTCATGTTTTTTCAATTTCCAGAGGCCTGAAATACTTGTCTTTCAGAATTTCTTTCATTTTTTTAATTGTTGTTGTTATGGGTTGAATTGTGCACCCAAAAAATATGTACTGTAAATCCCGACCTCTATACCTGAGGTTATAATTCCATTTGGTGATGGGTTGTTTTTGTCATGTTAATGAGACAGGATTATTATAGGGTGTGTCTTAAACCAATCTACCCAACCCAGTAAACCCAATGCCGTCGATAGGGTAAAATAAATGCCAAGACCCATGGAGATCTCCAAGGAACCGGGAAGTAAAAGCTGATTTGACAAGGACCTTCCTCCAGAGACAAAAGAGAGGGAAAGCCTTCCCCTAGAGCTAGTGCTCCGAGTTCAGACTTCTAGCCACCGAACTGGCCACTTGGGTTTTTCTGTTATAGCAGCACTAGGTAGCTAAGACAGTTGTTTTCTAGAAAGCAGATTTGAAAAGGGATCTCCTCATAACACCACATCAGAAGTTATGTCTCTCTCATGTTTTTAAATCAGATCAAACTACAGAAGAGATCTTTAATGTAACTTTACTAATAAATAAATAACATTGTAAGCTTTCATAGATTACATGTTTCTCAAGTTAATTATAATAACACTGTGAAGTATTATATATTAAAGAACTTTCCTAAGGTAACAGATAACCCATTGCTGTCGTGTGGCTTCTGACTCATAGCAATCCTATAGGAGAGAGTAGAACTGCCCTATGCAGTTTCCAAGAAGCGCCGGGTAGATTCAAACTGCTGATTCCTTAGCAGCCATAGCATTTAACCACTACACCACCAGGGTTACTAAATAAGTGAACCAGAATTAGAAATATAAATCTATTCTTTTTTCAAAGACAATCTGTGTCCAACAAAATATCTGGTGTTTTAGTACAGATGTAGAATACTAGGCCTACCAATCTTACATTAAACATCAAATTCTTGTGTTTATTTTGGCTGTCCTAGTAGCTCTGGGCATTCAGTCTATTTAGTGCACAATAAAGTCATGCTGTATTTCCTAGTAAAAGAGAAAGAAGCTATTTAAGTGTAGCCCTTGAGAAGTCATAAAGAAAAATTTCTGTTTATCCTATTGACCAGAATCTTAATTCAATACCCAGATAAATGTGAATTTTCACAGGTCAGAGTGTAGGTTTTCTGACCCTATTTATATTGGTCCAAATGTAATTCAATATTTAATTTCTGGTTTTTGTGATCTGAAACTTATTGATAATTTCAGTATTTTATGGTAGAATTTTGACATCTTTTGTATACGTATTAATGGCAGATGTGTTTGTTCATGGTAATTACTCTTCATCTCTTGTATTGAAAAAGATGTAGAGATATTGCGAATTTCTGAAATCAAAATTAAAATTTTATCTTAAAATTAGTTTATGTGTCACTGAGTGTAAGGAAGTTATATTCTAATACCTGTGGATCAAGGCCAAGTTCCAAGTTTTTCCCAAATGGTCAAAGATTCAAATAAAGAGTAGAAACTTTTATTTAACAGCGTACTGACATAAACCTTGTTTTTAGAGTTTCCATGTTTAATGGAGAAAAAACTAGTTCAGGTCATTTAATTTAAATTGTTCATATTTTATCAGCAACTGTCTAATTTATGCAAAATAGAGAAGTCAAATTTAGACAGCATTGGATTACAATCATTAACAATTAAAACATAAACTAAATATATATAAACAAAATACAAAATGGCATATCTTTCAACCCATCAATAATTACATATGAAAATGGTATGTTGTTATGGATTTTGCAAAATTTCTTAATCAGAGTATGTAAAAAATGTCTGACATGGTCAGACTACAAGTTTGCTCATTTTTGTACTGATTATTCACCCAAAGTTTTTTGTTTTCCATTTGTCATGCAGAAACATTTGAACATAAAACATAATCGACAAATAAGGAAAGCCCTACACTTTATTCTAAATGCAGCTGGGCTAAAATGCATTTCATGTCCCAGCCAATTAAAAAAAAAACATTATTCATTTATAGCACACCTTAAGCACATCTTAAAATCATAACAAATATACTTTTGCCTGTGTAGTCAGAATTAAATAATGGGTTAAGTGAAATGTCGACTACTTTGTGACCCAAAGATTTTTAGTCTGTGGTAGGGATGAGAGTTTCTTTTTTTTTTTAAATAGGCTATTGCATCAAAATGCCTTTCTGGGTCTTCAAGCAGGAATAACTTTCCAAAACCTGTCCTTAATAGAAGTCCATCATGCATACATAGAAACAGACATTGTAGAAGAGTTAAATACATTTCTCATATCAGCAAAATAATAATATAATAGCAAGCTCTAAAGAATACATTCTATAGGTCAGAAATTCAACTAAATGCTTGGGATCTATTAACTTATTTATGCTTCTAATTAACCAAATACAGTAGATATTATTTTTATCTGTATTTTAATGAGGACAAAACAGAAGCACAAGAAGGGTCACACAACTAGCAACTGAAAGAAACAGGATTTGAAACAAGGCACTTTACCTCCAGTGTCTATGCACCACTACAGTATACAATACTTACACACATTTATATACATTTTAATAGTTCTTCAAATACTAAGATGAATTATGTTATCAAGAAGAAAAAATTTCTATTAAAAGCACATAACTTCTTCCTCTTTTTCTTGGGGTTAATATCAGAACAGCCTATTTCATACTTGAATCTCCTAGGGAAATACATAGAAAGAAGAGAGATGGGAAAAATATTAATTAATTTTTAATTCCGTGGAGTTAAATGATAACTGCTTACGTCAAATTCTCTGTGCTCTGAGGTGGCAGGGCAAGACAGAGATGGAAGTAATTAAACCTTATTCACTGCCAAGTAAATTGGATCCTCTCTCTCCTTATCTTATATCAAATAATTGTCTTGCATATATAAAAAAGGTAAGGCTAAAATTCATGGAGAATAATCAGGAGTAAAGAAAAATTCTGTAACAAAAATTGTAGTGGAAGAGCCATGTTATTTTATTCAAATATACACTGGATAGCGTCTTTCTCAATAAAGAAATGTGTCTTGATGTTTGACGCAAAAGGCATCTCCCTCGGCTCAAAATCGATCATTTTTTTTTTCCCCTTTTTATTTAGAATCTGATAAAGGCAAAAAAAAAAATAGTGTAATTATAATTGCAAGAAATACTCTATGGAGTTTTGCAATGAATTAATCATGATCTGCTTTGAAGCAGAACGTAAGAGTAAATGAATATTGTCATCAATAGAAGTATCTCCAATCTTTTAAATTTGAAAGTTCAAAAAATAAAAAATGTATAAATCCTTCTATTTTAATACTTATTTAAGACATGCATTTCAGAATGTCAATACTTAATTATACACTTTCCTCTAGAAAGCTGTTAAATTGGTGTATATAGACATCTTTTAAGAAAAATCAATAGATCTAATGTTAAAGGAAATGAAATTTCAATGTGTAAGACCTTTCATCTTTCCAATAGAATTGGCCCTAAAAATGTCTACTTAATACAAAAGGCTTTGATTAGTGAAAAATATTTGTAATGCCAGATAATTCAGCATTAAATATAATAAAATATTAAAATCGGAGTGAGAATTAGTTATACACTTACCAATGAACATAAAAAAAATAGATTGAAGGTATTACTAATTATTCTGACCTCTCTATTATTCATGGTTTAAACTTTTGTTAATGTTTCTGAGCACTGCTAATCTCACCACAGCAGTTTCTGTTTGCTATGTCTTATTTCCTCAGCATGTTTAAATGAACTTTGTGTTTATGTATCTCCCTCTCTCCTTCCCTCCTCTCTACGTAACTATGTATCTATCTATGCATCTGTCTATGTATCTGTCATCTACTCATTTGTGTATATATGTATACGTGTGTGTGTGTTCTTCAAGTAAGAATCACTGTAGGTGGTTTGCACTTTTTATTGGCCTTTGTTGGTATAACTGAAAAGATGGGTTCGAGGACATTCAATCTGAATTATTTTCCTTAAATGAGATTAAACTTCCATTTTACACTGTTGTGTTGGCTAATTTTTACAAAAATCACTGTTTCTTCATGATTTACATCCAAATTGTCTCGGTTAAGGAATATTAACTCTGAAGTCTGACAAAGTCACCTTTTAATCCAGGTCCAGAAATTCAGGTTCTACCACTTATTGCTTATATTCACCCCCAATAAGCCTCAGTTTACTTGTCTATGAAATACTGTAAAAATAATGATCAATATTGAAGGTGTTGGGTAAGTGCCTTATATAGAATAGGAGCTCAGCAAAGGTATTATCATTGTGCTTTTTACGTGTGTGTAGTTATTTTGTGTACTAAATCAACACGGTCATTATAAAGCACTCTGCTAGACATTTCATCCAGTGAGTTACATCAGCTAAAATATTATTTTTTGTTTATGTTTTTCTTTTATGATTGCATCAGGTTTTTATGTTGAATCTTAATGTTTTAAGCTACCATGGTTTGTTTGTTTGTTTGTTTTGTTTTGTTATAAATGATTTAACATATACCGAATGGCAGTACGGAGCCCTGGTGGCATAGTGGTTAAGAGCTTGGCTGCTAACCACAAGGTTGGCTGTTCAGGTCCACCAGCCACTCCTTGGAAACCCTATGGGGCAGTTCTACTCTGTCCTATAGGTTCTCTATAAATCAGCACTGACTTGACAGCACCTAACTACACCACAACAAATGGCAATATACAACAAGTATACAAATGTATGGGGAGATGCTAGATTTTTTCTCTGTGTTTAAAACCTACATATAATTTAAGAAACAGACACAAAATAGCTCCATGGTAAGACATATTGTTTGGATAGCTCCGAAATCCCTTCCCAGGTGCAGTGACAAGAGTCGATAGAGGTTACTTACTCTAAATAGTGCTGTATCGCTAAAGATACATGGCCTGAAGTTGTAATGGGTCATTGATGTTGGCTTCTGTGTCAGAAACCTAGATGACTCTGTAAAAGACCAACTGGTGTTCACTGGCCCTGAGTTCAAGGCTCTCAAATGGCCTCTCCTTCCCAAGGGTCCCACCTGACAACTTCTGTAAACAGTAGTTGGCCTAACTTTCAATGAGCTTCATGATGTGATGTGTTCGATTTTTTTCTGATCTTAGTTGGCCTTGATCATTCCTTTACAGAGAAGAGTGCAGCTGACTTAACACAGTCTATTGCACAACACACACTAAAGAATTATTCTTTATTTAAAAACAAAAATCACCAAGGTAAGGTGGATGTTTTAAAAAATATATTTTTCCATTGTTTTCTCCTTTGTGTTTTCACAAGAAAAAAAGCACAGCTCTTCACTGGCATATCCCATGGTCCCCTAGGTATAGCAGTAGGTCGTTGAAGGTGCTGATGGACGATAAAGGCAAAGAATCTGTACGCCAGATTTACCTTCTCATCTCGTGGAGACCTGGGGAGATACGCTTTCCTAAACTCAAATGTCAGAGCTTTATTTTGCATCCCAGGATGATGGCTCAGCAGTGTGCAATTGCACACTTGAGCAGAAATGCCTGCCTGACCAAGTGTCTGGATGAGATTAATGGTATCCATTTATTTTAAATAAATCTATCTCCAGGCAAAGTCTCGAGTTGTTTGCCTAGTTAATACACAAGACTCCTTGAAGGCCCCTAGGATAAACATAAAAAGAATAAAAGATTTTTTTAAGGTAATTACCTCTAGTGAATAATAATTATTCAATAAGGAGATTGATTTGGATAAATGAAAACTGTCTTGAACTTTTTTTTGAAGCCTGAAAAAGTTAAGTAAGATAAGATTAATTTTCATTTGTCTTTCAGATCATAAGTGTTTGGGATGGTTAACTTAATGTTCAGTTACATGTTTTGATAAAAAAATGAGGTATTTCTTCTAGTTAGTAATTATAGGAGATAATAAGGACTTCTGTGGATTCTTGTTTAACTCTCCCAGGCCTTTTCTGAATCTATGTTTGACAATACTAAACCAAATTCACCTGTCATTTCCTAATCAACTCAAAAATGAGATTTTTATTCCTTTCTCAATGGTTACCGGTAGGCTCTGAAATGATGAATATAATTGTCTCTTTTGTTCTCCTTTTCTTTCTCAGCAGTGTTTGACAGAGTTGAACATCTTCAACTAGAAACTTTATGTGCTTATTGAGTTTTTCAGACATGCTGAGCATTCTTCATCTTGGCTCAATAACTGTCTTTTTCTGTTTGTTTTTAATAGGCTTAAAGAGGGAAATGGCACAAAAACTGGCTGATCACCTTTGTATACCACGTAGTTTACGTGTACAAGCCTTTTTAATCTGCATGTCAACACAATGCTTTAGGGGATATTCACTCAGTTTTTTATAGGAGGCAACTGAGGCTCAATGAACTTAAAGATGTATCATACTCTTATAAAGGAAGGTAGCCACTTGAGACATTTTCAGACTATGAAATCATTGTCTACCACAGTCTGCCTCCCACCTGGGTCATATTCTTTTTGTAGTCATTAATTTCTGAATGACTTCTAGCAAATTCCGAAACTTTTTTTTTTGATCCAATGCGTTGTGCCAAATGAAGAAGACAAATTGTATGATATCTAAAGAATCTTCAGCTCTAACAATGGAATGGAGGAAAAAGAACCAGCATTGTAGATTTCTTTGGGATAAAAACAAATCTCATTTTTTCATTCCGTTGATACTTACAGCAGTGTCATTTTCTGATTACTCAAATTCAAGCTTTTTAGTTCTCCATGGCAGTGGAGAAGTGAAAGATTTTCACTTCAAAATACATAGGTTGATTTTGTAAAAAAAAAAAAACCAAACTATACATTTCAGCCTAAATTCGTATTGGGTATTCAAATGATTTAGAATCTGTGGTGGGTATGATTCATAACTTTTCTTTTTTTTTTTTTTTAGTGATTCCACCCATAAATAACTGGGCTGGATGTAGCAAGCATGGTATAAAGCCAAACCCAAACCCACTGCCATCAAGTCAATTTCGACTCATACCGATTCTATAGGACAGAATAGAACTGTCCCATAGTGCTCCCAAGGAATGGCTGGTGGATTAAAACTGCCGACCTTCTGGTTAACAGCTGAACACTTAACCACTGTGCTACCAAGGCTCCGTCTGCCTGGTATAGGGGACCGAAACTGAACAGATTCAATTTTCAGGTTATGGTATACAATTACATCAATTAGCATAATGTCCAATCTAAATTTGACTGTAGTGTCATCTATGAATTCTGGAAGTTGGGGAAATTTGGGCCTAGTATTGGAGTGCTATACATACTATGCCTATATACATGTTGACGTCTTGAATTTCATTTAGTTTTAAATAATAAAGAATTTATTTCTTTTGAAAATACTTTATTAAATTTTCTCCTTTATGTTGAATGTTGAATGTGTATTCAAACATTCCTCTTTCGTACTTCATGCTGAGAATTTACACTGATGCTAGACATTACATCAAATCAGTCGCCTTTGTATGGTCTATTTCTTTTTCTAGTAGAAAAACTAAAGTTTTCATTATCCTTCTGGTAGAAAGCACAATGTTTTCTGGAACAAAAATGTATTACAGTTTTAGGCATTGACTTTTTTTTTTTTAACACACCAGATTCTTACCATCAAATATACTCCTCAGATCTGCTGCATAATCCAAAATTGTTTGACATTTTGTACTGTCTTCAGTATTGCTCAACAGAAATGACCCCTTTGTCAATGTTATATAAGCTAGACAGACAGTTTATTCTTTCTGCCTGAGTATTAGACTTTTTAATACTCTGCCTGACTGTACTACCTTTTTTTGATTATGTAAAAAAATACGTTGTCCTCATCCTTGACCTACAATGTAGAGATCTTTTATATAGCAAAGGTGTAATTTCTTTCTAAGGGACTCCTCGAAAATACATGTCTGGAAACAATCATCCAACCTTATAAAGTAACTGAGTGTAAGGTTAACTAAATATATTTTGAAAACATGTCAAAGCAAGTATGACTCTACTCATTAAAATAATTTTCTTACTTTAATAAAAGATGGATATTATTTTTTTTCTGTAAGGCAATATATTGCATCTGTAATATTTAGAACACTCTTCATTGTTTAAAGTATATCCCATATAAAATACATAATTCTAAGCAACATACAGAACATGTAAAATATAGTATTCTATACAAAATACAGAATCCTTCCATATTTTAAGGAGTTCAATAAAATATAATAATACTATAACATATTTGAGAACAGATGTTTTATTATGTCAACTTTAAAATATATTTACAGGCTTTAAAAAACTGACCTCTAATTTTCACACTAATTTTGACATCAAAATGAACAAAAATTATTGGTAATATTTTTATTTGCCTCAATTCTAATTTATCTTCATTTTAACCTGATACTTCAGATTTGGAAATCTGAAAGTCGTGCTTCTTTGCCCAGATAGCATAAAAATTGTATATGAAACTACTTAACATGACCAAAAAAAAACTGAAAACCAAACCCGTTGCCGTCAAGTCAATTTTGACCCATAGTGACCCTATAGGACAGAATAGAACTGCCCCATAGGATTTCCAAGGAGCATCTGGTGGATTTGAACTGCCAACCTTTTGATTAGCAGCCATACCTCTTAATCACTACTACACCAGTGTTTCCACTTAACATGACATACAAGAAAATAAAAAGTATCTGAAATTCTGAATTAGCTCCCTTTTCTTTTGCTATTTTTTCTGCTTGACTTATATAACTTCTTTCTTTGAATACATGACGAAACACAACCATCTCAGATAATAATAAATCTTTCATACAATACATATATTTTAATAACATTAATAGACAGTGGTTGATATATTCTTTGTTAATTACTTATGGACAGGATTTTCTACCAGTATCACTGCCATTTTTGTTGTTTGTTTTATGCTCTGAAGACTGTAATAAAATTCTTCTTTAGATTAAACCCTACCCATTACTTTCATACATTTTTATTTTATTTCTCAACTTTGAATAAAGAACTGGTATAATTCACTTCCAAATAACTCCAAATAGCTAATATTCACTTAAAAATATTTATTCTAGATAATAAATATCTCCAGTTATTTCAATAATTCACCTTCTCATCCCCTTCCCTTAAAAGAATATGTTAGAATACCTTTGGCTCAATCTCATTCTGGGGTATTTTTATAGCCCTTACCATGTGGAACTCCGAAATGACAGACATGACCCTGTAATGTATAAGGTTAAGGGATAAATTTTTGTCTTTAAAGATAATTTACTACTAGTAATTTAATTTCTTTTTGTTTTTAGTAGCACCAGCATTATTGATTTTTAATTTACTTATAGCTGGAACTGTTAAGTTTTTGCTTCATGTGTTTGATTTGTTATTAGGCATTTATGCAGTGTGTTGACAACTTGAAGAGATGATTTTGGGGGATCCAAATACATAACCTTATTTTATTCTGCTTGAATTTCATATTGTGTAATCCAGCTTCTCTACCTAATTTGTGAAAATTCTATGAGAATCTGTTAT
Source organism: Elephas maximus indicus (assembly GCF_024166365.1). NCBI lineage: Eukaryota > Metazoa > Chordata > Mammalia > Proboscidea > Elephantidae > Elephas > Elephas maximus. Next base: position 40,357,271 of record NC_064828.1, on the reverse strand, counting down.
TCATTATCTCTCAGTTTGATACCACTTGGGCAGTCATTAGGAATATTAATAAATATTCTGGTTCACCTTTCCCTCCAGATATATGATATGATTGCACTTCCTTATCCTTCTGGAAGTTATTTTATTTATTTAGTTAGTTATTTGGCCAATATAATTTAATCAAAGTTTTTTGTGTCATTTCTGGAAAGAACTAATAAGAACCAGCAACATGAAATATAATGGCTGTTCTATTAGCACAAACCAAAAACTTCTCACCAACATGAGACTGACATATGTGGCAATAAATAATCCCTTCGACTTTAAACCACTGAGATTGTGTGTGTATGTCTACAAGTGTCATGGATTGAATTGTGTCCACCAAAAATATGTGTCAACTTGGCTAAGGCATGATTCCCGGTATTATGTGCTGGTTCTACATTTTGTCCACATGCGTCTGTCAGTCTGTTGTATTGCGGGGGCTTGTGTGTTGTTAAAATGCTCTAGGGTCACCCATGGTGGACAGATTTCAGCTGAGCTTCCAGACTAAGACAAACTAGGAAGAAGAACCTGGTGGTTTACTTACGAAAAAATTTACCAGAGAAGACCTTATCAATAGCAGCAAAACATTGATATAGAGCCAGAAGATGAGTCCATCAGGTTGGAAGACACTCACAATAAAACTGGTAAAAAGCTGGCTCCTCAAAGTAGGAAAAAAAAAAAAAAAAACACCAAAGTGGAGTTGACCTTAATGACATGGAGGAAATAAAGCTTTAGGGACCTTCATTTGCTGGTGTGGCATGACTCAAAATGAGAAGAAACAGCTGCAAACATCCATTAATAATCAGAACATGAAACATGTGAAGTATGAATCTAGGAAAATCAGATGTCCTCAAAAATGAAATGGAATGCATTAAGATTGATATCCTAGGCATCAGTGAGCAGAAATGGACTAGTATTGGCCATTTTGAATCAAACAGTCATAGGGTCTACTATGCCAAGAATCACAAATTGAAGAGAAATGGCATCACATTTGATGTCGAAAGAACATTTCAAGGTCCTAAAGAACAACACTGTTAGAGATAGGATAATATCCATATACCTATTAGGAAGACCAGTTAATATGACTATTATTCAAATTTACACACTAACTACTAATGCCAAAGGTAAGTAAATTGAAGAATTTTACCACCTTCTGCAGTATGAAATTGATCAAACATGCAATCAGGATGCATTGATAATTACTAGTGACTGGAGCATGAAAGTTGGAAATAAAGAAGAAGGACTTGTAGTTGGAAAATATGGCCTCAATGATAGAAACAATGCTGGACTTCTCATGAAAGAATTTTGCAAGAGCAATGACATCTTAACGGCAAATACCTTTTTTCAATAACATAAATGGTGTCTATACAAGTGGACCTCAGTGGATGGAAAACACAGGAATCAAATCAATTACATCAGGGTGAAGAGACAATGGAAAAACTCAATATCATCAGTCAGAACAAGACCAGGCGCCAGGTGGGGAACAGGCCTTCAATTACTCATATGCAAGTCCAAGTTGAAGATGAAGGAAATTAAAACAAGTCCACAAGAGTCAAAATACGACCTTGAATATATCTCACCTTAATTTGGAAGTATTGAACATTAATGACCAAAGAGCAGAAGAGTTGTGGGATGACATCAAGGACATCATACATGAAGAAAGCAAAGACCAAAATGGATGTCAGAAGAGACTCTGAAACTTGTTCTTGAATGTCAGCTAGCTAGAGGAAATGGAAGAAATAATTAAGATAGCTGAACAGAAGATTTCAAAGGGTGGCTAGAGAAGACAAAGCAAAGTATTATAATGACATGTACGAAGACCCGGAGATAGAAAACCAAAAGGGAAGAACATGCTTGGTATGTCTCAAGCTGAAGAACTGAAGAAAAAATTCAAGCATTGAGTTGCAATTTTGAAGGATTCTATGGGCAAAATATTGAACAACACAGAAAGCATCAAAAAAATATGGAAGGAATACACAGAGTTACTGTACCAAAAAGAATTGGTTGACGTTCAGCCATTTCAGGAGGTAGCATAGGATCAAGAGCTGAGGGCATTGAAGAAAGGAATCCAAGGTTCCCTGAAGGCACTGATGAAGAACAAGCCACCAGGAATTGATGGAATATCAGTTGAGATGTTTCAACAAACAGATACAACACTGAAAGCATTCACTCGTTTATACCAAGAAATTTGGAAGACACCTACCTGGCCAGCTGACTGGAAGAGATCCATATATGTGCCCATGCCGAAGAAAGGTGAAGCAACAGAGTGCATAAATGATTGATCAATATCATTAATATCACATGCAAGCAAAAGCAGTACATTGACAGGGAACTGCCAGAAATTCAAGCCGGATTCAAAAAAGAACATGGAATGATGGTATCTCCACTGATGTCAGATGAATATTGGCTGAAAGCAGAGAATATCAGAAAGATTTCCTGTGTTATATGGACTATGCAAAGGCATTCCTTGTGTGGATATTAACAAATTATGAATAACATTGCAAAGAATGGGAATTCTAGAACGCTTCATTGTGCTCAGAAGGAACCTGGACATAGACCAAGAGGCAGCTGTTCAGACAGAACAAGGGGATACTGTGTGATTCAAAATCAGGAAATGTGTGTGTCAGAGCTGTGTCCTTTCATCACACTTATTCAACCTGTATGCTGAACAAATAATCTGAGAAGCTGGACTATATGAAGAAGAACACGGTATCAGGACTGGAGGAATATTCATTAACAACCTGTGATATGCAGATGACACAACCTTGCTTGCTGAAAGCAAAGGGGACTTGAACCACTTACTATTGAAGATAAAGACTATAGTCTTCAGTATGCATTACACCTCAATACAAAGAAAATAAAAGTCCTCACAACTGGACCAATAAGCAACATTATGACAAATGGGGAAACTATTGAAGTGTCAAGGGTTTCATTTTACTTGGGTCCACAGTCAATACCCATGGAAGCAGCAGTCAAGAAATCAAATGACGTGTTGCATTGGGCAAATCTGCTGCAAAAGACCTCGTTAAAGTGTTGAAAGCAAAAATGGTACTTTGTGGACTAAAGTGTGCCTGACCCAGACCACAGTATTTTCAGTTGCCTTTTTTTTCATATGCATGTCATAGCTGGGCAGTGAATAAGGAAGACTGAAGAAGAATTAATGCTTTTGAATTACGGTGTTGGCAAAGAATATTCAATATACCACAGACTACCAGACAAACTAACAGGTCTATCTTGAAAAAATTACACCCAGAGTACTCCTTGGAAACGAGGATGGCCAGATTTTGTCTTATGCACTTTGGACATATTATCAGGAGGGACCAGTCCTTTGAGAAGTACAACATGCTTGATAAGGTAGAGGGTCAGTGAAAAATAGGAAGACACTAGATGAAATGGATTGACATAGTGGCTGCAACAATGGGCTCAAACATAACAATGATTGTGAGGATGGTGTAGGACTGGGCAGTGTTTCATTCTATTGTACATAGAGTCGGTATGATTTGGAATCGACTTGATAGCACCTAACAACAACAACCACAACCACCATTTGTGATCTGATGTAATTGTCCGAAGTGGTATAAATCCTAGTCTTTGCCTGTGGTTAATGAGGCAGGATTAGGTTATGTTAAAGTGGATTAGGTTATGTTAAAGTGGATTAGGTTATATGTGTTATGTTAATGAGGCAGAATTAGGTATGATGCAACACCCTTAGTCATGTCAGAGCCCTGATATGATGTAAGGGGCATTTCTCTGGAGTGTGGCCTGTATCACCTTTTGTCTTATAAGAGATAAAAGCAGAGAGAAGCAAGCAGAAATAGGGACCTCAATACCACCAAGTAGGAAAGACCGGAGTGGAGTGGGTCTTTTGGACTCAGGGTCCCTGTGTTGAGAACCTTCTAGAACCAGGAGACAGAGAGAGAGAGAGAGAGAGAGAGAGAGAGAGAGCTGTAACACCAGAGGTGGCACGAAACAGTGAAGAGTGGTGCAGAGAAATGGCGGCAACAGTACAAGGAGACAGGCATAAGATGGCATGAGGCTTGACACACAGAGAAAGAGCTGAGTGCCTTCAGGCAGCAGGCTTCCTGGAGGAGTGGGGTGCCTCTGGGTACTTACTGGTGGAGCTAAAGAGCTTTTTAGCACCTGCCAGAGCAGGGCAGAGGCCAGGCTAAGGAGCCAAGGGACTGAGGGCTAGAGAGAGGCCTGCCTGTGTACACAGCTGAGAAGAGGCCTTCCCGATTGACAGGGACCTTCCTCCAGAGCTAACAAAGAAAAAGCCTTTGCATAAGCTGTGGCTCTGAATTTGGCCTTCTATCCTCCTAGACCGTGAAAACTGTGAAAAAATAAATTTCTGTTTGATAAAGCCAAGCAGAAACCCTGGTGGCATAGTGTTAAGAGCTATGGCTGCTAACCAAGGTCAGCAGTTTGAATCCACCAGGTTCCTTGGAAACTCTATGGGGCGGTTCTACTCTGTCCTACAGGGTTGCTATGAGTCAGAATCAACTCGATGGCAACAGGTTTTTTTGTTTGTTTGTTTGTTTTAAAGCCATATACTTGTGACATTTCTGTTATAGCAGCACTAGATAACTAAGTCAGCAAATGTGGATGAGATTTTATTGTTGCTCAGTATTAGCATGCCAAGTAGCAGTAACAAAACTCCCATTTCTCAGTGACTTAATATGACAGAATTTTGTTTCTTGCTCACACTGTATGTCCGAAGTGGTTTCCAGGACAGTTCTACTCATTCTTATCACTCAGGAACCCCAGCTAATGGAGGTCCATCTTGACAGGTTTTCATCATCTTGGTGGCAGAAGTGGGTGTGGGGAAATCCTACACCCACTCTTAGGCTCCTAGATAATATGTTGTCCAGAAACAGCACATTATTTTTGCTATTTCATTGGCCAAAATAAATCATATGGTTACAATTAACTTCTAAGTTGCTGAGATGGCTGGATTATCTGTTAGCAATTCAGTGTAATGACTATAGTTTAAAAAAGTCTCCATCTGACAGAGGAGAAACTTGTGACTATATTTACTAGGATCCTTCTTTGTAAAGTGGAGGAGAAACAGAGGTCATTATTCCCTGGAGAAGTTTGAAACCGGACAAGTGAGCAGATGTGAGATTCACGGCTGAGTCTCTGAGAATTGAGAACCACCACTCCACTACTGCCAACCAAGATAAGTGGGGGAACATTCCTAGCGAGTCCTAAAAAAGCAAGTTTCCACATAGCTTTTGAGAAACACCTTCCTCAATGTGTTGCGCTGAGGTGTTCAGCTCTGTTTTTCTAACCTTATTGTGACAGTTTCTCTGCCTTTTCTACAGGGACTTCTCTGTATTTTGTCCACTCGGCTCCTCCACATTCATGTAAAACTCAATTTCTTGAAGTTACTGAAGGTTAGTTTATATTTAGAATACTTCGAATGACTGTTTTCTTAAAAAAAAAAAGAAACACTGATAAAGCAGAAGCATACAAATTTACCACGACTCAGAGGATAACCAGAATGGTTGTGATCAGCTCAAATGGCTACCATTCTCCTTTACATGGGCAAAAGATATTCTTCCCATTTCAAAAGCAAAATAAACCCAAAACTCCATCAAGTCCCGTGTCTCTGGATGATGCACAATAATACCTTGAACCAGCAATTTAAAATATACCTTACCTTGCTTGTTGCCGTCAAGTAGATTCTGTCCCATAGTGACTCTATAGGACAGAGCAGAACTGCCCTCTAGGGTTTCCAAGGAGTGGCTGGTGGATTCGAACTGCCCACCTTTTGGTTAGCAGATGAGCTCTCAACCACTGTGCCACGAGGGCTCCTCATAATACACAGATATTTCTCTATCAGGTCCAGATGTGACTTCTCTTGGCCTGTAGACCTATGAACTGAAAAATAAGCATAAGCAACACAAAACAAAAATACAAGTGATCTTCCTGCAACACAAATATATACAATGGTGGAATAGGGACAGAAAATCATGATTGTTCTTCCTAGCCTGTAAGCTTTTGCTCATTGTTCTTCATGAACTATGGTTTTCCAGTGGACATCATCTTAGCCCATTGATCATGTGACTGTATGACTTTCTTTGGCAATGGAATGTCAGAACTGATATGGGTGTCTTGTAGGTAGAAGTTTTAAGGGCCAGTGAATTTTCAAGGGCCAATGAATAAATCATCATACTCACTTTTCCTACACCACAGTGACCAGTAATACTCCATTTGGTATACTTTCCATTATTCTGGATTCTGGAGAAACAAAACAAGAGCACAAACCCTGGATCTAGAAATGTGATGGGTATGTACATTTTTTTTTTTTTTTTTAAATAATAAGGGTTTACTTTATTGTAGGCTATTAAGGTTTGGGGGTACTTATTACTGTAGCATAACAAAAATGATTTTGACATACACCCTTTTGAAAAAATACATTTTATATATCATCATTTATGACACCTTTTTATCCACCTTAGGATTTATTGACGTATGGATAACTACTTTTAAATCTTTAAACATTTTATGAGAACACTCTTTCAAATTCAAACATTTTATTATAGTTATTTTTTGAGCTATTAAATATGTAGTTATTGTTCCTTTAAAGATTATGTGTACTTTTGACTGGCTGTATTTAATCATTGTCTTTGTCTCTGATTTTCCTAGCATATATCCTAGGTGTGCAGGATACATAGAATTGTGTTTTATACATTGATGGTTCAAGATACACTTAAACATATTCCAGACACACAGAATTATGGTCTAACTGTTTGACTTTGTGTACACTTTCTACATAACCTGCTTAGAGTCATTAGATCTTGTAGGGTCTATTACCTGATGTCTTCTGACACTATGGAATAAAACTTAGTCAATACATTACTTCTATACATTCCTTCCCATTCCCTTCTCTCACCTTCTCTAGAATGCTAATTATATGTATATTAGAATGCTAATTATGTGTATACTAGACTTTTTGGCCATGGCTGAAGTCAAGTACCTAACAGATGTATTTGGTTTAATAATACTGTTTCTGAGATGTACGAAAAAAAAAAAAAGTGCTTCTACATATATTCTCTGACTCATGGTGACTGTAGAGTCATTATGAGTCAGAGAATATATATAGAAGCACTTTTTTTTTTTTTTTTTACAATAGTAGTACAAAAAGACGCCCACATGTCTGTCAGTTTATCGTACTATGGGGGTCTGTCGTGTTGCTGTGATGCTGGAAGGTATGCCACCGGTATTCAGATACCAGTATTGTCACTCATGGCAGACAGATTTCAGCTGAGCTTCCAGACTAAGACAGACTAAGAAGAAGGACCCGGCAGTCTACATTTGAAAAGAATTTGCCAGTGAAAACCTTATGAATAGCAGTGGAACATTGTCTGATATAGTGCAGGATGATGAGCCCCTCAAGTTGAAAGATACTCAAAAGATGACTAGCAAAGAGCTGCCTCCTCAAAGTGGAGTCAACCTTAATGACATGGATGGAGTCAAGCTTTGGGGAACTTCATTTGCTGATATGGCATGATTCAAAATGGGAAGAAATAACTATAAACATCCATTGATAATTGGAAGGTGGAATGTACAAAGTATGAATCTAAGAAGATTGAAAATCATCACAAATGAAATGGAACACATAAACATCTCTATCCTAGGCATTAGTGAGCTGAAATGGACTGGTATTGGCCATTTTGGATCAAACAATCACATGGTCTACTATGCTGGGATGACAGCTTGAAGTGAAACGGCATTGCATTCATCGTCATAAAGAATATTTCAAGATCTACCTTGAAGTACAGTGTGGTGAGTGATAGGATACTATCCATACACTTGCAAGGAAGACCAGTTAATACAACTGTTATTCAAATTTATGCACCAACCAATAAGGCCAAAGATGAAGAAACTGAAGATTTTTACCAATTTCTGCAGAATGAAATTGACTGAACATGTAATCAGGATGCATTGATAATTACTAGTGATTGGAATGCAAGAGTTGAAAACAAAGAAGAAGGATTGGTAGTTGGAAAATATGGCCTTGATGATAGAAATGATCTCAGAGATCACATGATAGAATTTTGCAAGACCAACAACTTCTTGAGAGCAGATACCTTTTTTCAACAACATAAACTACAGCTACACATGTGGGCCTCACCCGATGGAATACACAGTAAACAAATCGACTACATCTGTGGAAAGAGATGATGGAAAAGCTCAATATCATCAGTCAGAACAAGGTCAGGGGCCGACTGCGGAACAGACCATCACCTGCTCACCTGCAAGTTCAAGTTGAAGCTGAAGAAAATTAGGACAAGTCCATGAGAGCCAAAGAATGACCTTAAGTATATTCCATCTGAATTTAGAGACCATCTCAAGAATAAATTTGACACATTAAACACTAATGATGGAAGACTAGACTAGGTCATTACAAAAACAGGAAAGAAAGAAAAGACCAAAATGAATGTCAGAAGAGACTCTGAAACTTGCTCTTGAATGATGACTAGCTAGAGCAGACGGAAGAAATAATGACGTAAAAGAGCTGGACAGAAGATTTCAAAGGGTGGCTCAAGAAGACAAAGTAAAGTATTATAATGATACGTGAAAAGACCTGGAGATAGAAAACCAAAAGGGAAGAAAAAGTTTGGCATTTATCAAACTGAAAGAACTGAAGAAAAAAGTGAAGCCTAGGATTGCAATATTGAAGGATTCTATGGGGAAAAATAATAAATGACACAGGAAACATCAAAAGAAGTCAAAGGAATACACAGAATCACTGCACCAAAAAGAATTGGTTAATGTTCAGCCATTTCAGGAGGTAGCATATGATCAGAAATCAATGATACTGAAGGAAGAGATCCAAGCTGCACTGAAGACATTCATGAAAAACAAGGCTCCAGGAACTGAAGGAACACCAACTGAGATGTTCCAACAAAAAGATGCAGTACTGGAAGTGCTCACTCGTCTATGCCAAGAAATTTGGAAGACATTTACTTGGCCAACCTGCTGGAAGAGATCCATATTTATTCCTATTCCAAAGAAAAGTGATGCAGCAGAATGCAGAAATTGTTTAACAATATCGTTAATATCACATGCAAGTAAAATTTTGCTGAAGATCATTCAAAAGCGATTGCAGCAGTACATCAGCAGGGAACTGCCAGAAATTCAAGCTGGATTCAGAAGAGGACATGGAACAAAGGATATCATTGATGCTGTCAGATGGATCCTGGCTGAAAGCAGAGCATACCAGAAAGTTTACCTGTGTTTTATTGACTATGCAAAGGCATTTGAGTGTGTGGGTCAAAACATTATGCACAATGTTATGGATAACATTACAAAGAAAGTGAATTTCCGGACACTCATGAGGAATCTGTACATAGATCAAGAGGTAGTCTTTTGAACAGAACAAGGAGATACTGCATGGTTTAAAGTCAGGAAAGTTGTGCGTCACGGTTGTATCCTTTCACCATACTTATTCAATCTGTATGCTTAGCAAATATTCTGAGAAACTGGACTATATGAAGAAGAATGGGACATCAGGATTGGAGGAAGACTCATTAACAACCTGTATTATGCAAATGACAGAATGTTGCTTGGTGAAAGTGAAGAGGACTTGAAGTACTTACTGATGGAGATCAAAGATCACAGCCTTTAGTATGGATTACACTTCAACATAAAGAAAACAAAAATCATCATAAGTGGACAAATAAGCAACATCATGACAAACAGAGAAGCGATTGAATATGTCAAGGATTTCATTTTACTTGGATCCACAATGAACAACCGTGGAAACAACAGTTAAGAAATCAAAGATAGATTGCATTGGGCGGATCTGCTGCAAAAAAAATCCCTTTTAATGTGTTAAAAACCAAAGATGTCACTTCGAAGACTAAGGTACACCTGACTCAAGCCATGGTGTTTTCAATCTCCTCATATGCATGCGACACCTGGGCAATGACTAAGGAAGACCAGAAAAGAATTGACGCCTTTGAACTGTAGTGTTGGTGAAGAATATTGAATACACCGTGGGCAGCCAAAAGAATGAACAAACCTGTCTTGGAAGAAGTACAACCAGAAGGCTCCTTAGAAGTAAGGATGGTGAGACACATCTCACATACTTTGGACATGTTCTTAGGAGGGATCAATCCGTGGAGAAGGACATCATGCTTGGTAAAGTAGAGGGTCATTGAAAAAGTGGAAGACCCTCAATGAGATGGATTAACACAGCGTCTGCAACAATGGGTTCAAGCATAACGATTGTGAGGATGGCGCAGGACTGGGCAGTGTTCTGTTTAGTTATATGCAGGGTCTCTGAGTCAGAACCAATTAGATGGCACTAACAAAAACTGTAAAAAAAGTGGAGGAAATATTTTTCGACTGTTTTAAGGTTCTTGCAATGTCTGGGAACAGTTCTAATTTAATCCAGAAAAGACAGAACTTGAGGAAGAACAAATTTAGAAGACATGCATCACCAGATATCACAATTTATGCTAATAATAGTTAAACAGTATGGTATTGGTGCAAGGAAGGGCAAATAGGCCAATATAACTGAATGTAGAATCTAGAAACAGACCCATACATATATGGTCACCAGAATTAGGATAAAGATATTAATACAGTACAGAGAAAAATGATTTTTTAACAAGCATATCAAGTTAAATGATTATCCATACAAAAATAACTTTGATTCTTATCTAACACGCACAAAATTAAATGTATATAAGTTATAAAACTAAATTTGAATAATAAAATAATTAAGCCTCTAAATTTTAGATAGGATATTTTCATGACCTTGGGCTAGGCAAAGATTTTTAAAGCAGACTGGAAAAAAAAATTAAAGACACTAATCATACTGTTTATATTATACTTTATCAGATGATGCATTAGACTTCGATAAATTATATTTTGTTAAAATAAGCATTTTGTTCCTCAAAAGACACCACTCAGAAAGTGAGAATGCAAGGCAAGAAATGGGAGATGATATTTGCAATACATATGTGAGACAAAGGACTCATATCCCCTACACATATAAAAAACTCCTATAAATCAATTAAAAATAAAATCAACCTAAATTTTGAAATGAATGAAAAGGCTTAGATAGACACTTAGTAAAGGACGATGTCCAAACGGCTGATAAGCATAGCATATGAAATAATATTCAGTATCATCAGGCATCAGTAGACACATGCTTTTATTTGAACCAAGCTAATATTTATATACTGCTTAGTTACATAATCTGTTAATATGTGAACTATTATCTAAACCTTAGAAAATTCAATACAGATGTTTCTAAAATAAACTAATAAATTTTATTTTGAACTAGGCATACCAAATTACATATATTAAATTTTTGTAATTATATTCTTGTACTCTTCCAAATATTTGAAATATGAGCCAAATATTCGCTCCTCTACAGAAATGGCCTGTTTCAGTTGATAGCGCATGTACTAGGTAAGATCAAATTATCGGGAATGCTTAGGACGAAACTATTTTCGTTAGGATGAATTTGGCAAACATGTTTTGTTTTCAGACATCTTTTGAGGGTATTTTGAATAATCGCTCCCACTTTTTCAGTTCAAATTGAATGGAGACAATCTTGGGATTTTATTTTGTAAATATACATATATTAAGATTCAAGAATAAATGCCATTACAAATATTAAAATTCACTACGTCTAGGACTGGTGTCCCTGAGTGTTGCAAGTGGTTAACGTTCTCGGCTCCTAACTGAAAGGTTGGAGGTTTGAGTCCACCCAGAAGTGCCTAGAAAGGAAGGCCTGGTGGTCTACTTCCAAAAAATCTGCTCTTGAAATCGTTCTACTCTGACACACATGGGGTCACCATGAGTTAGAACTGACTCGATGGCAAGTGGTTTATGTTTAAGATTACTTATTATTCGAAAACAAGAAAAGTACCTGCAACAACATCAAAATAGCCAGGTCCACACATGCCATGTTTGCCCTGGACAATCATGTAATACATGTAATATAAGAATGAAGTACCAAGGGTACAAGCAATAAAGGAGTGTAAACAATTTTAAAACAATAATAAAACCAACTAAAAGCCAGTCTTCCTGACGATTTTATACAATGTCATTGATAAAATACTGTTCCTCTGCGTTGTGGCAAACCACTCCTCAAGTCTGACCTTCCCTTGGGATGTCACTAATTGGTAAAATTCCATTTTGCAAGGAAAAATGGGATAATAAATTCACACCCATTAAAATTTCAGATATAAACCATATTGTTTGGCTCCTTTCTATAAAATAATAAAAATGTTTACTTTGAAAAAGCCTATCATAACCTTGATTTAATTATTTTTTCTTAGCCAAATCATATGCATTGGAAATACAGCCTTAGCAACTGAAGTCATCAAAATCCATGACTGCAACAGCTGAGTAACTAAAAATTCAATTTACAATTATTTCATAGTGGATTGTTTGCTTGTTTGTTTACTCTTCACTGGAGACATTTTTAACTGTGGGAGAAGTCAACATGAGAATGACTGCTGAACGTGTAGTGATTTAGAATGGATTTATATTTATTTATGTTCAAAATATTTCTAAACTTGAAGTCCACCCACCCCATTAGAAGAAAAAGTTAAACTTGAAAAGGTTGTTATGAAAATATAATTCATCAATCATATATACATATGCATTAATCTGTCAAATCCATGATATTACTCAGCCTTCTGAAACTTTAATAATGGATGATTCTAAAACTTTGAATGCATGAATTGCAATTTTGTTTTTTGGGGGGTATGCTAAAAGTGATCCCTTAAAAGCTTGATATTCCAAAGAATTTTAGTGATCTATTAATTTTTTTTATTAGAAATACACTTAGCAATAAGAATCTGTTGATAATGTATGTATTAAAACATTAAACAAGTTCTAATTATATGACGTCAATACCCACTACTGAGTTATTCATAATCCCCATCAAGATTTTGCCTAAAGGAAAATGCATTTCATATCAGGTCAGCATATAAACTCAAAAGGAATTCATATAGCAGATTCAGAAACTACTCACTGAGGCATCAGCCCTTAAAAACACTGTCTTGCCACCAGGGAACACATTAACTTACAATATTTATGAAGTGTAGGAATAATCAATTCATTACACACGTTCATAAGAAGTCTTTTTTTTTCCTTAGTAACTTATTTTATTAATAAGAATTTTAGGTTTTAATTTAATTGAGGAAGCATTATATTTACATCATGAAGGGACTAAAGTAAATGAATAATTTATTTGTAAATATTGTGATATGACAATTTTGAAATATTTTATATTGGTTGATTCTGTGCCTCTGTTATTGTTGTTAGGTGCCATTGAGTGGTTTCCAACTCATAGCAACCCTATGCACAATAATAGAAAGAAACACTGCCTGGTCCTGCACCATCCTCAAATCCTGCTATACTTGAGATCTTTGTTGCAGCCACTGTGGCAATCCATCTCACTGAGGGTCTTCCTCTCCTTCGCTAACGCATGTTATCCTTCTCCAGGGACTGGTCCCTCCTGATGACGTGTCCAAAGTATGCCACCCTTGCCTCTAAGGAACATTACAACAAACTGACAGGCATGGTGGGGGCTGTATCTCTAACGTTGTATTTTTATTTTTTGCCTTTTTATTGTTTGTTTTATCGACTCAATGGCACTGGGATTGTTTTGTTCACTGTAGTAAATATCAACAATGTATTCTTTAATTAATATGGATGGAAGTATATGTCCTATCAATGAAAATGCCAGTACCGTCATGCTCTATAATTCATTGTCAGATGCTGAGCAGTACAATTACACTGCAGACAAGTTGAGATCTTCATCTTGTGAAGCGTCCTTGTTGAACTCACTGTATTAATTGTATAATATCAACACTTATTCTAGATCTCAAAAGTAACCAGTTAAAGAACACAACAAAAAAAACAAAAACCCCAGAAATTTCAAGTGGGAGACAGAAAACCATTTATAACCACAAGACTTGAAGAATCAACCACCAGAAACAGCTTTCACCAGCCCCCAGTACAAAGGGGGAAAAAAAAAGGGAACTTTTGAAGGTCAATTTACCAAAAAGGAAAGATAGAACATGGCTATCAAAGTTTAAAGAACCTGGAATGGAAAGTCAGTGTAGTGTATACTTCAGCAGATAGACTAACCTAGACATTACATGAGAGATGCTGTTTTAACTAAGAGCAGTTCAATGTCTTCATTTCTGGGATATATTTCAAAGAATCAGTTGTAACGTGAAAATCTAAATTTGGTTGACAGAACAAAAAGCCTAGCTATTGAGAGATGGACCCAAGGATCTAAACAGGGGAGATAGAGGAGATAGAGAGGAGGATCTTGACACGAAACCCACATAACTTTATCCACTTTTCCGTTACCTTTTTTTTCAACCCTCCGCTTTTAACATCAGAGTCCCTGGAAGGCAGCACAAACAGTTAAGCTCTTTGATTACTAGCTGAAAGGTTTGTGGGTCGAACCCACCCAGAGGTGCCTCTGGAGACAAGCCTAGCAATCTGCTTCTGAAAACCCTGTGGAGCAGTTCTACTCTGTACACGTGGAGTTGCAGCTAACAGCAATAAATCTTTTAACATTTAACTGATGTTTATTCAGACACATTTTGCTGTGCTTTGTCTTTCCCATCTCCTTTAGGTGACTTCCATGTTTCTGCTCTGATACTGCTTTTCCAATTCCTGGAAAAGGGATTATAGTATGTCAATAATACTGATTTCCTGGAAGTAATTGCTTATTAGTAAAAATATATATATGAGCTCAATTTAGGTAAAGTAAGATGCTAAGAATAACAAATAACCAAAGGAATGTAGGTGTTCAGTGACTAAGAAAATCAGAATCTATTTGAAGATATAAATCTGATTACTTATGAGCAATGCACTACAATATTTATAAAATAACATCTCAGGTAGCACAAGCTAATATTATGTATTTATATCGACCCAGCTCTCAAGCATTATCTAGTAAAACAAGGAATGAAGCTAATATTGAGAAGTTATGTGTCTCTTCTACGTTACGTGTTTACTAAATAACAAAACCAGGACAAAACCAATTCTTCTGGGTTTTTTTTTTTAATCAAGTAAATTTACATTTTTCTGTGATGATTCCCTACCTAATCAGTAGCAATTAGATATAAAGTCATCACATAGAGTGTCATTCATTAAGGAGATCACTGAAGTCTAGGGCCAATAGTCAACATACAGACCAAAACCCATTTGTAGATCAGTTTAGTGAGTTTTGATCAACAATTTTAAAAATCATAAATGTAATAGAATAAAAGAATGCAGCAGAGAATTTATCACATATATTTAGGGTAAATGTTGCTTATAAAACTTTTTGAAATATGTACATTATATATTTCTGTTCCATATGTGTGTATATATATCATCACAATGTAAAAAGTATTTCTCATTGTAAGTCATGGTCACAATGTTTTCAAAGCTATTGTGTTAAGCTATTTATATAGTTATTTTTAACATCAGTATAGTTGCAGCAGATGATACAGGAGTTTAAGAATTATTTTAACAGCAATACTTTCAATGTATTAGAATGGAGCAAATGGCATAGGAAGACCAACCAGTAGGAGCATCAGCCTTATAAGCACAAAACAAATCAGATAATGAATTAGAAGTCCTTTAAGAAGAGAAAGGGCAGTTTTGAGAAAGACTAGGGGGTAAGAAAGGATAAAAATAACATAAACTGCTTAGTCAATTGGAAGGATTGGAAATACAAAGATGGCATTAAAGACAATAAGGATGTTTAACAGCATTGCCGTGTAATGAAAAAACATATTCTCAAAATGAATTTTTATGAAGTGTAAGGGAATCATATGAGGTGACTATTAAAAGCAAATTCATGGGCCCCCTGCCAGAACTGTTGAATCCACAGTCCAGGAATCTGTATATTTTATAGGCACCTCAAATGACTCTTACACACATCAAAATTTAAGAGTAGCTTTTTAATATTCTTTTTTAACCTAAAAATACTGCCTTTTGTCAACTCTTTTTGAAAAATAATCGCTTGGAAAGTGGTTTAACTATGAGCTAGCTCACAATTTTCTCAAAAAGCCTGTTATGTCTTTAGCACTGCAAGACAAAAAATAGAATGGGATGAAATACATTCTGATGAGATTGTGAAGATTATAATGAGAGTAGCCATACCAAATGTATCTAGTATTGGCATTTTTATGAGTACATAGGATAACATTATGTTCCTGCATTCTAATGGCACTGAGTAAGGATAGAATATGGTAGAAAACTAATTCCAGCAATTGTCAGTCTCATGCTTCTTCTACAGTACATACTTGGAAGCTTACTTATCAGGATGTGGGAGGAATCATGGAAGCATCGAGAGCCACTTGGTATTTCAAAAGAGAATTAAACATCACCGAGTTAAAAGTTCTGGTTGATGATTTGTAGGCAAGGCACTGCAATTAGCATTTAAATAATTCAATGTTAGAGACCATTTTCTCTGAGATTAACAATGATTCATTTTCACATGCTGTGTTTTTAATCAGAGAGGTGAAAGGTATAGAGCATGGGAAAGGAACAGAGATGTCTCGTTACACAGTTACTCTTCCAATTTGCCAGTAATGTGCATACCTGTATGTTTCAAAGCAACTCAGTAGAATGTGGTGTGCTGCCTATTCAGTCCTTAATGAGAATATAAATACAAGATTATTGGTTCTACTAGAAGATGATATTTCTTTAGAACTATTGCCTGAAACTTA
The DNA here is from genome assembly GCF_024166365.1 of Elephas maximus indicus. NCBI lineage: Eukaryota > Metazoa > Chordata > Mammalia > Proboscidea > Elephantidae > Elephas > Elephas maximus. The sequence goes on along the minus strand of NC_064828.1, from coordinate 40,340,538 downwards.
GGCTGTTATTTCACAACTTTCCAAAAACCTGCACAATAATGCACCTCATTAATGATATTGTCATTGTCATTTAGGAGACATGTGGAGACCTTCAAAGTCATTATTAATTATAGCCGCATGCATCAAAGCAGAAACAAATTTATCACTGTATTTGTTAATTAGCTGAAAAATCAGTCGGATTTTCTATTTCCCTGAAAATAACCCTATTAGGTTTTGATTAAGGGTAAATTAGTTTTTTGTTGTTGTTATTGTTGTTCTTTGTTTTTTTTTCTGCAAAATTCAACAGTGATCAGAAAAACCGTAATGTATTTTTAAACACAAACTACTCAATTTATTCCAGCCCAGATTGTTTCACCCAAAAGAATATGATTAATAGCAAAGTTTTTTTTTTTTCCCCACTCTGAATCCATTACATGGTCTGATTGTCCCTTGTCCATTTCTAAATGATAGATAATATCCTCTTCTCTTTTCCTTTTCTTGTCTATTATATATCCTTCATAGAAAACCTAAAATGAGGCTTTTCCTGCAAGCCTGCAGAAAGAGAACATTGAATTGGACACTGAAAGGGAGTATAGAGACCAGGATAAAAGACAGTTATTAAATTTGTGAACTCTATCAGAAGACAAGAAAATAAACTGTACCACTGGCTAGAAGGGTAGTGAAGTATGGCATTTCATTTTTATGCAGGTCTCAGCATGATAGAAGTAACACATTGAAGAACACTGTAAAAAAGCAGTTAGGGCATTCATTGAATGCCAGCATGGCTCCTCTGCTATTCTTTGATTGATCTTTTTCTGAGTCTTTGTGGGACAGTAGTTCAGAGATTCATATACCTGAGATCAGATTCACCATCAATCCTTTGTGAGTTTTCATGAAGGGAGGCCGTAAACTCATTCTATGTAACTCCATGAGATTTGGACCTAGGTGGGCCTTATATTCTACATTTCCCATCTTCCGCATATGAATGCAATCTCGTTCTGTTTCTGTCTCTCTTATACACATACACACACACAACCTCATCTAACAGATAGGGAGTGTATATAATGATCTTATGCTTACAACGCTTGGAAATCTTAGACATTTTATGCTTTAGTACATGAAAATAATGTTAATAATAAATAGTTCCTTTTTTTAATTCTTTTAGATATTATGTAAATAGCTATTAGACAGATAAGCAAATATGATGCCTTTTTTACTTACATAATTTTAACTTGCTATAAAAAGTTTTGGAAACCCTGGTGGTGTAGTGGTTAAGTACTACAGCTGCTAACCAAAGGGTCAACAGTTCGAATCTGCCAGGTGCTCCTTGGAAACTCTATGGGGCAATTCTACTCTGTCCTATAGGGTCGCTATGAGTTGGAATTGACTCGACGGCACTGGGTTTTGTTTTTGGCATAAAAATTTTTAAATGAACTGTATTATATAGACACCAGGAAAAAGCCAATTTTATTATTTCCTTTTCTTAGCCCTTTTAAATGTTTCCTAGCCTCCACGTCTACAAAATGTGGACGAAATACTGGGTAAGAACTTTTTCTTTTTAAGTAGTACTCAGCCACAGAAATAATCTTAGAGAAGTAAAAAAAGAAAAAATGAATGTCCTGTGCAATTTTATCATATAAAATATTTAAAAACTTTACCATTTCTGCTGATGATGCCTCACCTAAGCTTGAAGGTCTAAATTGAGAAGAAGGGATTTAGAAACTAGTCACTCTGCTCTAGCTGCAAAAAAC